>NC_067159.1:55765420-56095420 GCF_903995435.1 Acomys russatus
TGAGAGCCTGACACACTGTGAGTGAGAACCTGACATACAGTGAGTAAGAACCTGACACACAGTGAGTGAGAACCTGACACACAGTGAGTGAGAACCTGACACACAGTGAGTGAGAACCTAACACTCGGTGAGTGAGAACCTGACACATAGTGAGTGAAAACCTGACATACGGTGAGTGAGAACCTGACACACAGTGAGTGAGAACCTGACACACAGTGAGTGAGAACCTGACACACAGTGAGTGAGAGCCTGACACACAGTGAGTGAGAACTTAACATAGAGTGAGTGAGAACCTGACAGACAGTGAGTGAGAACCTGACACACAGTGAGAACCTGCACACAGTGAGAACCTGCACACAGTGAGTGAAAACCTGACACACAGTGAGTGAGAACCTGACACACAGTGAGTGAAAACCTGACACACAGTGAGTGAGAACCTGATACACGGTGAGTGAGAACCTGACACACAGTGAGTGAGAACCTGACACACAGTGAGTGAGAACCTGACACACAGTGAGTGAGAACCTGACATACACTGAATGAGAACCTGACACACAGCGAGTGAGAACCTGACACACAGTGAGAACATGACACACAGTGAGTGAGAACCTAACACACAGTGAGGGAGAACCTGACACACAGTGAGTGAGAACCTGACACACAGTGAGTGAGAAGCTGACACACAGTGAGAACATGACACACAGTGAGTGAGAACCTAACACACAGTGAGTGAGAACCTGACATACACTGAATGAGAACCTGACACACAGCGAGTGAGAACCTGACACACAGTGAGAACATGACACACAGTGAGTGAGAACCTAACACACAGTGAGGGAGAACCTGACACACAGTGAGTGAGAACCTGACACACGGTGAGTGAGAACCTGACATACAGTGAGTGAGAACCTGACACATAGTGAGTGAGAACCTGACATACAGTGAGTGAGAACCTGACACACAGTGAGTGAGAACCTGACACACAGTGAGTGAGAGCCTAACATAGAGTGAGTGAGAACCTGACAGACAGTGAGTGAGAACCTGACACACAGTGAGTGAGAACCTGACACACAGTGAGTGAGAACCAGACACACAGTGAGTGAGAACCTGACACACAGTGAGTGAGAACCTGACACACAGTGAGTGAGAACCTGACACACAGTGAGTGAGAACCTAACATAGAGTGAGTGAGAACCTGACACACAGTGAGAACCTGCACACAGTGAGTCAGAACCTGACACACAGTGAGTGAAAACCTGACGCACAGTGAGTGAGAACCTGACACACGGTGAGTGAGAACCTGACACACAGTGAGTGAGAACCAGACACACAGTGAGTGAGAACCTGACACACAGTGAGTGAGAACCTGACACACAGTGAGTGAGAACCTGACACACAGTGAGTGAGAACCTGACACACAGTGAGTGAGAACCTGACACACAGTGAGTGAGAACCTGACACACAGTGAGAACCTGACACACAGTGAGTGAGAATGTGACATATAATGTGAACTCAGCACACAGCCTGTAATTTCATGCCTAGAGTGTCTCCCAAACAGATGCCAAAAAAATCAAGCTAGTGAATAGGAGAAATACAGAATTATTTAACACAGATATTTTAGTGTCAGATTTATATTAAAAATATTCTTAAAAGTAAAGTGTGATGGACTATTATGATAACATTTGAAAAATAAATTCTCTGTACCCACAATTAATGCTTGATTGCTTGGAGTTTTCAATATATAGAAATGTAAACAAGAGAGGGGAAGTCTGGGAAAGATAGTGGTCAGGCCATCACTCCTCTTGGTATTTAAGGCAAAGGGTATTGGAGTGTGGCTTTAACTTATGTTTACCTTACAATATAGTCTGGCAATGAGCACCTCCTGCAAGCTGATGCTCTATGAATTAAATTACTGGTGTGATCAGTTCATGCTTGGGTATGTAGGTTTCCCTCAGCAGACCCACCCACTATGGACCGTCCCTCTTGAGCATTATCCTAAATTCCCACTTCCATAATTGCAAATCCAACTGTAAGGAAACTAAAGAATCTAATGAAGACTCCCAACCCCTTCACATCCTGAAAAGGCCCATGCGAGCATGACCTGTATGAGAAGTTTACTGTGTGCATGGGCTTTGCCAAATCGTATCTAAGGTTTTTGCAATTAGTTGACAAAATAGTGATCACAATTTTTTGCTTGTATATAGGATTTTATGCTCCCTCTACAGCCTTAAAAAAGTAATGTTTATAGTAGCATTAATTGTACATATTTTATGGGCTCTTGGACAAGTTTCTTTGAGACATGAGTGAGACAGTCGGTGGTTCTCCATGTATTTAACTCTGAGTGAACAGCACGTGGAAGTAACAACTGAAAATGTTATTTTAAAATAATAACATCTATGTTGATAACTTTGTGGGTAATTGATCTTTCCATGGCTTTAATATATATTAGAATCAACATATAATGATATTATATTACATATATTGTGACTTTATATTACAAACATAACATTATTTGTAATAAGTCATGTATCTCTGGGCATGGTGGCTCATACATGGATCCACATTTCATTTTTCATTTATTTACCTACACATTCAATGTTCACAATTTTAACTCTTTAGAAGATGGACAAAACATTAATGAGTGAAGGACTTATGACCACAGTTGGTGCCCCAATTATAACCCTGCAAGTTGACAGTAGTCCTTTTCTACTGTGTATAAGTTAGAGCAATGCAGTATGGGTGACACAGACTCTGTGGTGTCTCAAAGGTGTGTTGTACTATGACATGGAATCTATGATCTCTCAGAACCTCTTACCCAGAGGCCAATTTAACATGATTACATCTTCAAAGTGGACACACACAGCAAAGGTCCTACTCACCATGAGCTTCACTGACTCCATACAGAATTCACTCAGGTAACAGATGGAGCCGTAGACTCCCTGACACAAAGAATATCACATCTCACTTTTTCTTGAAGAATACAAATCTTTGTTCTGAAAACCAGGTAACATCTCCTTCAAGGGTCACGTTTTCTTCACACAGAAGTGTGTATAGAAACTGGAAATAGCTCTGTTGCACCCCAGAGTGGTAAACACATGTGATTCTCAAGGTGCCAAAGGCCAGATGCTCTGTTATTAAACATATGTGAGCTCTTAGCAAGGACTTCCTGGCTAGATCCTGAGCAGACAGCATTTTCCGGCTCAAAAATAAGGCTTATTGGTGTTTTCCAGCAGTCATGTTGGGGCATGTACACTTAGCCCCACTACCGCCCAGTGATGTGGGGCATGTACACTCAGCCCCACGATGTTAGTTTTACAAAATATTTAGCTCCTAAAAAAATATCTGTACCTACCTTTTTTTTTATCTTACATTATGCTTTTAATATTTCTAATTTTAAATTTTTGTAACCAAATAATTTTGTTTTTCTTTTTGAAACTGATATACCATTATAAGTCAAAATTTACAGGTAATGTTATACTTCCCTATGCTGATAACACATTCCATGTTGCATTCAAATTCATGCAATATTAAGGAATGCATACTGGAGTCTCTAATCAAGAATATGTTTAATATTAGAAATTGGATGCACAGGTCATGTCTTGTTGCTGAAAGACTACACCCAGATCACATTATAGAGTATGCAGTATCTGAAATGCCAGTTTAATCCCTCATTAACTCTGACAATGGATGGAATTTCTCATCGTTTCCATGTTGTACGCAACTGCAAAGGAGCCGGTTCCAAACCCTGATAGGAAGCAGTGGCTGCTGTGAAGATGATGTTTTCTGAGTGGGTTCCTTGCTCAGAGCATAAGTCCACAAGGCTGACTGTTCGAAGGCCATCCTGGTGAGCGGTCTCTGATACTGGACCTGTGATCACATTAGTGCAGTCTCCTGTCATTTTCCTTCATCGCACTCTGTCTTCCTCCAGATCTACTTAGATTCTGAAGTGAAGACTCTGAGAATGTTTTGGTTTTTCTTTCCATTTTCTGTCTCCAACCTTTTACCTCCAAATTCCTCTCCTCTCTCATATCTTACTAATTTTAGCCCACTTTTCTTCATATGGTTTTAGCAGTCATTTTGCTGTACTCCTAACTTGTTTGCTTGAACAATCAACATTAAGGTAAGATTGAAATAATATTAACTAAATTACTTCAAATGTACAGTTACAGTACATGTACACATAAACTAAATTTTTTCTTTTGCAATTTAACATTAAAACAAACAATGCTGTGTTTTGTTTTTCCTTCTATATAGTAATTCAGATTTCTTCAATATTACTGTTACTGGCATACCAAAGAAGGATAAGATCACATAGAAATCAAATTGGCTATATTTCACATTACTTTGTAACTAAGCAACATTGGCACCCAGCTCATGTGATCCCCTCTGCTGCCAGCCTCCTACAAAGTAAGACGGAGATGATGTGAGCAATCTCTCCACTTGCTTGTGAGCAGAAGAGCAGTTCATCCCTTCAGAGTGAAGAACAAAAGTGGGAAGTGCTATCAGCTTGGAGGACACGTGCTCCTCCTCCTCAGCCATGAAGGCCTCCTGACCCACAGGCCAGCCTCACTGTGACAAGCTCTTCCAATGGGGCTTGTCTGCGATGGGACTTGGGATGATTTGTTCTGGTAAATACAGAAGGCAGCATCACAACGCGAACCCTGAGACACAGTCACCTCTAAATAGCTAGCCGTCAGAAGTGAGCAAACTATTGCCACTATTGCCCTACCTTGACTGGAAAGAGGGCAATTGTGTTTTGAGTACCAAATATTTTCCTCGAATACGCAGAAGGCCACCTATATGCCAAGTATTTTGTAGCTGCCCAGGAGGAAGTCAGAAAGCATTGGTTCTGTGTGCTGGCACCTGTCTGTCTGTGGCCATTTAACCCATGGAGGAGAGACCAACAGAGGCAAGCTTATGGCCTACAAAGGAAGGCAAGAAGATGAAGACTTCCAACCTCAAGGCACTGTATGTGCCTCCATATGGGGAAAATTACCTCCTACAGTTTAAGTGCTAAAACATTGGCTAATAAACCCTCCACATGATGCCTAGGTCAAAATGGTGGCGAGCGTAAGAGTGTGGATTTCTGGTCTGTAGTTCTGGCATAGTCTCCTAGTAGTTTCTAGTCAATTCCTAGAGTTGTGTGAGGCATAATTGTGAAGATGGTGAGGAAGAAAAAGCCTAAACATCACACATGCCTCACCACAGCATTCCATTGTGATTCCTGGTGTCTCGAGCTGGTGGAATACAATGGGTCACAGCCACAGGTACGAGGAACAATGTCAGCAGAGAAGCTTAGTCTGATTCAACACTGGAGTTTCTAATCGTCAGCACACACAAGAGCCCAGAAGAGAGGCTTTTGTGGCTTCTGCTTGAAGTATTTACCCAAGTTCCCATGTGAGGAGCAGAGGAGCGAAAGACAAGCTTCAGAAATCTCAAGAAGCCGTCAGAGAAAGTAGGATGAGGCCTCACCCAGGAACCAGGCATGCTTACAGTCTGAGAACCACACATGAGTTTATGGCGTGGCCCTCTGGTACCTGAGGTTTCCCTCTTCTTGTTAATATATAGTCAGCATATCTAAGGGGCGCATGGGGCAGATGACAGTGACTGGAATTTTGGTTTTTATCTTTATGCTAAAATTTCATCCATACCTTGCTGGGAAACAGTGCATGCAGACTCCTATTTTGGTATGAATGCTACTCTTAGTGTTCTTTTATTACTGTGATGGATGCTTGAACAGGAAAACAACAGGTTTTTGGTGACCAATGGTCATGATTTTATGCTTACAAAATATTTTCTATTTATTAATTTCTCAGCTTTTGTTGGTTTTTGGTTAGAGACTCACATTTTACCTCTTAGTCAACAGATTGTTATTAAAGTTGTGCCTGGACTAAGGAGCAGATACAAAGCACAGTGAGCTATTGGGTGTCTATGAGGTGGTGTGTCTGTGTGGTGGTGTGTCTGTGTGGTGGCGTCTGTCTGTGTGGTGGTATCACTCTTATTTTTAATGCGTAATGAGTGTATTGTTTTATTTGAAACAAGTAAATATTTTAAAAGCAGTTCAAAATCATAATACATTATGCATTACTAGATGTGACACACACACACACACACACACACACACACACACACACACACACCTGACATGATTGTCTTGAGGTTCATAGTGAATTTATGGATAATAAAGCAGATGGTGAGGACTGCTGATTCAGAGAGTCTGAAATAGTCAGCTGCCCACCTTTTATAAGGTTTACATTTTATGACTAAACAGTCAATAAACAAATGAGTGAATGAAGTAATTCTAAGTGGTCCTATGTCCTGTGAAGAAGCCTCATGAATGGAATAGAATTAAGAGAAAGGCAATACGGTTCTAGGTAAAATAAGTGTCTTTCTGTTTGCCTGATTATGTTATACATTTAAGGATGTAGCTGAAGACATGGACTCTGTTCTATGATGAGAAGGAATAACCCTTGGGAAGAGTGCATTAAGATGAAGCAATCACTGCCACAGCTTGAGAACAAGCTTCAGAGGTTTCAGGTGAAATGGCATGCACTGTAGACTTAAAATATAGCACTTAAACCTGGCAAGCCTGCATAATCAGGAAGAAAGTTCACCAAGAAAGCAATATGCATATTAGAAGTCAAAGTGGTGCTGTATTATTCTATGCTTTTCATACATATTGATAAATCCTTTCAGTATACCTTCATCTATATTCATGTCAGAAGAAATTACATTCATAATTTTAGAAGTAAATGTATTTCAAACAAAGTAATGTTTTTGAAAACAGAAAGAGAAAAATAATTCGCCATTTCCTGGAGAGCCTTAATGAGATTAATAAGTGACCGCTTATCAGAAATAATGGCAGCCTGGGGCCGCGGAATGACCTAGTCTGAGCCCTGGGGGGAAAACGAGAATTGAGAACATGAAACACAGACTTCCATGAAGTTAAAGCTGAGTATAACTGCTGAGAGATTCACCTAGAAGAAAAGTAAAGATGAATTGTTCAGGCTGAGAGCAAGCAACATCAAATATGTATTGCAAATCCACACAAAAAGTCCCCATGAAGGAATGGACCCAGTAATTGTGAAGTACAGTATTTCTCTTCCTTTTTTAACTGTTGTGAATAGTAACCGAATTAAACAACATAAATAGAAAATGTGTTTCTGACTGTGTAATCTAGAGGAATGTAGTGCACCATTAGCAAACGTGGAGAAACAATGTGGAGAAGAGGTAAAGTGGATGCCAACTACACAAATAGAGCCCTGGAATGCAGCAACCCGGAGATGGCGAGCTCTCAATGTATAATTGCTCCTCTTAATCAAATTTCTAAAGTCATTGCATAAAGTATTGATTACAGAAAGCATTGTGTTTTATTATTAATATTTAATATTAAATTATTATTTTAGTAATATCAGTGGTTACTCCTTAACTGGCTTTATAATCAAGTAGTCACACAGAGACACCAGGATCTATTTAATTAGGAATAAGGGTGAACTGTACACAGTCCACAGGAACATTATGCCAAAGTATTGTGTGCTTTCTAACCTGTATAGACACATATGAAACTATATGTGTTATTTGTAATTGCAGGAAAATGGGTAACGAAGTTATATTTACTAGAATCATTTAGTAAGCATGGATATGAAATGAATTTTGACATTTATTACAAATTTTATCATGAAGAATCACTGAAGGGCTTGAAATGATACTTAAGAAATGTTTGCTTAATGTAAACTGAAGGCAACAAGGAAGAAAAATAAAGAGAAAGGGTGTGAGACATAGAAGAAGGAAAAAACAAAGATGGAAAGATTGGATAGAAATGTTCTATGTTTTTAATAGCTGAGTAGTTGTTTCTATCCCATTGTGTAAATGTGCCACAGTTTCCTTATCCATTCTTCAGGTGAGGGACATCTAGGCTGTTTCCAGATTTTGGCTGTTACAAACAAGGTTGCTGTGAGCACAGCTGAGCAAATGTCCTTGTTGTGCAGGGGAGCATCTTTCGGGTGTGTGCCCAGGAGTGGGATAGCTAGGGCTTGAGGAGTGGGATAGCTGGGGCTTGAGGAGTGGGATAGCTGGGGCTTGTTGGACAGGGGAGCATCTTTCGGGTGTGTGCCCAGGAGTGGGATAGCTGGGGCTTGTTGGACAGGGGAGCATCTTTCGGGTGTGTGCCCAGGAGTGGGATATCTGGGGCTTGTTGGACAGGGGAGCATCTTTCGGGTGTGTGCTTAGGAGTGGGATAGCTGGGGCTTGTTGGACAGGGGAGCATCTTTCGGGTATGTGCCCAGGAGTGGGATAGCTGGGGCTTGTTGGACAGGGGAGCATCTTTCGGGTGTGTGCCCAGGAGTGGGATAGCTGGGGCTTGTTGGACAGGGGAGCATCTTTCGGGTGTGTGCTTAGGAGTGGGATAGCTGGGGCTTGTTGGACAGGGGAGCATCTTTCGGGTATGTGCCCAGGAGTGGGATAGCTGGGGCTTGTTGGACAGGGGAGCATCTTTCGGGTGTGTGCCCAGGAGTGGGATAGCTGGGGCTTGTTGGACAGGGGAGCATCTTTCGGGTGTGTGCCCAGGAGTGGGATAGCTGGCGCTTGTTGGACAGGGGAGCATCTTTTGGGTATGTGCCCAGGAGTGGGATAGCTGGGGCTTGTTGGACAGGGGAGCATCTTTCGGGTGTGTGCCCAGGAGTGGGATATCTGGGGCTTGTTGGACAGGGGAGCATCTTTCGGGTGTGTGCCCAGGAGTGGGATATCTGGGGCTTGTTGGACAGGGGAGCATCTTTCGGGTGTGTGCTCAGGAGTGGGATAGCTGGGGCTTGTTGGACAGGGGAGCATCTTTCGGGTGTGTGCTCAGGAGTGGGATAGCTGGGGCTTGTTGGACAGTGGAGCATCTTTCGGGTGTGTGCCCAGGAGTGGGATAGCTGGGGCTTGAGGTTGAACTATTGCTGATTTCCTGAAAAAGCACTAGATTGGTTTCTAAAGTGGTTGTATAAATCTTCACTCTCACCAGAAATGGAGGAGTGTTCCCCTTTCTCCACATCTTCACTGGCATGTGCTGTCACTTGAGTTTTTGATCTTAGCCATTCTGATGGGTGTAAGATGGAATCTCGGCGTTGTTTTGATTTGCATTTCCCTGATGACTAAGGATATTGAGCCTTTCTTTAAGTGTTTTTCAGTCATTCGACAGTCTTTTGTTGAGAATTCTCTATTTAGCACTGTACCCCATTTTTAATTGGATTATTTGCTTTGGTGGTGTTTAACTTCCTGAGTTCTTTATATATATTTTTTATTAGCCCTTTGTCAGATGCAGAGTTGGTGAAGATCTTTCCCAGTCTGGAGGCTGTCGTTTTGTTCTGCTGACAGTGTCTCCCGCCTTACAGAAGTTTTCAGCTTCATGAAGTCCCATTTATTAGTTGTTGGTTTCATATGTAGTATATATGCAGCATAGTGTCCTTGTGGGTCCCATGACACGGACTCTGGTGCCCACTCATTGATCCCTTCCCCCCGTCGGGGTGGCCTTGCCAGGACACGGAGGAAGAGGATGCAGGTAGTCCAGATGAGACTTGATAGGCTGAGGGCTGAGGGCAGATGACAGGGGAGGAGGGCTTCCCCTTTCTGAGGACTAGGGAAGGGGGTAGGGCAGATGATGGAGGGAGGGTAGGACCAGGAAGCCATGAGGGAGGGGGCTACAGTTGAGACGTAATGTGAACAATTTTTTTTTAAGTGGCTATGTATGTTTTTGAGACTAACCACATTTGAGTTTTAGAATTTTATATGTCATGGGGGCTCAAGTAACTATATTAATACTTCACAAAATAAAATTTAAAAATGTTACTAGGGATAAGTAAGCACATTTCTGATAATCAATTCAACACATTGGTAATATACAGTAAATATAAACAAATCTTTTAAATATATGTTCTCAAAATTGTTGAAAGCATACATGGGGAAACCAAAGTTAGGAACAGATAACACAGCAGTGAAAACCCAGGCTTCTACACATGGCCTTGAGAGCAGTTGCAAGTGTCCCCAGAAATCTAGCCATGCCTATCATTCTGTAAAAGCCTAATTATTAGCATCATTTTTAGAAACAGAAGCACTGTTTCTAAAATCATTTATAGACTGAAACAAACTTTACATGCTAAAAGTATCTTTAATGTAAAGATGTGTACATCTTTAATGTACAGAAAACTAAAGTTGACAACTCACAATTCCCAATATGCTCTCTAAACTCACAGTTCTCAAATCTGTGAAATGGGGATAAAGTTGACAGCGACATCAGTGACGCATGTGTGTGGCGAGCATGCTTATGCATGTTTACCAGCGACATCAGTGACGCATGTGTGTGGCGAGCATGCTTATGCATGTTTACCAGCGACATCAGTGACGCATGTGTGTGGCGAGCATGCTTATGCATGTTTACCAGTGACATCAGTGACGCATGTGTGTGGCGAGCATGCTTATGCATGTTTACCAAGGCCTTTAGTACAGAAACAACATCTTCACAGAAAAGCGTCACCAAGTTAGTGAGTGCAGGTATAGCTTCTGTATGCCACAAACAAGCTGCCTCACCTTTGACACAAGCTCCAGTGGGTGTAGGGGTTGCTCAGCAGTTAATTTTTAAAGTAGCTTTAATATCTCCCAAGGAATATGAAGTAAAATCACATATAAATCACTTTAAAGTACATTGTGTCTAGCTGTGGGTCTGCTGTCTGCTGCCACCAGCAGGGGCCAGAAGACAGCAATGGAAGTAGCTGCAAGCGCTCCCTAACCAGTTAGAACCAAGGCCCACATGCTTAATTTAATTTAAAACCAAAGTGAACAGTCCTTAAATCTTATGTTGAAGTTATTTTTATTATTTTAGTGTTCACTATTTCATATTTATAAACTTGAAAGTCAGATCGGATTTAGGTTTCACTGGCAGAATCCAGAACCACATGCTCTCAGACAGGTCTTATACAGAATGGATGACTTTCAGGAGTAGACAACTGAAGGCAGGACAGGTGCCCTGACACTGAAGAGTATGAGCTGCTCCTGCATCGGATGCCAATTCTGCTGCAAGTACAGGTACTGGGGGACTCACAGCCTCCTGCACCTCCAGTTCCAGGCCTTCACACTCATGTGCACATAGCCCCTAACACACACACACACACACGCACACGCACACGCACACACGCACACACACACACGCACACACACACACACACACACACACACACACACACACACACACACACACGCACACACACACACACGCACACACACACACACACGCACACACACACGCGCACACACGCACACACACACACACGCACACACACACATTCACATACACATGCAGGCATGCACGCACATGCACATGCACGCGCACACACACACACACACGCACACACACACACGCATACACATTCACATACACACGCACACACACACACACACACACACACACACACACACACACGCACACACACACACACGCACACACATTCACATACACATGCAGGCATGCACGCACATGCACACACACACACACACACACGCACACACACGCACACACACACACGCACACACACACACAGGCACACACACACGCATACACACACACACGCACGCACACACACACGCACACACACACACGCATACACACACGCACACACACACACAGGCACACACACACACACGCATACACACACGCACGCACACACACACGCACGCACACACACACACACGCACACACACGCACACACACACACAGGCACACACACGCACACACACACGCACACGCACACGCACACACGCACACACGCACACATGCACACACACACACACACGCACACACACACATGCACACACACACGCGCACACACATTCACATACACAAGCGCACACACGCACACACACATACATGCACACACACACATTCACATACACACGCACACACACGCACACGCATTCACACACACACGCACATACACACACGCACACACACACACACGCACACACATTCACATACACATGCAGGCATGCACGCACATGCACATGCACGCACATGCACATGTACATGTATACACACATACAAATGAGAGATGGGGCGGGAAGGAAGGAGATGCTTCTGAACAGGGTAAACCAATCGTCTACAAATCCACCTTCTATACTGTTGTGAGATGATCCCAGCACAGCTCCTTTAGAGTAGAGTGTGACATTTCCTGTAGATATAACTGTGGTAAACTTTAATTTTCGTAGTTCATAGCTTAGATAACTTGCTTATTCTGTAGATGCATATGTAATGGGCCTCAGGGAAGAATTACAGAAAGTCCGCTGCATTGTGAGTTGCAAAGCAGAAAATGGAAGATGTGGGCCAGTACCATAGATCCTGTTTTTATCCTTCACAGAACAGGAAGAAACTCTACATTATAGATGTTAATACTACTGCTTGTAAACAGTACACTCACGCACCCTTCCTTCACGCCCCCTCAGTTACCCTATTCTTCTCTTCCATGTAGTAACACTGCAAATTTTGTGCACTGTTTCAGGCTGTGTCCCGTGCTGAGCACTGAGAGAGTGTGCCAGCATTAACACCAGTTCACACCATATGTGAACGGGTGTGTCGGGGTCACACCGATTTTAAATCAGTTAGACCAGTTGGCACCTCGCAGATGGCTCATAAACCTGTAATCCTGTAATATATTCAGAAGGATCAAATGAGGCCTGTCAGCACAATGTCCCAGGGCTCCGCTGACCTGAAAATGAGTGAGATGACAGAAAGCCAGGTACAGCAGCACCCAGTTGTTGGGCTCTCACGCAGAGAAGTACGGCTGTGGCCCAAGTGGAGCCATCCACTTAGCAATGCGGTTTTGTAAGCACACTGGTTCAAAGTAACCCCATGCTGCACTATCTCAGAAATAGTCTCTGCAAACTGAGAAACAGCAACTTGTGCTCCAGCGTCTACCAAATGTTGTCCACACTGAGGTCTGAGAAGTGTCAGTGACCAGAGTGTTTCTGTTCTGCTTACGGGGTCTGGGGGTCTCCCTGTACATCCCTCTATGCCTGGAAGCTTGCCTTTTAGATTAGCTAGTCTTGCACTTGTGAGCCCTTACCTCCTGACCTCGAGTTTTACGAGTGTACTATTTCCTGTGTAAATAGAAACAGTAAGTGTTGGTTCAAAGGGATCTTCTTATTTTAACAACAGTTTGAAAATATATCGTATTAATAAAGATTTTAAGTATGTTTAAGGAAATTAAATTGGATACAATTTTGAATTGAGTGTATACATACATGTTTAAATACTGACACTATATGGACACCAAAGAGACACTACAATAGAATGCTTGTGCACGTGATTAAGTACAGACAATGCAAGCTGCGGGAGCAGCCACATGTGCACGTCTTTAATGAATCTTGCCAGGTTTTCCTTTCTGAACAAACATTATCACTGCCTACTGATTTGTGCACTCTACATGCTGTTAGTGATCTTCTATAGTTTTTTATTAACTCTGATGCCATGTGATTTGACAGCAAGGCTTCTGAACTCACATATGAAGCATTCCACACGTCTGCGCCATCCTGCAGCTTTCCTGTTTATCACCACAGAGTGCTTGAACCACCGCTTGGTCCTTTCAACACACACCCTCCTTCTGTCTTGTGGCCCAAGTTCACATCTATTTCCTTCATGATAACATGTCTTACATGGCACACCTTCTGTACCGATGGCCGCCACTGTTCACCATCTGCTGTGACCTAGCTACACAGCATCTGGTCTTGCTTCATTTTTCTGTCTACAATTACTACCACTTTCTTTCTGCTCACTGGGATCTGTTTCACAATTTCCTGCCTCCTAGCTTAATATAGCTTATCTTTTCTTCTGGACTGTTCATCACTGCCTGCCCTGAACATTCTCCTGTTCATTCTTACTGTTCTTGTCTGAAGTTATGTCAGTTTCTCTAAATATATTGCCCTCATCTAGCCAATAGAATCCCTTAACCATCAATATTCACCTTAACTGAAGATGGACTTGTCACCTGTCTTCAAGAGATGCTCCTGGGGCAGGAAACAGTGAATGTATTAATAGACGATTCCCTCATTTGTTAAATAATACACCTGAAACACAACAAATATTCAAATGTTCATATACTTATTCATGGATTTGTATGTGAACAGTTTTGTGTTAAAGAGAGGTAGGTGCTCTGTATTAAAACAAAGAATTCTCAATTTTCCAATAAGAAGGAAACTAAAATTACAGAAGAGTAATAGCTGGAACTTGGAGTTGAGTAGGAATGCCTTTTCTGTGATCTGTCGGTATGACTTACATGTGTACCTGCTAATGTAAAGGTGGGGGTCTTGAAAGATATACAGAAAAATTACTACGTGCAATCAAGATAATTTTAGGAGGCTAGATTCAGTTCTTCAGTGAGATCACAGGACATTTTAAGTGGCTGCTAGTGGAAGGAAATTGGTCTTGTCTATAGTAGTAAGCCACTGAAATTGAAAACTGAGATGATTAGATAAATGCCTACATAGTTTTGAATATACCAGCCTCATTATCTAGAAAGAAATTAAAATAGAGGAATCAGTAATGCAACAGACTGAATTACTGTGAAAAATAGAAATAAATAATTCAGGAGAAAGAAAAAAATCAGCTGAAATATAGGTATAGGTAGGTATAGGTTATAGGTAGCAATGAAGAGATACAGGTACAGAAATGCAGGTATTTTATGAGACTGTGAATATGTGTGATCTTTGAAGGCTCCATCTGCTTCTAACACTTGTATTTATTTCTTCTTTGGAAGTTGATTCGTAGAGCCTCTGAAGTGTTTCTATTAATGTTGCTTGAATGGGTTTGCTTGAGATCAGAGCACTCCTGGATACCACAAACTACAGGAACTGAAGCTGTCTGAGATGCAGCGTGCCTTCTTGCATGTTCCAACTGAATATCAAACACAAAGCAGTGTGGTGACAGCATGGCTGTCTCACCTTATTTGCATTTTAGACAATTTTTTAGAATTTAGGGAGAGGGGCAAATTTGCCAGCTAGGCCTAATTTTAGATTTTAAAAATGAGCAAGGAGTTCAAATTCTCAGACATGGAGGATATATGCCAATGCATAGCTCAGTGTTCCTTTGTTGTCCACCTAAACAGTATTAAATTTGTTATTTTTACGGACACTCTTTTAGGCTTCTTCTTAAGAAACATATAAAAGAAAAAAAAAAGAAATAAAAGAGTTTTACATCATATTTGAATCGTGATTCTTTTTAGATGTAAAGAAATGTGATGAGCCAGGAAAGGTTTCTTTGAAATGGGCTGGTTTCTGTTTTCAGAAGGGCACTGACATAAATTAATGTGAACTGTCACATCATGGTACAAGAAAGAAGAGGACACAGTGGCATTAGCACATTTCTGTTCTCCATGTCTGACCCAGGCTGAGTGCAGAGAAATGCCTGGAGATACAATGGTCCACACTGTACCTCCACAGGGGCTCCACCCACCCCTTCCATGACGCCTGTGCCTTGTGTCTCTGTGGACCGTGTGTCTCTGTGGCAGAGACAGCAACCATTCATGCCCTTATTTTACTCAAGGAGAGCTTAATGGGCAGATCTGTGCTCCTTTATGAGGTAACAAAACACAAAACAAGCACAATTTTTATACAGGAACATTTCCATTTCTGTTACTTGTTCAAAAGTCATACTTTGACTCTGACATGAACTCTGGTGACCGCCTATTTAACCATTTCCCCTTGGTGGGGAAGCCTGGCAGCACTCAGAGGAAGGGTAAGCAGGCTACCAGGATGAGACCTGATAGGCTGTGACCATATGGTGGGGAGGAGGTCCCCTTCTGTCACAGACCTGGGGGAGGGGAATAGGATGAAGGAGGGAGGGAGGGGGAACAGGAAGATACAAGTGAGGTATAACAATTGAGATATAATCTGAATAAATTTTTTTAAGTGATACCTTGTTAAAGACAGTAGCAATAGTGTGAGGGTGAGAAGAAATATCCGTGTGTGGTGAGTGTTAAAGCACTTCTGATACATTAAGAGTGCAGGAGTTTCAGGGACACCTATGGATGTGCTCAAACTTCCACCATAATATTTTACTGTATTGTGGTGTTTCAGCACAGCTAGAAATTACCCTAATATTTAGTTTTTATGTCATATCAGGATTACTGTTTAAATCACCAAAGTAGCTGTTATTTCTAAGGGCATATTTCAAATGCCAATTCTTTTTACTTTAAATAAATAAAAAAAACCTATATGAATGAAGAGTGCTAAATTAAACTCTACGAATCATATTTCTGGTGGTGGAGTAAGCTGAATAAAAGGCTATTCCAAGAGCAGTGTCAAGCAATGTCTGGAAAATGTGGACCATTGTATCTCCAGGCATTTCTCTGCGCTCAGCCTGGGTCACACATGCAGAACAGAAATGTGCTAATGTCACTCTGTCCTCTTCTTTCTTGCACCATAACATGACAGTTCACATTATTTTGTGTCAGTGCCCTTCATATCCAAAGGTTGTGTCACAGCTGCTGCTGTCCCCTCCGCACATATAGACAGGTAACCCTTAGCCCGTTTCTCTTACGTATATCTATTCTCATTTCATTAATTCAAATATAGAACAGTAATTTGAAATCTAATATTATCAAAACATTTTCTTTATTATAATTTTAATTAGGATATAGTTAACATAATTTTATCTCTTTCCTTGCCTCCAACCCCTCCCATGTTCCATGTTTTCCAATTGTTGCCCTCTCAATTTGATGGCTTATTTTTCTATGTTGTTGTTACACACATGCACACACATGCACACATGCATGCACACACGCATGCATATAAATACAACTTGCTGAGTCTGTTTTTTGTGCATATGACTTCAGGGCTCACTACTTTGTACTGGGTAAACAATTAGGGGATATTACCTGAGAGGGGCTAACTCTACTCTCAGCAGCGATCAGGCATAGGGCTGAACACTTGCGGTAGCTCTCTTTCCAGTCATAGGACTCTGAACATCTTCGGGTTGGCCGTGCCACTTGATATTGCTGTTCCGAGCTTGCTGAGGGGTCTGCTGGGAGACGGTACCTAACCCTGCTGTTCACAGAGCAGACTGCTCTGCGTTCCCACTGGTGGCGATGCTACCTGACCCATGACCTGTTTGTTCATGACTTTCTTTTTAGCAAACCGCATACAAAATTCTGTGTCTAGGTATATAAAAATGATGTCTAACTCCATAAAAATTATGACCGAGTATACAAAATATATCTAGGTACATAAAACTATGCCCAATGACTATCTACTTAGTACTATGTCTAAGTACCACATGTAAGATAAATGATAATACTGTCGCCGTACAGGTTAAGTCACAGTGAGAGGTGGTACAAGGAACAGCAAACCTCATGAAGTAGCACATCTATTGACGTGGGAGATGATGTGATGGTGGTGTTTTTCTTGTCCGATATCAGAAGTTGAACCCTGGAGAAAATGTGCTTAAGGTGGTTCAGTTCCTCCCAGTGAATTTATGTAGCTTCCAAAGTATTTGAAGTGCAAATAAGCTCTTTATGTTGTCTGTCTGCTCTGATATAGGTCAGCAGGAGGCAAAAGCTGAGTCTGACGAAGAAGAAATGGACATCAGGTTTAGGGTACCTGCAATGAAGATTCCTTTATATTCCCACAGACCCCTCAAGTGTGGGGAGATATTGAAACAGATGAAGCACAGATACTTCCCAAGTTATCTCCAGCCGCTTCCTGCCACACGTTCAAAGCCCCCAATTGAAAGAGAGACATATCGGGAGCTAAAGAAAAGGAGAGAGTTTCTAGCCACACACAGGACTGGCATGCAGCTCCACATGTTCAATGACGTCGATAAATATCAATCAGGTCGGGAGCAGCAAGAGCATGAAGCGAGAAAAGTAACAGCTGTGATCGCAGCACAGGTTGCCCAGGAGAGAGCTAGGCTCGACGTCAGAGAGCACTTAAGGAAGAAAGCGAGTATGGCGCAAAAACTAATGGAAAAGGATAACGAGGCACTCCAGGAAGACTTACGGCAAATTTGGAAGGAGAAACTCACCTACCTGGCGAAAGTTAGAGAGCGGAAATCTATGTTTCTGGCTGAAAAAAAGCTAAACACTGCAGACCACTCTTTAGTTCAGTCCATCAACAATGAGAGGACCCAGCTGCTCAAGGGAATCATCCACGTGGACAGAATGAACTACAACTTGGAGCGCTTGAGAGAGAAGCGCCTGACTGTTAGCAAAAAGCGGAAAACGGAAAAACATAAGCAAAGTTTGCTGAGGCAGATGAGGGAGCTGAGGTAGGTGACGGCTTAGACACAGCCAGCGCTGGGCTCTGTCAGGATGCTTTCCTGTAGCTTGATACTTTATTCTTTGGAAAACGGAAGTAAACTAAAGGAGGGAAAATCATGTGTTGAGTTGTTACCAGGCATTAAGCGAACCTGCTTAATTTAAAGCTGCACAGCACAGCCTTTCACTGCTGCTGTTGTTGGCCAGGGCTATCAAAACATTCCAGCTCCCTCCTGCACAGTGGGATTGCTTTTTCTGTCTCCTGTTCCAATTTCTAAGCAGAAGCTAGGATAAAGCCAGCTTTGTTATTCCTGTGTCTCTAATTTAAACTGGTTTAGTTGCTAAGAGTCCTTATCACCCAGGTCTCTACTTGTGCCCCCTCCACCCCCAGCCTTTCCTGAGTTCCTTTCTGTGTATCCTCCTGTAAATCTTAACTGCTTCTGTTTGTCTGTTTGAGACAGGGTCTCATGTAGTAGCTCAGGCTACCTTCAAACTCTGTGTCCCAGAGAGTGACCTTGAGTTTCTGACGCTCCTCAGGAGGGCTGGATTTCAGGCATGTGTCAGTCACCACACCACGTTTGTGTGTCTCTGGAGATTGAAGCCAGGACTTTACACAGGCTAGGCAAGCACTCTGAACTGAAGTACATCCTCCCCCTTAGCAGCTCTGACCGTACAGATTCTTCCTGAAGTGGATACCTTGTCCCTTCTCACAGAGTCTTTGGCCTCTGAATGATGTTTCATACATATACTTTGTTTTACTGTAGAGTCGTCTTACCCTAAGTTTTCCACTACAGTTTTAACCTCTTGCCATAACAGAAGGCTCCATTTCTTACTCAACTTTGTATTTTCTTATCCTCTGCCTTTACTCACACTATCTCATGTTTCTTTAATGTGCCTGCAGCATGAAGGAAGGCTACAGAACCATTTCTGTGAGGAAAATTTCAACACTTCATGGTACCCACTGAGTAGAAAGCTTTGTTTGTATATGCACGAGAAGGCCTGTGGATGGCTGATGTCTCTGTGGAGTTACCTCTCATCTTTAGACTCTCCTCTTTTGAGGCAAAGCACAAAAAGTGGGAAAATCTACAAGTTCTGTTCCCAACTTGTAGTGATTAGCTACAAAAACATTTTCATTTATTTGCCATTGAAAATTTTCAATTTTTTTCCTTTTCTTAGTTTTTAAATGTAATTTCTTCTATACAATATATTTTGATCATGCTTTTTTCTTCTCACAACTCCTTCCCAAACCTTGTTACTTCCCTAGCCAGGCAGGCTTAAGTTTCCCCTGTTTTCCTTTAAAAAATAATCTCAATCTCTCTCTCTCTCCTTCCCTGACCCTTCTGTCTCTCTCTCTCTCTGTCTCTCTCTCTGTCTCTCTGTCTCTGTCTCTCTCTCTCTCTCTCTCTCTCTCTCTCTCTCTCTCTCTCTCTCTCTCTCTCACACACACACACACACACACACACACACACACACACAAGTGAAACAAAAAGTACACAGTTGGGACAGCTGTTGAAACACAGGCCCTGAGAGGACACTTCACATACTAGATGAAGTACTCTTTGCAGTCTTTATATCCTGACTTATAAAGCTTTTCTTCAAACAGCATCTTGTATAATCATAACTTCCAACTTGATTTGAGAGCTGCCCTGTTTACATGACAAGAAAATGCCTGGGCTCCAAGCAGCATTCACATTAATACCGAGCTAATAACTTACTTTCACATACACGCGGGGGAGCCTACTCTCTAGGAACTGCTGTATCTCTGAGCAGTTAAACTCTTGCATATTCATTTGTGGCCAAAGTCTACCAACTTTTTACTCCCTTGCCTTCACCACATGCGTGCTCAAAATATGTGATGACACCCACCTGTCCAATGCTAGCCATGTGCATCTCCTGTAGACTGTAGGGTCCACATTCTCCAGACCACTCTGGGCATTCTGTTGTTTGTGTTCTCTTCACAGTGATGACTGCCCTCTGCTGCCACTTCCTGCCTGTGGGCATCCTAGCCATCCACATGATCTAACGTCACTCGCTAGACAAAATCACCACTCTCTGACTTTCATAAACCCAGCTTCTTGTATTCCTCAGTGGCTCTTCACACAACAACAGCTTCAAGCCTTCACCAAATATAAAGCTTCAGTTCCAAACCCCAGTGTACCCCCAGGGTCCCAGCAGGCGACTTTATTTTCTAAAGGACCATTAGCCCTCAAGGTTGAATTCCTTCTACCCAGCACACCTATAGACATAATATTCTAGGTGGCATAGATAATTTCAGCATTCTGTGTCTTCTGCTTCAGGGTAGGACACAGATTTTTTAAAAGTCAGTGTTAGCTTCTACTATACAGAAATTGGGGTTGTGTGAAATACGCACTGTGGTTTGAAAAGAACTGGAAGTGTAGTAATATCTTCAAATTCCTGAACTTGGTAAAATTTTCCATTAGTTTCATCCTGCACTAATCGTAATTACAGTTAAAATATAAATATTGGATGTAAGAAGTCTGTTAGGATCACTGAACTCAAAAAAACAGTGAGGGGTGGTGATGCTGAGTGGAAATGCTTGTAGAAGGGACTTCACACACGGGGTTCACACACGGGGTTCACACACGGGGTTCGCACATGGGGTTCATACACGGGATTCACACACAGGGTGTTACCCCACTGATGACTTTAGCTTTGCAGTGAATCATGTCAGATATAGATCTTCTGTAGTTTTCCTTAAGTATCCATAGCTAAGTGTGCTTTTTCCCCTATAATCAGTAGAACTGCATTCCTTTTTCATTTGTTAGATGCTAACCCGTCCAAGTACAATTGGTTCACATGTATTGATCACTCATTGATTCTTTTAAATAATAATTTTATTTACATTTTTCTGTTGCTCATTATTTTTATCTTTCAGCATAATGACTGCAGTATAATCCTTTGACTTGCACTTTGCTCTTCTTCGTATGTTTGAAGTTCTGTTCGCTTTGATTTCTACTCAGCTATATAGCCAGCTATGTGCTTTATCTGTGATCTAGACTGAGAACAGATAACTAAGGAGTGACTGGCAAGTGGTAGGCATGTCTTCTCCTTTATTTCCCAGTACTAGAGTGGGAAGCAGGCTCATGACAGTCAGAAGCTCCGCCCCTGGGCAGCATACTCTGTCGTGTTCCATTTCTTCACACAAAACGTCTAAACTGATTTGTCCTCTTCACAATGATGAAGAAAACGGACATGGACAACTTAAACAATCCATCCAAAATTTCAACACCTAAAATTCAAGATGGATTTTGTACACCAAGAGAATGGCTGTGGAACCTGACTTTCAGTGGTCAGTCACCGTGTCCCCATCCCCAGCTCCCTGGCAGTGACCACAGGGACAGCTCTGCGGCCAGTCACCGTGTCCCCATCCCCAGCTCCCTGGCAGTGACCACAGGGACAGCTCTGCGGCCAGTCACCGTGTCCCCATCCCCAGCTCCGTGGCAGTGACCACAGGGACAGCTCTGCGGCCAGTCACCGTGTCCCCATCCCCAGCTCCCTGGCAGTGACCGGAGGGACAACTCTGAGGCCAGTCACCGTGTCCCCATCCCCAGCTCCCTGGCAGTGACCGCAGGGGCAGCCCTGAGGCCAGGCACCGTGTCCCCATCCCCAGCTCCCTGGCAGTGACCGCAGGGGCAGCCCTGAGGCCAGTCACCGTGTCCCCATCCCCAGCTCCCTGGCAGTGACCGCAGGGGCAGCCCTGAGGCCAGTCACCGTGTCCCCATCCCCAGCTCCCTGGCAGTGACCGCAGGGGCAGCCCTGAGGCCAGTCACCGTGTCCCCATCCCCAGCTCCCTGGCAGTGACCGCAGGGGCAGCCCTGAGGCCAGTCACCGTGTCCCCATCCCCAGCTCCCTGGCAGTGACCGCAGGGACAGCCCTGAGTACCATTGTTTCCATAGAGATCTGCAGCCTCTCTCCCATCCTCTGGCTCTTCCTACACTCTCTACTCACTAAAGGATTCATTAAAATCCAAGTCATCTTCAAGGAGTTTACAATGTGTAACTCTCTTCATCTTTTACTGAATGGAACATATTAGTTAGACCATCCAGTTCTTAAAGATGGAAAAGAAATAGAAGAGGCAGAGAGAATTTATTGAAAATCCAGCCAGTAAGCTGAAAGCTTATAACTCAACCCTTCCATCCACCCTGACTCTGTGTTTCTGACAAAACCTGTGCAGAAGTGTAGTGCGTCGTGAATTAAAGCGAGCCATTCCCCTAGAGCTGACTGGAGTGGAAAGAGTAATATCAGTTCTCAGAACATATGTAACATGTTGCTGCCTCTGCTTCAGTCTTAGCCACCTATGCTATATAATGTGTGTGTGTGTGTGTGTGTGTGTGTGTGTGTGTGTGTGTAGGGTTATTTCATGTTTGAATCTCTTTTTTTTCTTCTCTCCCCTTGTTCTATTGGCTTTATTACCAGCATTTATCTCACTTCTAATCTTATCCTGTTCTGTAATGAGTTTCTTGTTTTAGTAAAGATTTAATGCAAGAACTTACTATAGCTTTCTCTTAAATTCGTGTGCACTTTTCTTGATTATATCAATCTATGTCCTTTTCTGTTTGAAGCATGCGGAGATACTGTCACGCTTTGACAATGAATAATGAACAAGTGACTTTTCTTCAATCTTATGACATTGCCTGGGTGTGGTAGACTAATCTGATCTAGGTCTCTCTCCCTTAGAATGTATATTTGTCTAGTGGAGTTGCTGTAACAAGATAGCATAGGCTGAGCAGACTAAGTACATTGCACTTATTTTTGACTGCTCTTGAGTTCTAGCAAGTCTAAGAGTGATAAGCGCTGGTAGGTTTGGTTTTCCCTTGATGTGTTTATTGGCTGCAGATGCCTGGCTGCCTCTTTACTATGGTTTCACATGTCCTCTTCCCTGAGTGGGTGTATGCTCCTCTTCTCATTGGAGCCTTAGCCATGCTGGCTCTGATGCCATCCATCTGAAAGGCATCCACACTCTAGTGTACTGAGCTGGGAATCTAGCAGAGGAATTCTGAGGGAAGACATGCTGTCAATTGCAGAGCCATGAGGGAAGCCTGGACTTCCTGAGTCTGGGGGAGAAGGTCTATTGTTTATAACACTGGCAATTTCGATGCTTTGGGGGGAAATCTAAGCAGAATTGTGGGAAAATTCTCAGATGTTTGCAATGAGATCTCATAAATATCAGTGCACTATGAATTGAGTATCATTTACCAGTATAAAATCATTATGTAGACTGAGCTCTGCTCTTTTCCTGTTTATAAATGTCCATTTGGAAAATGCCCAGTTCCATCCATAGTATACCAGTGCGTAGAGTTGAGTAATCTAAAAGTATCTCACTTGACTTTTCTTTTTTCCTCATAGAGCTGAAGAAACGCGCAGAAGGCACTCTGAAGAGCAATTTGTTATTGATACACTTATCTTTCAAAAAGCCTGTGAAAGACTTGAGGAGGCTAAAGCAAAAGCTGAATTTATTAAGACAAATTATACCTCTAAGTCTCTTATAAAAAAGTAGGAATTAACCAACGCCATGCTATATTGATTATAATTATGAGTTGTGGCCATTATTTTTATTTAAAGGTTCTTGAAATAATAGTTGGAAGACATGCAGTATACAAGGTGGATCTGGGTATACACATCTCAAAAAAATAGAAGGCTACAAGTGTTTCTTGTGCTGAGGACAAAGGGTCATTATGTATCCTGGTGTCCAAAAGGAATCAAAGCTGTATAACCTCTTCATATAAAAGTCTCCCAAAGACTACAGATTTTCATACCTCTGACAATGAGAAGTTTTAAAGCTACTTTCAATTTTCTCTGGTAATTTTTTACCTTATTGCCAAATTTTATTAAAATATTATAAGTAGTAAAACCTTTAATGACCAAATTTTATATACTGAGTTATAACATATTTCCTGCTTATCTTATTAAAAAAATTCTTGCATGTTGTTTATTTTTCAAATAAAGGTTTCACCAGTGTATCAATTATTTATACTCTTAAAAATTAAAAGACATAAATTGTTGAAATTAAACATTCTACCATCTTCCGTGAAGACTTTTGATGTGTTTGTCCTTTCTACAGAGAAATGCGCACAGAGAACAGAGGAAAATAATGAACAGGAGAGTGTGGGAAACTATGTCATGGCAGTGATAAACTATATAGAAATAGCACTTGGGTGTTCAATATTAGTGGTAGAATATTTGAAAAAACAAACATTAAAATGTAAACATCTCTTGTTTACCATGCTTTCATGATCTAGGACAATGTGCACTGATGTCACTGTGACATTCACTGACAGGTGCCATTCAAATCTGTCTTTAATTTTCACCAGCTATATGCACAGACTTTTAAAGTAGTAATACTTCAGAACCCCTCTGATTTTTATCAATCTATTGTAATTTTCTAAAAATTAAGCACTTTACAGCTGTGGTTCTTCATGTGTGCTTCAGTGCTGGACAGCTATCTAATGCAAATGTTATGTTCACAAAATGATAGCTACCTATTTAAGTCCACAGTACCAGCTCCCATTGTCCTGCTGATTAGCATATGACTAACAAGCAACTCATTTGGTATTTTTAATCATTCTGCAGAAAGAACAAGGAGAAATAGAATTGGCTACAGAGAGCTCCGACAGTTTTCCACTGCAAATGAGCAAATGTCTGTTACTTCTACTCCCGTTTTCTATTCAACCTTTGAAAGTTATATGTATATTTTATGTATTTAACAAAAATAGTAATCCATATCAGTTAGTGTTGTCTGGAGAGTGATATGTGGAATGAAGCGTACATCAAGCAGCATGGTGTTTTGCAGGAGCTAAGCATTTGTTGAGTGTCAGTCTATAGAAGCAGAGGTGAGCATGCTTCTCCGCTTACAGGAACATTTGCTAATCTCTGATAGAGAGACTGCTTGGCAGAGAGGAACAAGAATAGTAAAATGCATTTGTGTGGTGTATTGAGAACAACTTGCTCATTGGGTATCAACACTGACTGTGTTTTTCGATTCTCCCATTCCATACTTCACAGCTTTTATGTCATAACATACAACCCAAAATTTCCTTTACCATTTCCATGTAACTCTGAGCTAGAAGGCGAAAAAGATTCTCCTCCTCTTTGTGGCTATAGTGCTTCACACTAAAGCAGATAAATCACACACACACACACACACACACACACACACACACACACACACACACTACACAGATTGCTTTTCCTCATTATATGTCTCATCTATGTTTGGTCTTAAATTGATCTCATTGTATTACTGTTCCTCGCTGTTCACATTTTAAAAAAATCTAAAAGTCTGTATCCTGGGTCATGTTTCTTATATCTCTGACATTTCCAAAACATAAATGTGATGCTTTTCATTTAATGCCTAAAGGTTTTTTAAAAATACATATTAAAATTAAAGTTGTGTTTTTTACCATTCTTCCATCTTCCCACTTTCAGTGCTTTCCAGCATCATACATTTTTCCTAATTACTAAATATTATATTCCATCAATTCTGTCATCCACAAGTCTTTATAGTGTGCTAGCTAGCATCTCATCAGTTCAACTCCCTCTCTCTCGGGTTTCCATCCCAGCCTCTCTTGGAAGTAATTGGAGCACACATTTAAACTGTAAGTGGTATGGCTGCGCAACTTCCATCAATTCTCCCTGTTTGATCAGTGGGAAGACCAGACAAACCAGCAAGCCATACTTGGAAAGGATCCAGGTTCCTGGTTTGCTTGGGGTGTTATACCAAGTGCCCATTAATCACATCTAGTGGTCGCTAACAGGTATTTCTTTTCAAATTCTTCTCTCATTCAACACATGCTGACTGCAGTTTTCTTTCCTTCCAATCCTCCCAAACCCCCCCCTACAACCCCCCCACAACCCCTCACACCCCTACTGTTTCTCCATTTCCCTTCAGAAAGGAGCTGGACTCCCAGGGATAACAACTGAAAATTCCATCAACAAGATGCAAAGAGACCAGGCACAGCTCACTCCACTTTTAGGAGTTCCAGAAAGACTCCAGCAGGTTAGCGACCATAACATTCATGCAAAGACCCTAGGGCAGATGCATGCAGGCTCCATGGTTGCCATGTCAGCCTCCGCGAGCCTTGCTTAGTTGCTATTGTGGTCCTGTTCCTTTGGTGTTCTTGACCTGTCTGACTCATATGATCCTTCTTCATGAATCAAGGAGTCAAATGAACTAACGGCTATTTAATAAATAGAAGTCTTGTTATCAAAACCAAGAGTAACTCAGACTGTGTGGTTCTAGCATCTCTGTTTGGTAAAGACACCAACACTGAAGATAGAACTATGACTCAGGTCGGCTGTCAATGTGGCCAAAAGGTGGATAAAGTTTTCTCTAAGGACTCTGTGGCTCATATGGACTGTCATGGCCACCTACCTTCTGTTGTGCTCTCCTGCAGCCATGGTAAGAAGTCAGTGGTTAGCAGTGCTTGCCCTCCTCCAGTGCTGGGAATTTTATATAACAGACCAGTCAGAGCTTGCCCAGGTGACATAACTCTCTGACCATTTCTCTAGGTATTTTTGATGACAAGGATTTAGATGTCATGAAAGGGTGCTAGGTTCTGTATCCCAAATAACTAAACCTTGAATGTTAGAAAAAATTTAAATGATGCTTACTGTAACCTCCCTCATGTTAGTGAATCACCCTAAAGCATGGGTGCAGGTAATCGACATCATACTTGGCCATACTATGAAAGCAGTTAAGTCAAGTGCTGTCCTGAAGCAAAGGTTAACAGAAGGCAACTCTCACAACCAAGAGACTGAAGAAGGTTTGAGCCACAGAGTGGGCAGCCTGCAGCCTTCCTTTGTTTATTTGCTTTTTTTTTTTTTTTTTCATAGAAGGAAGTGTTTATTTCGATTAGGGTCTCAGAGACAAAGTCCTTAATGGTGGGAGAATTGTGGCCACAGGCGGCCAAAGCAGGGAGGTTTGTTGTTTGTTTCTTTTGTGATGTGTGATTGTTCTTTTTAATTACTACTTTTAGTTTTTACATTTGTTCATTTAGTCATTTTACAGTCTCTTTGAAGCCCCCTCCCTCCTCTCCTCCCAGTACCACCCTCACACTTCACTCACCCATTATTATCTCCCCTTACCCTCTGGTGGGTACCAACCCACCCTGGCACATCAAGTCACAGAAGAACTAAGCACATCCTCCCCAGCTGAGGCCCGATGAGGCAGCCCAGCTAGGGGAAAGGGATCCAAAGGCAGGCAACAGAGTCAGAGACAGCCCTACTCCTGTTGTTAGGGGACCCACAGGACGACCGTGCTGCATGTCTGCTGCATATGTGTAGAGGGCCTAGGTCCAGCCCATGCATGCTCTTTGGCTGGTGGTTTAGTCTCTGTGAGCCCCCATGGGCCCAGGTTAGTTGACTCTGTAGGTCTTCTTGTGGTGGCCTTGACCCTTCTGTACCCTTTGTTTTAAAGTGGAGGACTATTCTTGCAGAGTACACCTAAACAGAGAAAAGCATGTGTGACAGATAAATTTATATATGTACATATTTCTTTGGGATAAATGTGTGCATTGAAATAATCAAATCATCATTCCCATTTGGGTGAATTTTTCTATCTACCTCAGCTTTTTATTCATCTGTTTACTATCCTGCTTTCACTAAATGTATGCATTTTATGCCATTCAAATCTTATTTAAAATCACTTCCTCTCTAATGTGTCTATCAATCCTGCATAAGCAGAGTTCTGTCTCCTCGTTCTGCACTGCAGGTTTTGAAAATATTTTCAACAGGGTTGGGTCACTGGGAACTAAAGGAGGCCGGGAGGCAGGTCCAGCTTCTCTAGGGCGCCCCAGCAATGGTCCACTTTTTCTGGAATGTGGCATCTCTTAGA
The DNA here is from genome assembly GCF_903995435.1 of Acomys russatus. Classification (NCBI taxonomy): domain Eukaryota; kingdom Metazoa; phylum Chordata; class Mammalia; order Rodentia; family Muridae; genus Acomys; species Acomys russatus. The sequence goes on from NC_067159.1 coordinate 55,793,546, forward strand.
TGGTAAAATGCATCCCCCTGGCAAACTTACAGCCACAGCATTAAAAAAAAAAAAAAAAAAAAAGCTTCAAGGGTTACATAAGCTCGTGTACCGTCAGCTGAGTGATTGTGGAGACCATGCTGTTGTCATAATCAACACAAGACATGTTGCATTTTCTGGAAACAAATGGGAACAATCGGTGCACTCCCCACATACCGGCAACCCAGGTGGCCGGTAACGCCTGAGCAACTTCACCTGAGGGACCCAGTGGCGGAATTCTGGAAGATATTCTTAAGAGTTTAGTGGACGAGCTTCCTCAGCTGCAGGGAGGACCTAAGCTGCTGGAGAAGTGCACCAAGAAGGAACAGACACTTCCCGAGACCCTGGACTCCACCTGGTGGGTTTCAGGTGTAGAAGAATGGAAATGGTTGAAATAGCAGCAAGACACTGAATGCTTCATGAGGTATTCCCACGACCCAGGACAGAGAGAAAACAACAAACACTCAAGGCGGGCAGGCCCCAGAAGGACATTACAGGAGAACATACAGCTTTACAAAAGTGTCTTATGTAACCTGCCTAAATGCTAGACATGCTAATAAAATGCCAACTTGTTAAAAAATAAAATAAAATAAAAATACCTTCAGCAAAGTTACCAGTGACTTTGCATTATTTTTCTAGAATATTTAGAAGCAATTGATGATACTAAATATCCCTCATATATTTTTTCTCTTGGATTTATTTTATGTGTATTCATGTTTTGCCTACATGTATATAGGTGTACCAGAAAACCCTGAAATTAGAATTATGGATGATTGTAAACTGTCATGTGGGTATTGAGGATCAAATTTGGGTCTTCTGTTAAAGCAACAAGTGTTCTTAACCACTGAGTCATTTCTCTAGCCCTCTATTCTACTTTAAAATCATATTTTAACTTTTCTTTAAATTCCCATACTTGTATACAGCACATCTGGATCATCTTATCTCACTCCCCTGCTATCTTTACTGGTTTATTTATTAATTAACTCATGAGTCCAGTTACTGATGCCTGTATGTGCATGGTGGGGAGACACACACTAGGCTTGGGAAGCCTACCAGCGGCCACAATCTCAAAGAAGGTGCTATATTTTCCACCACTGTGTTTATGGCATCACTTGCTATGCTTCATAAAAGCCATAAAGCTTTTACATTTTTAAAGATTTGTTTTAATTTTTATGTTTTATTAATTATAATGTACCCATATTACATCTCAACTGTTATCCCCTTACTCTTGCCTTCCTGTTCCCACCCTCCTTTGCTCTTCTGTCCCATTCCCCTCCCCATACCAGGGTAGGGGAGTGGGAGGACTCCTCCCCCACCATCTGACCTCAGCCTATCAGGTTTCATCATGATCACCTGCATCCCCTTCCTCAATGTGCCTGCAAGGCTGCCCAGCCAAGGGCTGCTGATCAAATCGGTGGCACCAGAGTTCACATCAGAGGATGTCCCCACTCTCCCTCCCCCTCCCAGGTTGAGAATGAGCTACATCTGAACAGGGGCTCTGAGTTCTCTGATTGCAATATCCTTGGCTGATGCCTCAGGTTGTGCAGCCCACCCCCCTGAGTTTCTTGTTTTAGTAAAGCATTTTATGTAGTAACTTACTATGTCTTTCTCTTAAATTCCTGTGTATCTTTCTTGATTATATCCATCTGTGTCCATTTCTGTTTGAAGCATGTGGAGATACTCTCATGCTTTGACAAGGAATAATGAACGAATGGCCTTTCTTCTATCTTATGACATTGCCTCGGTGTGGTAGAGTAATCTGATCGAAGTCTCTCTCACTTGATGGTCTTCCTGTGTAGCTCTTGACCTCTTTGGGTCCTTCCATCCCCCAACTCTTCCATAGAGCTCTCAGCACTTTGCCCAGAGACTGACTGCTAGTCTCAGTATCGGTCTCTATTGTCCGCTGGGTGGAGTCTCTCAGAGGACATCTATGTTGGGCTAATATCCACTGATAAGTGAGTATATACCATGTGTGTCTTCCTGGGTCTGGGTTACCTCACTCAGGAGATCTTTTCTAATTCCATCCATTTGCCTGCAAATTTCAAGATTTTGGATCCACTGTTAAGAATGCTCTGTTTAGCTCTGGATTGCTTTTGAAAATTGTTTTATTTTGTTTGGCAGTGTTTAATTTCTTGAGTTTTTTGTATGTTTTGGATATTAGTCTTATGTTGGATGTAGGGTTGGTGAATAATGTTTTCCAGTCTCTAGGCTGTTGTTTTGTTCTATTGACAGTGTCCTTTGCCTTACAGAAGCTGTTCAGTTTCATGATGTCCCATTTATTATTAATTGTTAACCTTAGAGCCTGAGCTGTTGGTGTTCTATTCAGGAAATTGTCTCCTTGCCAATGAGTTCAAGGCTCTTACCCACTTTTTCTTCTAACAGATTTAGTGTGTCTGGTTTTATGTTGAGGTCTTTAATCCACTTAGATTTGAGTTTTGTGCAGGGTGAGAAATATGGATCTATTTGCATTTTTTTACAGGTAGCCTTCCAGTTAGACCAGCACCACTTGTTTAAGATGCTGTCTTTTTTCCATTGTATGGTTTTGGCTTCTTAGTAAAAAATCAAGCTCTTGGTTGTGGGCTCAGTCTCTGTGAGGCCCCATGGGCCCAGGTTAGTTGACTGTGTAGGTACTCTTGTGGTGTTCTTGATGCATTTCTAAGAACACACACCAAACAGGCTCACTTTCATCTCTTACATGGCCCCAGAGACAGACTGTACAGGCTGTAATCGCCCTGTTCCTCTCAGAGATCATTTTGTGGGTGCCTTCTAGCACCTTGGTCTGTTGCAGTTCTTTATTCGCCACATCTGCCTCCCTCTTTCCTCACTGCTCTGTGTTCGTCTACTCATGATCCTGAAAAGCAGTACCACAGTCTTCTGTTTCAGTTGCATCATCCCTTTGCAAGCTTCTATTGGTTCTGACAGGGTGTGGGGTCCTGTTTAAATGCATTTTCTCACTGTTTCTGCGTTAATGCCCACTTTTCGGTGCTTATAAGGAATTAGAATTTGATTAAATACTTTTTCACCCAGTTAACTATGGATCCCTTGTATTTACTTTAATTGCTTTTAGTTAGGAAAGAGGAATACTTCTAATTGCATTCAATTATTATACTTAATTACACTGCTTAGCCCTCGCAATGCTTTCAATAACAAAGGATTACCCTGTAAACACTTGATCATTTCTATGAGAAGGTTTCGTCCTGGGTAGAGTCCTCAGGTTGAGGAGTCTATTCTGTATATTGGCAAAACTGAGACAAAAACATTTAGTGCCATAAGACCTTGAGATGAAAATGCCCTATGCAAGTTTCTTTGAATAACCGCTTCAACTATACATGAGTGGAATCAACTTTAAGGTTAAAAATCCCCATTTACCCGACTGTAGAGGAAGGACAGCAGGTTGCCAAGAAGAGACTTGATACCCTATGAGCATATACAGGGGGACGTAATCCCCTTCAGGAACAGTCATAGGGGAGGGAAATAATGGGAAAATGGGAGGGAGGGAAAAATGGGAGGATACAAGGGATGGGATAAACATTGAGATGTAACAAGAATAAATTAATAAAAAAATTAAAAAAAAAAAGAAACTTAAAGCAAAAACAAACAAACAAACAAACAAACAAAAAAACCCACCCACTTTCTTTTCCCCACACAGAGGAGGAAATTTAAGCCTGAAAGCAAACTTTTCATTTAGAGTTTTACTTGTGAAAATGTGGTTCCTTAGATAAGGAGGAGAGTGATTATGAGAGCTAAGTGAGGAATGAAGCACTTTATCATGCATTGGAAGGGTGCTCACCCTCTCCCTGCATGTGCAGCTGTTAACCACTCTCCTCCTGGAGCCTTCTTCTCTGCTGCCTCTCCTGCTTCCCAGCCAGTAGGCACAGCCTCACAGCACCCCTCTTTTGAGAGGAGGGTTTTGGTAAAGAGGAAACCTGGTATCAGCTTTGGAGCTATAGCTCCAAAGACCCTAGCATGCAAGTTAGAGGGCTCCAGCTACTCTGCTTAACACAGCCGGAAACCTCATGACCAGAACTGGGCTGAGGGTCAGTGGCCCCCATACCCTGACCGTCTCACCTTGTAATAACACATAAATGTCTCCATTATGAAGACTGCCTTTTGAGATGGTTTGTGTGAAAATGATCCCTACAGACTAATAAACTGTAAGCAAGTCCTCAATGAAACCCTTTCTTTAATAAGAGTTCCCATGGCCATGGTGTCTCTTCAGAGCAATAGGATAGTGACTAAGACACCTTCTGTCTGAACTGTTCCTTCCCAATGAGCAAAGGACTTCAGGAGTATGTGCGTTTTTATATCTATGAATACTTATGGTCACATTTGGTCTAAGAAAATATCAGTGATAGAAAAGAAATGAGGTAACCACTCATGGATTCACCCTATGTCTAGGAATCTAAGGAAGCCAACTATGTGGCCTATTCTCCATGCTTTGGAGAGAAAATATCTGGTACTTTCTCTGAACAATGCAAATAACTGATAAAAACAGAACAAGAACACATCCCAGACAAACATCTGGGCTGGAATAGGGCAGAGAAGGAATTGGAGCTCATTCGATTGCCAAGGATCCCTTTTTCTAGAAAAAGTACATAGGATAAGAGAAATGAAGTTCGGGAAAAGTCTGACAAGGAGGCCCATAAAAGTGAGAGCAGCTCACCCTCTGCGTTTACCAGCTTCTTTATAAATATGGCCGTTCATCCAGAACGCTTGGAATGGCTTAAAGGAGGATGACAGTGAGAGCTGAAGGATCTTCTGGGCTTCTCACGCAGAGAAGTAGTCACTAACTAGGCAAGATCACATGGCTACAATCACATGATGGGCAATAGCTCTGAGTCGACCAGGGCACTCTACTCTTCAAGTTTTGTTTGAAGAGTAGAGATTGTTTGAAGAGTAGAAGAGAACGGATTTGTCTGGTAATTCCAGACTACAGCCCATAATTTTGGGAAGGTCAAGGGAATTGCTTAAGATAAGTAGTCACGTCATTTCTGTTGCTTAAGATAAGTAGTCACGTCATTTCTGCAGCTAAAGGAGGAGAGAAATCAGCACAGGCATGTTCACCTGCTTACACTCTCATGGGTTGTTCTACATTTGCGCACTTTAGGGCTTTGTGATTAGGAAATAATGCACACAGTGGTCACACCTTCCCTCATTAGTAAAAAGAACCCCCCCACTGACAAGCAAAGAGCTTGCACACAGTCCTTCATTGAGACTCTCTTTCCAGGTTTTGTCAAGTCGATAATCAAAATGAATCATTAGAATTATATAAATGATAAAAATATTTTCATTATATTAAAACTTTGTTTATTCATATCTCCATGTGCATTTTCTGGCAACAGTACGAAGGGCAAAGGACAACACGTAGAAGTGAGCTATCTCTGGGTTGCTTGGTGCTTCGTATTTGTTAATTGCTGGCTCCTGAGATTCTTGCTACACATCGTCATGGACCCCACATATGGGCAAAAGTTCATGGGCTTTTGGGACAGAGAGGATCTTGGGAAGGAGAAGTAAATGGGACCAGAGGAGAGAGAAGGAGAATTGCCATAGATATAATCACACTTTTAATGTTAAGAATATTTCTTTCTGGGATGAAATTATTTTGATAATAATTTTCAGTTGTGCTGATTTTGTTACAGATTTTGTGATTTCCTTTCTCTCTATGATGATCTTAACTGAATTACTGTCATTGCAAATCCTTCTACTCTTTCAGAGAAGCCAAGTTAAAGAATCCTACCCAACTCCTCTTTGCACTGGAATATTTTTAAATAAACAAAATAAATATTAAGCAATTAAATGAAATGAAAGCTCAGGCTGCGGCTGGAAGCACATGGTTGGTGACTACAAATCTACCTGTCAGTTGTGACAAAAGGAGGCGAGCAGGAACACGGAACAAACAGGAACTGAAAGTTAACTTTCTTTCTTCAGTCACATAAACTTTCTTTAAAGAGGGGCAGTATGAAATTCTTACTAAAAAGCTCTTATGATTCTTTTATTGATACTTGTTTTGTGTGACATAGAGATTGTTTTGCTTATTTTTAAAGCATATTTCTACCGTATGTTTATATATTTACAATATTATCAGTAATTATATAATCTTATGAATTATCAGCATTGTTAGTGAATGTATTTCTACTCAATTTTTGTAATGCTAGGTGGTGTAATGTTGCTTGTTTGGTTAAAACACAAAGAGATTTTGCTGTCTTAATTTTGAGTTGTTGATATCTGCTTCTGTTTATATTGTCTGTTTTCCCAGAGTCTCCTCAGACTGAGCAGTAGTCTCTTAGGTTTACCTTTCCTCTTTCTGTAAATTATAGGTGAGAGACTGTGTGCTCCAGATTGACTTTCCTTTAAAGCGAGAGTTCACACTTATACCATGGTGCCTAAGCTCATCATCAGATCAGATTCTTGGGGACCTCTTTCTACTCTTATGTTGAAAAAGAGTTACTGTCCTTCACTACTATGGTGTTACCATGAGCACTGGGGATAAGCTGATGTGTCGTGTTTTCTGAAATGGATGTCTTATAAATCATTAACCATCTTATATCCCAGAAGTCTGTTCGTTCTTCATCCTTTCCTTCTTTCCTTCCTTCTCCTCCTTCTTCTTTCTTCTCCTCCTCCTCCTTCTTCTTCTTCTTTCTCTCTCTCTCTCTCTCTCTCTCTCTCTCTCTCTCTCTCTCTCTCTCTCTCTCTCCAGAATCCTCACAGTATAAAACCACTGTTCTGTTGAAAGGGAATCTCAACAGATTTGGTTTTCTTATATATTTTTGCTTTTCAAACAACTAGATGAGTTGCTTCATTATTTTCTTGGTCTCCCTGCCTCTTCTCCATATGGCAAGACTAGCAGATGCAGACATAATTACTCATATATAAAGGGAGAGGCTTCAACTACAAATATATCACAGATATCAAACAAATATCTTGTGGTTATTATTGGACAGCAAAATGACAAAGCTCTATTGTTTCATGTAGATGATTTTAAATACGTACCCTACCACAAAACTTGCTTTTTAAGCTGTAATTTTCTGAGTTTTATACAAAAAAATTATTAAAAATATATTTGAAAGCCTATTGTTGTGAAAGCAGGTTGGATTAAAATGAAGATAAAATAAATGTAATATTTGTGCTATAATTTAAATAGTTTCTAAGATGCCACACATTTGGCATATAGATTGGTCATATTTAGGATCAGGGATTTTCCTGTGTGCTCTCTGCATTTGCACTTTTACTCTTACCCATGAGATTTCTGCAATGCCTTACTAAGTGACCATCATCCTACTTTTCTCAGTAAGTATTAAGTTAATCCATTGCAATCAGTCCACCCATTTGTCAAGAAGAAATGACTCCTTCCTGAGCCCCTCTGTATATGAGCACTAGAACGTACTTGCCCTGGGAGGAAGTCAAAGGATTATACGCACCAGATCTTCTTTTCCCAAGAAAATAAAATAGCAAGAAAAATGGTCAGATTATAAATGCCCACGAAAGGGTAAGTGGCAGAGGAAGTGAACCCATAAAATACCCCAAGTAACCCTCAGTACTATCGCCTCTGTCTGAAGTGTGGAAGGTATCACTCCTGCTTTCACCAGTGCAATGTGCCTCTCTCACCTTCACCAGACACTCAGGGCTCCAGCATCCACACTAAGTATTGAGGCATAGTCCTCGATACCACTAACCCTTTACTGTCTCTAAACATCTATAATTTACTCCCACATGCATACATTTAAAACATTGAAGTACAGGCTTCCATGACTACTTCAGGGACCTCTTTATGTCACTTGTATGTACCATGATACATGGAAGCAATAGAGTGAAAAATCAGACAAACCAAAAATAACCATAAAAGCTACATGTTGTTTGTTTTGTTTTCACTGTGTCTCTGCTTCTCATATAATTTAAACACAATATTTCTGTTATACTCAAATGTACAAATTTTTTGTGTGGAAATGTCACAAAAATTACATTTGTTCATTTATTAGAACAGTTTATGATTAAAAACACAGGCAACTTTTGCTTGTGGATTTGATTAATCAGTATTGTTAAGATGTCTATCTTACGAAAATTGAGAGAATCCTCATTAAAATGCCAATATTTCTCTTTAAGGAGTCAGAAAAATTATTCAAAGAGTTATATGTTACTACACAGAAACCTTCATGAGTAGACAAAGCCACGTGAGAAAAAGACACAAGAGCCATAACACTGATATTATGATATAAAAGGAAGTTATAGCAATGAAAGTAGCATCGTATAGGCATGGAAGAGACACCCGGACAAGTGGGGTGTATGTTCAGAAGATTTCAAGTAACAGGTTAAGAAGGAACATTGGTAGACGGCAGTTTCTCCAGCACATAAAGTATACACAGAAGACTGTAACTACACAGCTGCCTCTCACCAATTATAAACGTTGACTCTACAAGAACTAAAACATAAGAATAAAATCAGAAGACATGAAACTACTAGAGTAAAGCATAAGGAAATGAAAAAATACTTTGAATGAGGCAAACAACACAAGAGCAAGACAGACAAGTGAGAGTTCTTCAGACCAAGGAGCTTCTGCGTGGCATGACCATGGGAAACAGGCTGAGGAGCAAGCTTTTGAGCATGAGGAGATGCTTTCAAGCTATAATATAAGGAGTGACATTTGGGTCATGAATAATGCTCCTCAAACTCAGACAAAACAGCAAGCTCATTGAAAATAGGCAAAGGGTAATTCCACACTCATGATAATATGGTAACTTAGTGGGTTACAAAGCTAAAGGCCATGGGGCTTGGGAGATCAACTTGTAGGAAGAAATAGAGGGTCCTAGGCAAGAGGTAGATAGATAGACAGAATTACATGGGGTTACATGAGAAGGCCAATAGGAGGCCACCATGAAGGAGTCTGGATGAGAACGTGGATGGAGCAGGAGGAGCCAGAGAGGGTAGGCTACTTAAGGGTGTGCTGAGTAAGTGGGAAAGACTTGGACTTCGGAATGAGAACGCTTTGCTCTCTCTCTCTCTCTCTCTCTCTCTCTCTCTCTCTCTCTCTCTCTCTCTCTCTCTCTCTCTCTCTCTCTCCTTTAATACCATATTTTTCCGTATAACTGCACAGCTTTTGTAAGCATGGCTGTCACAATGAAGAAACTATAAGTGTGATGATTATCTTTGCCAACACAACCTAGAACCACTTTGGGACAGTGATGAATTATCTCTATTAGGATGGCTTGTGGCCATGTCTGGGGACGACTGTCTTTGTTATTGATGTGGGAAGACCCAGTCCACTGTGGGCATCAGCATTCCCTTGGCAGCATGCTCTAACCCATAAAAAAAAGTCAACATATCCATTTTAACAGATGCAGGCAAGCAGGTGAGTATGTATGTTCTCTGACTCTAGATGTTATATGGCTGTAAACTTCCTTTAAATTAATTGTTGTTAGAGTAGTTTATCACAGCAACAGAAGTGAAACTGGACAAGGGAGGGTACATCAGAAAGGTAGCTTCGCAAGACTGAGAACAAAGTGATCCTCATGTGCTGGCCCACAGACATCTTGTGAAACCGTTGTTTTACTTATATAGATAAAAATGATTTTCCTAATATTGTCAGCAACGGCATTACAGTGAGCACGCATGAGCATATTCTTTGCTATGATAATTAAGTTTGGCATCTGACCTAGGACATTTATAATGTGTTTCTCCTGTACACCTGATGCTTCTGAGAGTACATGTCAAATGGAATTCATTAGTGTACTCAGTCATCTGGGGCTACAGCAAAGCATCTAGCCCCTCTTTTTCCCATGATGCAGAGGGGCACCTGAGACAGTATATATAGTTGAAGGCTGATTAATGGTATCAGTAGCAACTGTTTCAAGCTAGGAATTGGAAACAAATAGAGAAGAAAATATTTTCTGTATTAAAAGAAGTTTGGCAATTATAAACAACTAAAGAGGTGCATAACATGAAATGAGTTGTATGATCTTAAGAATGAAAAGGCAGAACATCAGTATCATAAAAATAGTATCCTTTGTTCCCACTTAATTTTAGCTAAATGGTTGGTTTAGAAATTATCACCCACATTTTTCAGATGATCTTGTTCTTCTTGAAGTTATAAACATATGCAAGGACATTTTTATTTCAGAAGGTCATAGGAATGTGTTTCACACAGCTGAAAACATCGGCAGTCTGACTGTGAGAAGTAACTATGTAAGACATAGGAAAGTATGTGTTTGCCGTCCGTTGTTCTCGCTTGTCCTTGGGAGCGTCATTTGTCTTGGGTACTCCATGTAACTGCCTGAGTGTCCACAGAACCCTGGTTGTTCTCGCTTGTCCTTGGGTGCTCCATGCAACTGCCTGAGTGTCCACAGAACCCTGGTTGTTCTCACTTGTCCTTGGGAGCGTCATTTGTCTTGGGTACTCCATGTAACTGCCTGAGTGAGTGTCCACAGAACCCTGGTTTCTGGGTGAAATGTGAAGGCACTGGAAATAGAAACCAGCAACACAGAGCGAGAGAAGCTGACGTCAACATGGCAAGAGAGAGAAGCTTATGTCAACACAGCGAGAGAGAAGCTGACAGCAATATAGCAAGAGAGATACAGATTTTTCATGATGCACAAATTATTTTCTACAAATGAATTTAAAATTTTTTTAAGACACAAAAGTAGAGCAAGAAATGACAAGAATCTCAAGCTGTCAATCATAAAAAAGACCAAATTCATCCATCACCATCACAGCATCTTGTATCGTCCATGGAATACAATTTTGTTCCTTCACTGAGTAAATGAAGAGTATTATCTAAGATTCTATTTTGTCCATTTCTGCGTCATGAGCTGTAAGGTTGATTTAAATCACAGAAGGTCTTCATTAACCCAGTAGACTAGTAGGTAGTTCTTACATGTCAAGAAGAAATAGCAAGAACATGTTAGTCATGTTTCTGTTACGGCGACAAAATACCTTAAAAAACAGGTTTATTTTGGTTCATCTTTTGGAGGGTTCAGTTTGAGGTCTTCTGGATCTACTACACTGGTTTTTTGGTGAGGGCAAGCCTTCCAGTGGAAAGTGTTTAATGCATGGTGGCCAGGAAACAGACAGAGCCCAGAGAAGAGAAATGGCCTTTAAGTGCCTGTTCCTAGTTACCTACCTTCTCCAACTAGGCCTGACCTTCTACCATATCACCACCTCCAAAAAGTTTATTTAAAATTTGAATCTCTTGGTAGATTAAATCTTTGATTAGGTTTAATTAAGATTTGATCAGATTCCTTGCAATCTAATGGAAATGCCATATGGACACATCCAGGGCATAGTTCCCTACTCTGTCAGGCATCAATCCATCGAATCCAGCTTGTAGCTAAGATTAAATACTGTAATGGAAATGATAAACATAATAATAAATATGATTTCTAAAAGTCCATTTAATTAGATAAAGTCTGTAAAAAATTATCCTAAACCCCCAGTGTGTTACCTATTGTTCATGGAGCCACCTAAAAAGATGCTTTAAAACTATTCATAATTTTGGCATTTGATATTTTTTCCACTTTAAAATTAATCATAAAACAAAACAAGGTAGCATGTGTAGCTCTCGGCACCTACAGGACCTGAATGGCAAGCGTGTGGTAGTAGAAGGAACAGAGATAACCTCATGCCCAGCTGTGAAGACAACACTCTGGAAAGCATCTGACCTCTTATTCTTTGACACAACTCTTTTCTCTGATCCCTGAACTTTTATTCAGATTTTTATTAAAAATTTTCATTCTGTTATCCTTGACCCCTCTGGCTTCTCCAATCCCTCTTCCACAGAACTCCCCAGGCTCTACTCAACATTTGGCTGTGGGTCCCTGCATCCATTTCCATTGCTTTTTGGGTGATGTCTCTCTGTTGACAGTTAGGCTAGGCTTTTGTCTGCAAGTATAGCAGAATATGATTAATATTATTAAGAGTAGGCTTCTTCTCATGGCATGGGTCTCCAGGTGGGCCAGTCATTGGTTGGCCCTTCCTTCAAATTCTGATCCATCTCTAATGTGTGGCCCACAGGGGCTCATAGAGACTGAACTGCCAACCAGAGAGCATGCATAGGATGGACCTATGTTCCCTGCACATGTGCAACAGTTGTGCAATTGGGTCGTCATGTGGTACCCCTAAAGTGGGAGCAGGGTCTGTCTCTGACTATATTGCTTGCCTTTGGATCCAATTCCCCTGACTGTGCCACCTCAGAAGAAGAAGATGCATGTAGTCGATACGCCAAGGCTGGTTGATATCCATGGGAGGCCTCCTCTTTTCTGAGGAGGTAGGTGAGACAGGATGGATCTGGGGAAGGGAGGTGAGAGGGAGGGACTGGGAGGAGAGAAGGGAGCAAAGCTAGAATTGAGCTGTAAATAACTTAATTAATGAAAAAATAAGTAAATAAATGAAATAAAAAGTTTTTTTATTAAAGTTGTTCATTAAAGATTAACCACAACTCACTTCCAGAGAACTGTACATTAGACACGATCATGTCTTTAAATCAAGCCTGCCACTTGCAGTTTTGTGGAACATTTTCTGCAAACGTTCCTGTACTACATATAGAACGTGGACTCAGTTTAACATCACTTTTGAAAGCCATTAATTGAATGAATGTCCTCATGGTGGCTGGACTCTTATATTCCTTGTCGATGCCTTGACAAAGCGCAGAGATCATACATGCGGGGCATGTCACCCAGCATGCAACAGGCGATGGTCTGTCACGATGAGAAGGTGACCTTAGTCCTGCATCCACAAAGGCTCGAGATGGCTTCTGAAAGGAAAGCATGTCTACAAAAGCTTAACCGGTCACAGAGAATGCTCCCATGAACACGCTGCCAGCTCACCTGGTAACTGAAGAGTCATCAATGGGTGCAGTAACTGGATATATAGATTATGTAATGACCAACAAATGGTTGGCATGTTCCTATGATTCCATTCTAAATGAAAGGCATACCCAAAGCGTGAGTTTATTTTAGCCTATTTAACAAAAAATACATACAATGCAGGTTGCTAGGATGAACAGAACCCAAGCTTCACTCTCAGAATAGTCACTGTGTCACCACCACGGCTCAGTAACCTTTACAGGATGCCTCTGCACCAGGGCATATTTTTTACTGTCTTATTTTAGGATCTAGTCCTTTTATTAAAACAAGATTTGTTTATTATTATGCTTACAGTGCTCTGTCTGCATGTCCACCCACAGGCCAGAAGAGGGCATCAGACCACATTATAGATGGTTATGCTGGGAATTGAACTCAGGACCTCTGGAAGAGCAGTCAGTGCTCTTAACAGCTAAGCCATCTCTCCAGCCCCCAGGGATCTAGGTCCTTAAAGATGAATTACAAAGGTGGGTGTTAGATAACCAGGATGGAGATTGGTACATAAAGACTGTGCTTAGTCTTGGGATCAGTTAGAAGTTAGACTTCTAATGTTATTGCCCCATGATAAGATTGATTTAACTAAAATTATCAAGAAAGTGTTTTGGTTGCAATTGATTTTCTTTGTTATTCATAAAACTTATCTGGGATTCTCTCAGGTAGAAACTTTGTGTTTCCTGTCATAGTTATTTTGAATAAAATGATATACTTTCATTGTGTGATATCACCTCAATATCAAAAATCACAGGACTGTTGACGCACCACCCTGACTCCGTTTTAGGGATGCAAGCCGTTTTATTGTAAATTGAGAACATCATGGCCACAGTGCTGCTCAGTCTTTCCCCACCCAAAAGAGAAACCAAAACAGGGAAGATAAGAAGAAGCTCAAAGGAGAAAATCAGCCAGGGTGCCTCCTGCTTGCCTCTCAGCACAGGTTTCGATGCCAAGCTGACAGTCGCTTGCTGGGACCACCATCTTTAGTTAGTTTTTTTATTAAAATACAACTTGAAAGACCCAGCAGAGGTTTAGTGTCATGAGACAGGATTTAGCCAAAATTGTAGACAAGATGAAAATGACAATATTCTCCACCGTTGAGTGGAGAGTGAGATCTGACTCTCACATGATCTCTGGTACCCCATTTCTGACCACGTCCCCTCGATGGGAGGCCTGGCGGCACTCAGAGGAAGAATAGCAAGTTACCGAGAGGAGACTCGATACTCAAAGAGCATATATAGGGGAAGAAAGTCTCCTTCAGTCACAGACACAGGGGAGGGGAGAAGGGGGGAAGCAGGAGGGAGGGAGGAATAGGAGGATACAAGGGAAGGGCTAACAATTGAGATGTAATATGAATAAATTAATAAAAAAAAGATAAAAGCTCAAAAGACCAAAAAAAAAAAAAAAAAAAAAAAAAAAAAAAAAAAAAGCCATTGCTACAAGTATAAGTAAAACAACTTAAGGTAATTTCTTTCTGGTGAAGGACACAGGCGGAACTGTAGTCTCTCACTATGCCGTAGCAAGGTTCTTCCTCTGCCCGACTGGATGGGTTACTTCCTATTTGATATTTTTATGCACAAGGAATTTTTCTAACGACTTTGCTACAATGTTACATAAATGATTACTAGGTAGCCTTCAATATCTATAAGTATGCATGTGAATTTCATCCTTTGAGCAGCCAGGGAGTGTCTGTAAAGACCTCGTAGAATTAGACTCCTAAGCTCAGGGTCTAGATGAAAATGGCCACGAAGAGTCTAAAGCAAAACAGGAAGAAGGTGATGGATAAAGAACAAAACTCAGAGAAACTGAGAAGCAAACAAAGATTCCAAAACTGGGGGTTCCACAGTGAACTCTAGAGTAAAAATGGCACCTTAAAGTTTGTCTCGCCTGGAAACAAAGACCCCAGCTTTGGTGATGTGCAGAGCTTGGTGCTGGCTCTGCAGACTATCTGTTGGGATGAAAGCCCAGATACTTTGCTACCCAGGTGCTGGTTATTGGCAGCAAGCGGTGCAAATGCTAAGGACTGACTCTTAGCGCTGGATGAAGGTGGGGCATCCATGGCTCCTGTGTTTCCTGTTAAATTCTTCTACTGGGCCCACAGCCCTCCCAGTCTAAAATTCGACTACAGTTCAGTGTTTATAAGGGCTCATGTTAAAATAAAAATGCCAATCGATTTAAAAATAAATTTTAATCCTATTCTTATAAAAGTAACTAACTTGTCATAGAGTGTCAAAAAGTTATAGTAATTAAGATGTGCAGGTTGATAGCCACCTTATAAATGACCAAATTCTTTAATATATTCACACTATGATTATAGTTATGCTGGGTACAAATATAATTTATTTATAGGAATAAACTTTTTTAGCCTCCTATATATGTTTTCAGGGTTAAGCCTAAGGCAAATAGCTAAAAACAAAGTATTTAATATCAGGTATTCTTAAAAGATGGTCCTCAAAAGTTTTCAGAGATTTGCTGAATACAGCATTTAAAATGTTTAATGGAAAAAGCTTCCTATGATATATAGAGATGCCAGCTTCTCGGAGCAGCCCTCCAAGGAAGACAGATGGGGTATGAGTCTGGATTGTGATGACACTAACCAGTGGGAGGAACTGCCCCATCTCTCACCTGCTACCAAGGCTCTACCAAAGCTGTAGTCACTGAATAACTTCCATATTCTGGCTCTGTGAGGTCAGTTTCACCAACTTTCTTGTTCAGAGGAAAATCTCTTAGCCTTTCTGCATCTGGCAGTTGAAGGCCTGGCTCAGTGCTGCCCTGTGTAACAGCTGAAGAGTGACTTTTGCTCCCAAGGAAACTACTGCTGGAGGCTGGTAACCATAACAACAAGTCTCTGTCTACGTGGATTACACTTCCTGGTACAGTTCTTCTTTCTCTTAGCTCACATGGTGTTGATAGCTAACTGTAGCTTCATCAGATTAACATAGCTGCCTCGTGAGTGCAATCCATGTAGCCTTGCCCTCCTGGAACTGTTTGATTCTGGAGGAGAAGGGCAAACTCACAGACAGGCTTGTCTTACGACAGACTTCATATTAAAGGATAACCAGGTTTCAGGTGTAACTTTGACTATTTAAAGAAACTTGCTTTGCATTGACTGCTTTTAGTAATCAACTACCCAGGTCTCAAGGTAAATAATTAGATAAAAAGGGTTTTAAATTTATGTAAATTCCAAAAGTCTAAGAAAATATTGTAAGATAAATATGTTAAAAGGTCTGAGGATATAAAAACTTAAGTAAACTACAAAGATCTAAGAATTTGGAAATTAATCTGGTGCTTTCCCAGACAATTGGGAATAGTTCTACTATATATATATATATATATATATATATATATATATATATATATATATATATATATATATACCGGAAAGATGCTCCACCAAATCACAAGGACAGTTGCTTAACTATGTTCAAAGCAGCTATATTTGTAATAGCCGGAATCTGGAAACAACCTAGATGTCCTTCAACGGAAGAATGGATAAAGAAACTGTGCTACATTTACACAATTAAAAAAAAATTGAAATTTGCAAGGAAATGGATGGAACTAGAAGGATCATCCTAAGTGAGATAACCCAGATCCAGAAAAGACACACATGGTATTTACTCGCTTATAAGTGGATTTTAGCCCAACGTAGATGACCTCTGAGAGCCACCCAGCAGGGAATAGGGACAGTTACTGAGATTTGAAGCTGGACTCTGGGCAGTATGCTGAGAGTTGCAGGTAAGAGTGGGGGATGGAGGGTCCAGGAGGGAGCAGGAGCCCCACAGGGAGACCATCAAGGCCTGTGGATTGAGGCACAGAGTGGGGGTTACACTAACAGAGGTTCCACTCGAGAACAACGCAGGCAGAGAACCAAGACCCCTTTCTCAGTTGTAGCCAATGAATGGTGGATTCTCCGCATGGGGAAGGGGCGGGGACTTCTGCTGAACCTCTGCCATGCATCAGCCCTCAATACTTGGTTACTGCTCCGTGGCAAGATGGCCTAGTGGGCACACAGTGGAAGGGGATGAGGACTGCCCTGATGATAGGCTGTTCTCAGAGGTCTAGGGGAGGGGAATAAGCAGAAGAGGAAGGGAGGGTGGCAATGGGAATATAAGAGGGAAAGGATAACAATAAGGAGGTAAAGGGAATAAATTATGATAAATAAAATATACACTTAAAAGTCTGGACAGAGGAGGGGGTTGTTGCGGAGACTGATGCACCAATCAAGGGCCTGCATGACAACCTAGCCATTCAGCTCAAATGTAGTACACAGGCAGCACAGTCTCTCTGGGAGCCCCACATATGGGGAGTAGGGACTACTTATGGCATGGACTCTGGTCCCCCAATGTGGATCACTTGCCCCTGGGCTGGGTGGACTTGCCAGACCACAGAGGAAGAGGATACAGATAGTACAGATGAGACTTGATGAGTTGAAGTCAGATCTTAGGGGAGGAGCCCCCCCTGCTGAGGGCTAGGGGAGGAAGGGAGATGGGATGAGGGACATAGAGAGAGGGGATGAGGGAGAGAGGGTGGTACTGAAAGGTTATCAGGGAGGTGGCTACAATCAAGTTGTAAAAAAATTAAAACTGCAGAACAAACAGGTAGCTTATGTTCCTAATCCCACTACATGGGAATAGCTCTGAGACAGGCTGAGACATGCATGTCCATGCATAGTCAATGTTTCTTATTGATTACAGAATACATGTAACTCAGGACTAGATGCCATTCTCTGTATGGCATAAATGAAGATTTATATATGTCTTTATTCTGTTCATGTAAAAAGCAGAAAACTAGCCTTAATTGCTCTGTGAACCATGCACACCTCATACACTTATAGTTTAAGGAAGGTATAATGCTTGTGAGAAACTATATGTTTTCAGAACAAAATAACCAGACTTGGAAGCTAGATCAGACATGACAGGATCCATTCCTCTTAGCATGTTGGATGATGACATCCTACATGTTTCATGTTCCAGCACCAAGTACTTCAGTTGCTATTCTCCATCAGAACAGGACAGCCCCCAGGGCAGCTTCAAAGAAAGCTTCTGTACCCAAATGGTCCAGCATTTCAGACTGTCACACACAGGACTTTTATTAAGCCTGGAAGTGTTCAACATTTAGGAACTGGACCACAAATGATGTTCCTACCTTGTTTAACCATTTTCCCCAATTTTATTTAGGCCCTTCAAAAGGTATTGCTTATCCCAAATCAGCCAGAAGAAGCCCTAAGAGAACGACACCCGATTCCCCTTAAGGGGGCTGGGTAGGTCTTTGGATGCTTTCTTGGGCTTTAGGTATTTATTTTCACTGGGAGTTGGTTATAAGTTACTGTTGGTCTTACTCAGAGAGAGAACAAGGTTAGACTCAGGGATGTCTCTCTTTTCCTTTATCGTTCTTTCTTGGGTTTGGAGATGGAGGCTCACAAGAGAGAAGGAGGAATGTGGAAGTATATGGGGAGGATATGACAAAAAGTGGATTGTTGAGTCAACCCCTCAACTTAAGGCCTTAACTGTGCTCACAAGGTTATTTTTAATTCATTAGTATAAAAATTTATATATTGATGCAAAATAAGTTTAATTTCATTACATTGGTTTAGAATTCAAATTTAAGATTATTCTTCACACACATTATATATATTTCTACTCTAATATGAGGTATTGTACACATACCACTCAAGAAGACTACAAGGTTTACCTCCAATACTTTGAAAGTATTAGGATAAGTAACTTAGACTAGTTTATTGTCAATTGTTCAAATTGTGGTCATTTCAATTTTATGCCACAAGAATATACATCTTAGATGTGGCAGATAGGTGTGATTCTGTAGACAGATAAGGTAAAATAGTTAAGGTCTTCTAAAACCTCAGAGTCCTACAGAATATGGCATTTAAAGATGTTTATATTGTTTTAATGATTCTTTGACAACAAGACAGGTTAACTCCTGGCAACACCCAGCCTACTTCAAAGATAATGATGAGCATCAATGAACCTCCTCATGGAGATGGTTTCAAATATGGCAAACCAGACACTGGGCAAAATGTCCTTGTTTCAACCGCCTAAAACTTGGCAAGCTTGGATGCAGGCAGAGTCGATGTCCAAACTTTGCCACGACAGGGTAAGCAAGTCCTCAAAAGTTCCTGCCTCAAAAATATGTCTGTCAAATGTGCTGGGCCAGAGGGCTGAAGATGATGCTCCAATGTTCAGGCAGAAAATTGTCTCTGTAGTATTTTTTATTACAAATTTGGAAGCTGCTAACCCACCCCTCCTATTTACTCATGTAATTAACTTTATTCCTTCTCAAGTCTCTGATGGGGTTGAAGACCAAATAGTTGAGTTTCACAATTAAGCCTAGTTGTTTAGGGGTTAAGATGTTTTTAGGTCTAGATAGATGTTTTAAGTTGACAGAGATGACATATGATAGATATTGAGTTACATTCAGAATTTTAGACTCACCAAGATAGGAAAATGTTTTCTTCAAGGTTGCCAAATACAAACAGCCAACATACTAGGAATGTAACATCAATGTGATTCCTGAATGTTCTGTGGTTCTTCTTGTTGTATGTAGTTTATTTTATATAGGTGTAATAATATAAATGTATTTGCAAAAATACTAAAAATTAAAAAGAAGATCTAGGAAAATAATTAAAGATGTAAATGCAGGCTACTCTATACATTTGCTAAGTCAAGATCTCAAATGTTCAGAGCTTCAACATTGATCAGTGGCATTCCTAAGCTGGAAAAGCACTGACTTCTATTATCAGTCATTGGTTGTCCTCTAAATATAGATTTGAAGATGCTTCTCATCACACTAAAAAACAAAACAAAACATCTCTCCAATCTATATCTAGTTCTTTGGACAAAAAGAATGTTCATGGTTTTAGCCCCAAGTCATAGCTTTTGCTAAGACTCAAACCATAAGTCTATTCCAGTTCATTTACAGACACCTGCTAGATCCTTTTTCTACAATGAAGATTAAAGTAAGATTGCAAGCAACAGAAATGCTAATATATCAACAACTTTTATCTGATTTTATAAACTAAACATAATTCATGTAAGCTTCAGGGAATTGAGGAAGTCATGAGGCTTGGATCCACCTGTGACAGGTCAAAAGGACTCCACCTAATGTCAGCCAACACCTGAGGTTCCCCATCTGCCTGTTCCTAAGGTTTGATGGGTCTCTCCCTGGCCTTGGGACTCCTTCCCTCCTTCAGCTACTAAAACTAGAGGCCTGGAAGATCCAAATAAAAAGTTTCTTTTAGTTATTTAACTTTGGCTTTTGCCCGTACTCTGCTAGTGTCTTGGCAGAGTTGCACTTGCCTGGTAGATGCCACCTGGAGATCAGCTGCTCCTGAGGTGACCTGCAGCATGCCAGCCCTGAGCAGTCCTACTTGCTGAACACTGAGGCAGGCCAGTCAAGCCTCTACAGCTGGGTCAGCACAGCAGAATAGGCCACTGCTCTAATCTCCTTCCAGCCACTGACTAGCATTCCAGCCTTCCTGGGCAGATAGCTGCATTCTAATTTCAGCAGGGAGTAGTTAAAAGAAGACATTGCCATTTACCCTCAACAAAAGCTGCAATATTAGACACGAAAGAAACTTCCCAGAAAAGGGAACAAAATGCTAAGACACACACACACACACACACACACACACACACACACACACACACACACACATTCTATTTGGCATACCAAGTTCCCTCATTGTCAAAAGGCACCTGGTAAAACCAAATAGACCAACAGGTAGATTCATTAACGAAAATAGATCTACAATATGATAATTAACCTGCTCTATGCAGGACAAAGAAGATGCTGTGAAGAAAAACTTATTATTTCTATGTTAACCCATCAGCTGTAGAGAAGACACAGCCATGATACAAATTTTGTGTCTCACCAAAGAGAAAATGCTAAGATGCTTGCCCTCCATTGGTAATGTATATTGCCAATGGCAGATACAAATGACCGTTTTCTATCAAGGATTTGAAAGGGACACAGAAGATAAAGAGGAGCAATGGACCAGCCTGACTCTGTCTTAGGAATAAAAGCTATTCTGTTATGTGGTCAAAACAAGTTCATTTCTGTTGGCTGCAAACCTCAAGCTGACCATGCTTCCACCTGATTCTGGAATTTGACACACTTCCCACTGGAAAGAGTTTGAGTCACACCTTGTGTGTACCCTGTATGTATGTAACATGTTCTGATAAATAATTTTAAAATGTTCAGCCCAGCACCAACATAACCAAAGTTCCTCTGGAAATCCCCTGTTCTTGAAAACCCCTAGTTCTGGAGGTTTTTGGACTATTTAAACCCGCCCCTTTCCTGTGTTTGATGCTATTCTTTCTCATGCCTCACTTTGGGGAGATAACCCTGCCTGATAGAAAATAAAGCTTGCTTAACTTAACCCAAGAATTTAGGTAGTGGTTCTTACTCTCATTCAGTGGGATTAACACTGTGCCCGATGTGTACAATATTTATAGAGTGTAAGATGATTCCTCCCATTTAATGCACAGGCAGTAAAGACTTGGCATATTAAATGACTTCAAGTGACCTTTAAGCTGCACATACTCAGAAAACTGTTGCCTTTTTTTTTGTTTTCATGAGCCTTTTCTTCCCTCATAGACCTTTCAACAATTAATTAGTTAACTAATTAATTAATTGTAATCACTAGGTACCTATTCTCTTAATAGACTCTCAAGAAGATCATTGATAGCTTCTTACTGTCCCTCAGCTTCCCAGTAGTCCCAAGAACTTCAGTACTCCTTCATAAATGGCTGAAAATGCAGGATCAATTTCTTCAATTACATGAAGTGAATTCTTACTCCACAGCCCCTTAAAGTCTATTTGCTTATCCCTTGTTTATACCTTAAAGTGCATCAGACTTTTGTGCATGTATAACTTACACCAGGAAAGGATAAACTTTCATTAGATGTTTTTCAATAGCATACCTTCAAACCCTGCTTGCCTTGTGGAAAATACATTTTATGATCCTAGAATGCAGCTAAGTCACTTTCCACAGTCTTCATTTCCATTTATTTATTGATATCTGGTATTACTGGTGATTAGTATTACTGGTGATTTTTGACTCATCAATGCATCAAGTCAAGGCACAGCTGCTTTATGAGGTTTGGTAGACAAAACCTGGACCAGGCAATGGTTTGAAAACTGAGATGTGCTGACTTGACACCATACACTGCTCTGTGGTAACTGAGGATGGACCTTGCATGCATCCAGGAGAATGACCAGGATAAATCCCCCGAGTTTCCCTAATAGCAAACTTAGATTAAATTATGACATTGTTGACACAGATAAGAGAGGCATTAAGCTGTGCTGACTGGTCTTCTCAGAAGTTGTCCCACTTCTAAATTAAATACTGAAATGCAAGGAAGGATTTTCTGATTGTCTTATATTTTACTTTAGGAGATAACAGATAATAAAACATTGTAGATTCTATTGAAATTTACGTACAGTTTTATTAGAGAATAGAATTGTGCTACATTATTTCATACTGAAAGAATGGAAGAGAGGGACCTTTTTCTCGCTATGCACTGAGAACATGGAGAGATATAATTCCCCTTAGAATGCTGAGAGGAAGCAGCATTAGATCTGTTACCTTTGGACTTGAGGCTCAAGCGACCTGTCACTAAGGAATGTCCTTGTAATCAGTTGTCAATGAGGTGAGCCAGGGTCTGAGGCTCCAGCTCCTTACACAAAGGTGCACAGAGCTAGGGTAGTGCAGAGCCATCTCAGAACTGTGTGCTACATGAAGGCCTGTCACCCCATGGCTGGTTATGCTTGTGTTAGGCATCTGAGTTTACAGCCACAGGGGGCAGCACACTAGCTCATAGGAATATTTGCTTTAATATGGGTACTTTATTTGTAAAACTACGCCAAATTACACCTATCCACACATGTACACAAACACACACACACACACGTGTGTGTGTATATATATACATCAATTTTATATACATGTGCATGTGCATATGTGTATATATAGTCAGAGCATTTGTTTTACTTCTGTTTCATTTCTTGAACACTAACTAGTGTAATGGAGGCCTGAGAAGTGTCAGGATCCCTGTTTTATAAGGCAGAACAGAAAGATCTTATAATTCACAACATTTTCCTCATCCTTTTTTACCTGGTAAATCTCGGATGTGTGTGTGTGTGTGTGTGTGTGTGTGTGTGTGTGTGTGTGTGTGTGTGTGTGTATGCGTATGTGTGTGTGTGTGTGTGTGTGTATATGTGTGGGCATGTATGTGTATGTGTGTGCGTGTGTGTGCACGGGTGTGCGTGTGTGTATGTTTGTGTGCCTGTGTGTGCGTGCGTGTGTGTATGTGTGTGCTCACAGTTCTGTTTTATGAACAATAGTGGCACTTGTGCATTTCCACACCTCACGATGCCTGTGATAGTTCACACATTTTATTGTGCATCTCCCATCTCTGAGTTCATAATCAACCGATGGCAGAACTGCAGGCCAGGAGAGCATGGCCCCAACGGATGTGTTTGCTTCATCTTTTGACATCTAAGACTTGCAAGTTTGGCCATAGTACAACAACGTTAGAAAACTTAGTGTTTTGTCTGATTTGGATGAAACTCAACAAAACTTTACCCTACATTCACTTTAAAACTTTAGCTTAATATTCCATTAATCCATTATAACAGTAGCAGTGAATCTTATGCTCTAAAATGAGTTTGGGGATAGTTATATATAACAAATCTTGGTAGCAACCAATTAATTTATTTTCTGAATTTATCCATTTATAAAATCCTCTTTGAGGACTATGTGAAGGGATATACTGACAGACATTGCAAACATAGTGGTGAATAGGATAGATAACAGATGATGTTGAGCCCATAGCTATTTATAGAGGTGCTAGGAAAATATAAAATTGGTTTTTTATTAACAGAACATTAAAAAGCAACGAAAAGACTTCGATACTGTGTCCTCTATCAGATCTTGATAGAGGTGGAAAGTCGCACCTAGTCTAGCTCATAGAGAATATGCAAAGGTCTACGCAGGGATTAAAGGGTTAGCCGGGGATGACTGTGAAAGAATATTCTAAGCAAGAAAAAAAGTCATGGAAATTTTCACAAGGTTGGAGGGAATGAGCTGCATTTACAGTTGAATTTCACTTCAATAAGGGCTTAAAAGACATTTTCAAAATATAGGGCATTATCCTTAGGGTCATTCTGAGCTAATATAGTATTGTTGAAGGAGGAATTTGGTGACTTAGAACATCCTGGGAAATGCATTTATCGGAGGTGAGAGTGGACGCAAGAAACCCATTTGGGAATTGTTCAAATGATCCAGGCACGCGCTGGCAAG
The DNA here is from genome assembly GCF_903995435.1 of Acomys russatus. Lineage (NCBI taxonomy): Eukaryota > Metazoa > Chordata > Mammalia > Rodentia > Muridae > Acomys > Acomys russatus. The sequence continues at coordinate 55,817,723 of NC_067159.1, forward strand.
GCTCCAGTGCAGGCTGTGTGGCTGTGGCGGAGGTCAGCGTTGTAATGTGTTAGTGATCCAATTCCCACACCTCCAGGTGTGTGTGCTGAGCGTCTTTCCAGGGCATTCTTGCATCCACAGGGACAGAACGCCTTTGTATCTAGAGTGGCAGGATCCTTATCATTAGCAAGGAGTTCTTGAAACGACCGCCAGCTGAGAGAACAGCCAGGTGTTGTTGGTGGATGCGGATGATGGGTGTTACATGGAGCCAATGAGGTTCTGATGCTTTCGAACACCTAGTTCAGGTGAATGGAAAGGACAGTATGACCGCAGAAGTAAAACTACTGAGAGCTGGTGTCACGTGTCAAAACGCAGAGCTCGGATGGTGCTGAGGCCCTGCCCCCGGACGCTTTGTGAACAGGAAGGTCCCTCCCAGAACCAGACTCTCTGCAGACTATAAACAAGGTGCCTCCTAATCCAGTGTGACCCTGGCCTTACAAAAGAAGAGATCACCCGTGAAGAGTGGAACTGTGTCATTTCAAAGGAAACTAGGAGACAGGTGTGGAGCAGACGCTTGCTCAGAAATTACAGAGCTGGGATCTCTAGCCTTGACCATTAGAAGGTGAAGCGCCTGTGTTGCTAAATCGCTGGGATTGTAGCACCATGTGGCGGTGGTCCTAGAAAGCCAGTATGGTTCGACACACGGGGGATTCTTAGAAAGAGAACCGCAAGGTATGCAGCCGCTTCTCAGAAACGCCGCCTTCCTTGTAGAGAGGCGAGGCTATGGTCAGTACGCAGCCTGTCCCTGTTCATTGTTGACACAAGTGGATTGCTGGAATGACGCATCTCGGAAAGTGAGCTGCCCTCAGGACTCCAGATGCTAAAGCAGAGGACTGAGGCAATAGTTCAAAGGTCTTCCCTTCTGAGGACTCCCGCACTGAGGAACACTCCTCTTTGCATTTGTTAGCTCTGTTTCTCTGCAACCTACTCGCCAAAAGGCTATTGTTGAACTATGTTGACTTCTTTGATGAGGTCCTGCCTTTATGCGCCCCATCGCCCCACCCTCCTTCTCACTCCAAACACCTCATCTCGGCATTCTAATTCTGTTGCTGACTTGAAGAAGGGAAGGCTGCCCTAAGAGCATTTATCTTCATGCACCCTGATGTTTTAATTATTTTATTGAAGCATGGTACATAGGTGTGGAAGCAAGTGCTTGTATCTTTTTTTTTATTAATTTATTATTGTTACATCTCAATGTTTATCCCATCCCTTGTATCCTCCCATTCCTCCCCCCCCCCCATTTTCCCATTATTCCCCTCCCCTATGACTGTTCCTGAGGGGGATTACCTCCCCCTGTATATTCTCATAGGGTATCAAGTCTCTTATGTTTAAGATACAAGCACTTCTTGGAAGGACAGCAAGTAGCCAAGAAGTGCTTGTATATTAAACATACAATTTAATTGTTTCTCAGGCATATACGCTGCATGTGGATGTTGACCCCCATTTAACCACAGTAAAGATCAAGGCTGACTGCGCCCCCGTGGAATTTCCCCAAGACTCTTTTGTTCAGTATTTCCCTGCAAAGACAAACACTAATTTGACTTTTATCACCATAGATTTTTCTGTCTTAAGCTGAATTTTTATTTTAATTACAATCATAAGGTTTACTATTTTTGTCTAACTCTATTCATTTAAAAGTATTGCACAAGATTCATCCATGTTGTGGTAAATCATTTTTTTTCTCTTTTATTTTGCATTTACAATATTACACACTTAAGCCCTTTTTTCCCCAGGACCAATGGTGGAAACCAGGATTTTGCATGTGCTTGACCAATGACCGACTCTAGACCTGCCATGCCTCCCAGCTTTTAACTTAAAAAATTGATACACCGCCTCACTAGAGTTTTCATCCTGGACTGAATTCCTTTTGCTGCAGACAGGAGTGAACTTGGGTTACTCCTACCCAAGGCTTCCGAGCAGCTAGGGTCACACAGCTGGGCTTCCATTTCAGATCTTCAGTTAGAGGGAATTCTTCCTATTTTTGTGCTGCATGAATAAAGCTGACATGGCTTGCCTGTACCTTTTGTTCAATGTGACCGTTAAGCATACATGTCAAGGAAGAGTGTTGGGTGTACAAAGTGTTGGCATACATCTCTCTGAAGATAAGTATACATTGATGACATTTCCAAGAGTTAATAAAGCTAGTCACACTGCAGTAGCAATGTAAGAGACTTTCACCTTGTCTCACCAGTGATGACCCAAACATTCTTCACTTGTTCATTTCTGCATCTTCTGGTGACTGAAGAATGTCATTATGTGTCATTATGGCAATGAGTTTTACTCACCCGATGACGTGTCCATTATTTCCATATGACTCTTGAAAAACACCTAGATTATTTTATCTAAAAACAACAAGAGTTTGGAGTCCTCCCAGACTCTGCCCTGGGAGCCTCCCCCTCCCCAGACCGTCTTGCTGTTTGTACCACTTTGTTACCACAAAGAGCTGCGAGTGCCATACTTTGCTCCAGTGGCTCCTGCCAATCTCTGCAGTGAGTTACAGAACTTATCATCGAGGGACACTTACATTTCTTCCCATGTGGTCAGAAGTGAGAGTGCCTAAGTAGACCCCTGAACCTTCACCTACTAAGTTTATCCTGTTTAGAGTAGTATCAAATTGCTTACACAATATAAAAACATCATTAAGAATGAAGAGAATAATTAGTACAACTGCCTTAAAATATAAGAAACACGTACATACACACACACACTCACACACACACACACACACACACACACACACACACACACACACACCCCACAGAAATAAGATAAATATGATTTCCTCGTTATGGTGCAAACTTTTAGTATATTTTCAGCAATTGATTGATCCAGAACAGAAATAAGTAATAATAGCATAGAAGATATGGGCAACTTCATTTACTATTAATGAGTGTGATTTATCAATCTAATTAGCACCTAATACCTGGGAAGTGTGCACTCTGAAGCTCTGGGCAGTGTCCTCCCACAGTGCAGCTGCACACATGCTGCAGGAAAGGGTGCACAGACACTATGAAAATGGGAGGCTGCGCTCTTTGTCCTGCAGCACACACATCTACTTACATTCCTTTTCAGTGTAGAAGCATCTGGCACTTGAAAGGAAATTGCTTAAGGCAAGGGACTGTCTTCATGTAGAGGTGATTCCATAACCTGTGGAGGATGGGGGGCACTTAAATTTTGCCATCTGTGGCCTGTAAATGTGATATTAAAGGGTAATTATCAAAGTTGTGTGTGTATGTCTATGTGGTATGTGCAGGCATATGTGTGCATTTGCTTGCATGCAGGTGTGTGCACATGCTGTGTGCGTGTGTGTACATATATGCATTTGTGTGAGTGCATGTATGTGCATATGCTATGTGCGTTTACACATGGAGCTGTGTGCATGCATCTTTAGTCACATGGTTTACACACATATATGTAGAAACTTCTGTGCATGCATTTGTGCATGTGTATTCACATGCTGTGTGCATATATCTGTGTGCATTTGTGTATAAGCAGGCATGTACGTGTGTGTGTGTGTGTGTGTGTGTGTGTGTGTGTGCATTCACATGTGCATGAGGCTTGATTCCCCTGCTGCCTTCACTTTCCAGTGCAGCTCCTCACTGTGCCATGTCTCTCCTGCCTGTCTCTGCAGGCTCTCAAGCGGCTGCTGGTATAGCTGTTTCAGTCATTAATCTTACGGAAAGCCCCATCACTGATGTCAAACAGAAAAATGAATCCCAATATGCACAAAAGTATAATATTAACATATAGCTGGAGGGTATTGTTCCTAATTGTCCTTCCTTAGTGGAGATATAATTTGTTTCATAACTGCTTACATTTATCTTACAGTGATTCAAAAGGTTTTAATTGCTGAGAGAGGTCCATTTGAAGATTGAAAACTGGAAAATGGTTCTGGAACCATGACAACTGGGAGAACTTCCTCTCCTTTGTTTTATTTTTGTGTGTATCACTTCAGTTTTTATTCTTCTCTTGTGTTTTCTTTACGCTGTGCTAAGCAATCCTAAGCAATGGGGGTGCTTGTGAAGATCAGATTCTTTTTCTTTGGCCCTGTAAAGAAAGCTGTGGTTATATCTTTCTCCCCAGCCCCCAGCTGACACTGGTCCCACTCTGGACAGACTACCCTTTTTGAGTTGAAACTTCATTAGATTATACAACTAAACCAATATTATACAATAGTCAATTTCATTCAGACATTTAACCCTGACACAGTTCACAATATTTTAGTACCTAAGATCATTTTGTGAAAATATAGGGTGAGAGGATAAACATGGTGGGTGCATAGATTAATTTTGTGCACAGAGCACAGACATGTGTTGTCAGGTCTGTTTCTGGAGGACTCCATCTTTCCAACAGATGTGTGAGGGGGAGGAAGAAATGGTTTGTTTTCCTTTGAACTTGCCATACCGACCAGTAGATGGCAGTGCATGTTCAATCTTAAGGGAGGAATGGGAGGCAGTGTAGTACCCTACCAGCCAGGGACACAAATGCTCCCCAAATCCCTAGACAGAATCTGTGACCTGTTGTTTGCAAAGCACTTTTGTTTGATAGCACTTCTAAACATTTCCCTTTGTTCAACTTGAATGTTCATAAATATTTTCACTTCGTTGAGTCAGAAAAATGGTGAATGGAATCATTAGAAAGAAATTAAAACTAGGCCTATATTAGATGTTTAAATTAAATGCATAGATTATGTAGGAGAGGAGGGTCACTTTTCTACTAAAATAGTGAATAAGTGTGCTTTGTCTTCTCTTCAAATCAGATAATTATTTCACCTTTTACTTTATCAAATAAAAATGGGCTTAAGTAAAGAATATACAGTGGCCTTTGTAAAAGAAGAGGAATGCTGTCATGGTGGAACAAAACCTTGATTGCACCCAGAGAGTCAACAGATAGAGACAGAAAGGCTAAAAATGCCAGGTACAGAGAAGCAAAAGCAAAGGTGAAGGTGTGCACAGTGAGTCCACATCTTCCCTGAGTGAGTCAACGTCTTCCCTGAGTGAGTCAACATCTTCCCTGAGTGAGTCAGCATCTTCCCTGAGTGAGTCAGCATCTTCCCTGAGTGAGTCAGCACCTTCCCTGAGTGAGTCAGCATCTTCCCTGAGTGAGTCAGCATCTTCCCTGAGTGAGTCAGCATCTTCCCTGAGTGAGTCAGCATCTTCTCTGAGAACAACCAGCCTCAGGGGTGCTGCTCCAGTGAATGTGGTTCAAAGATAAGGGGCCTAAGAGGGAAAAAAGTAACTGGACTCCAGGTAATACATACTGTTCTCGTGCTCAGAGGAGACAGATAGGATGACTAGCTGTTCACTAGGCCAAGGATGGGAATGGGAAAGCTTTGTAAAGGCAGAATATTCTGAGTGTTAAGTAAGTCACCTGGAGAGATATATTGGTTCTATTCACCCAGAGACACAAAGGGGAAGACATGTTCTGTTTATAGGGCTACAGTTTGACATTGTTCAGATAAAACTGCCTAGGTAGAGGACTATGTTTTGTAATTATTGCTGCATTTATTTCATGAATACCCAACTGGAATTCAAGTTCAGTGTAGGAATGGAATCTGACCTGTGGTGGTTTGGATAAAAATGGCCCCCATAGACCCATATATTTGAATACTTGGTCCCCAGTTGGTGAAATTGTTGAAGGAGATAGGTCACTGGGGGTGGACTCTCAAGTTTCCCCTCTTCTTCTTACTCTCTCTCCCTCTCCCCCTTCCCTGCCCGCTCTCTCTATACTTGCAGATCAAGATACAAGCTTTCAGCTGTTCTGGCTACAAAGAGTTTGCTCTGCCATCATGGAATTTAACCCAATGAAATCACAAAACCCAGTTCAAATGTTTCTTCTATAATTTGCCTTTGTTCCAGTAATTTTCACAGGAGTAGAAAAAAAATTAACCAAGACAGAGTCTTTCAAAAGCTTGCACATCTGTCATTAAAAGTAGTTCCTATGGCCAGGGGAAGAAGTCTTATTGGCAGATTCCTTGCCCAACATGCTTGACGACCTAGGTCCAGACCTGGCATTCCATAAAATCTGTCATCATGAGTGGGAAGAGGGGAATCAGGAATTCAAGATCATTCTTGTCTATATGTTGAGGGAAGCCTCGCTTGGGCTTCAAAAGTCCTCATCTCCATGAAAGAAAGCACTCTGAAGATTAACTGTATATTCAGTACAGTATGTTCTACAGCCATCTAGGTAATTTTAGGGAAGAATGAGCTTGCCCCAAACCATTTAGTTTAATACATAAAAGTAGATATTTGATGAATGATTATTTAACAAAGGAATGAGTATGTGTTATAAGTCAATCATATCATGAAGTGGTTTTTTGTTTTTTGGTTTTTTTTTTTAAGTGTTTACACTATTGTCATCTATGGCCACTTTATGGTCTTCAATACCTTGTGGGGACTTTTCACCCCTGAAAACCTGATGTTTCCTAGGCAATAAACTGAGGATAGAGTTTCATGTATAAATTAGACAAAGTAAAATATTAAAAATAACAACTAGTGACAAAATATAATAATTGTAACAATATATTCAGACAACGTTATTTGAATGTGGCCTGTCTTGAGTCCACTGAGAACAATAGTTTAGGGTAACAACCAACTGTGAAGAACAGTAGGCAAGTGGTATTGCTGTATGTGGTCCAGATTAAACCAGATCACAGTTAGAAGATATTTTCCCTAATGTTTCAGCTTTGGCTTGGCCAAAATCTTTTGAGACTTTACAACTGCTACATTTCAGAGGCACAGATGTATGTGAGAGCTTACAAAGGTGAATGGTTTTATCTTCCCAGAAGCATGGTGCTTGATGGGATAGTTTAATATAATAATATAATAAAATTTTGTGGACGTAAGCTATGGGAAAGGACCATGGTAAGATCAGATCTCTAAACAAAATGTTCTATTCAACTGTCACATCTAAGGGGTCAGTGGTTTCACAGAGAGTAAGAAGGGCCCCAGAGGAGGAAGAGGTAGTCAACAGGACTTGGTAAAGAGTAGGGGAAGGTGGTAGTTATCTTCCTGACATTGGGATTCTCTTCACTGTGCACTATGGTGCTATGCTGGTTTCTGATGAACATTCTCTGGTTTTATGACAGTACAATTTAAACTCTCTGTTGCTGCACAACCCACCTATCTGGACTGAAAAATGACATATCTAATGTTATCATTGTGATGTCATTACACTGCTCAGAAATCAGGCCTGCAGTTTAGAAATCACAGCTACTTGGAAACTAATTAATATAATGATTGTAGATAGTACTAGACCAAGGGTCCCACAATCTGATGTCGTCCCACAGCAAAATTCAAAGATCAGGGACATATTCTGCAAGAGAGTAAGGTAGAGGCCCCCAGTGAGCAATTGTACATCCTGTCCAAAACAAAAACAAAAACAAAACAAAACAAAACCCCACCATCACCCACCACCACAACCTCCACTACCACCATCACCAACAAAAATCCTCTGAAATTTTGCATTAATCCTGTATTATAAAAAGACCCACTGAAGAATTTTAAGTGAATGCTGTCATAATAAAAGCTGTTTTATACACCAGTCTTCAATAAATATAATGAAGATGCATACAAGATCAGAGTAATGCATAAGTATTAAGTCAAGGAGACACGAGGGATGTTCATTTCTGTATTTTCTGGTATGCTTAGTACAAGTAGTGTGGGTAGAAGTTTCACAGGAACATTGGAATAAAGTTACAGATGCAATGAAAAGTGTCTACTAAGGGTCTACCAGGTGTCTGTAAGCATCTAAACTCCAGCATGGAGATCATTGAATGGAGATGAAGTAAGTGGAAGAGGTGCCATTAAATAACCCAGAATTCTGATGGCTTTAATTGAAAACAAAATGTCAGAAAATCATTTGCTCCTAGTTTGAGTTTACCTTTCTTATCTTTTAAATAAAGAAGGCTTGGAGAAAAGTTTTCAACAATTTTGTTGTTGTTGTTGTTTTTGGTTTTTCAAGACAGGGTTTCTCTGTGTAGCCTTGGCTGTCCTGGAATCATTCTGTAGACCAGGCTGGCCTCGAAGTCACAAGGATCCACCTGCCCCTGCCTCCCTGAGTATTGACATTAAAGATGTGTGCTACTAGACCTGGGTGTCTTCAACAACTTATGATTTGATAATTCTAAAACATTTAATACAACAAAATTAAATTACATGAAATTTTTGATGGAAGCATTGGCTCCTAGCAAGTTGCCAATTTATATAATAATGGCCAGTTAGTGACTAAACAAAGAAAAATGGGGACTCTCAGCTCCTCCACAACATCATCTTTTATAGAACCATCAAACATCTTCATCATTGGTTGGTTTTGGACATCAGAAAACAGCTTGCATGCCTACTCAGCTCATGAACCATGGTATCACTGCAGTACCATCTTTGTATTTTATTTACATTCTCCCATTTGAAGAGTGCACCAGTGTATACTTATGCTTTGATCTTGATTGTATTTTCATGTGCCTTGTGCTCACTTTGAATTCCTTATTCATGAGATGTTATAAGAGCTATTTGTCGCACATCACCTGAAAATGTAGTGCTCTTACTTATAATTACACCCTTGGAATCATACATAAAGTCAAATCTCTATCACTTGCACAAAAACAACAAACAACCAGGCAATATAAAATAATAATAGTTTTAAAATATCACCACAGTAACTCCCAGTGTGAAACATGCAATGACAGCTTTAATAAGAAATGCATGAGCTATTTTACTGAAGGAAATAAAAGATTATTTGTGCAAATGAAGCTGAGCACCATATTTCTGCATGAGAAGGCTGAGTATTCTTAAATATATCTGTTTAAATGTGTAGGTTTAATGCAATTAAAATAAAGTTCTAATTAGAATCTTTTTACTGTGATAAAATAACATTAAAATTGTTTACAACAACACAAAGGAATAATCAACGAAAACAAAAGTATTGAGTCCATATTGTAGTGAGTGGACAATACTTAGACAAAATGTAATAAGCCTTAGGTTGAGTTGTTTAGAACTAGAACTTGTAATGCATATCTATATGTTCCAGTACATCAAGTGTATTCCCAGGAGAGAACTGTAGAGAGATGCAGATGAGAGAAAGTAAGAAAGTAAAGATGTGGTTTTGGTTGTAGACCTCTGATGGGAAAATGCCATACTCCGTGGATGAAAATTGGTTTATGGAAGATAAGTATTTTGTCTTGTTGTTGTTGTCATTGTTGTTATTGTTGGACATTGGACAAGGTCTTTCTGTGTAGCCCAGCTGGCATGGAACTTTTGGTGTAGACCAGGCTGCCTTGAAATCAAAGAGATCCAAATGTCTGTGCCTTCTGAATTATGGGATTAAACATATGTGTCACCATGCCCAGATCATTCTTTTTAGTCTGCCCAAAGGTTTCAGTATAGATACAGAAAGATTGCTCGTCAGACTTGGTGGGAGAAGACTCAGTTCTCAGATGCCTTCTGTAAGGAGGCTCCAAACACTGCTGAGAAGTATGCGGCCTTGTGACATATCAGCAGGTATAGCCATTGATTCTGAAGGGCAGCTGCTGTTAAAAACAGAGATTTACCATTCACAATCTATATGAAATCTTATAATTTTTACTATCTTCTATAGGGATGGATTTGTGGATAGGTACTGTTTACATCTGGTTTTGTCATGGAATATCTTGTTTTCTCCATCAATGGTTATTGAAAAGTTTGCTGGGTATAGTAGTCTGGACTGGCATCTGTGATCTCTTAGGGTTTGCAAGACCTCTGCCCAGACTCTTCTGACTTTTATGGTCTCTGCTGAAAAGTCAAGTGTGATTCTGATAGGTTTGCCACTATATGTTACTTGGCCTTTTTTCCTTGCTAGTTTTGGTAACTTTTTTTCTTTGTTCTGTACATTTTGAGTTTTGATTATAATGTGGTGGAAAGATTTTCTTTTCTGGTCTACTCTATATGGTATTCTGTAGGCCTCTTATATGTTTATATGCATGTCTTTAAATTGGAGAAATTTTTTTATGATTTTTATGATTTTGTTGAAAATAATTTTGGGCATCTTCTCTTTCCTCAACTTCTGTTATCTTTAGGCTTCATCTTTTCAGGGTGTCCTTGTTTTCTTAGATGTTTTCTGTCAGAAATTTTTTAGATTTCACATTGTCTTTCAGGGTTGCATCAAATTCTTCCATTGTATCTTCTACACCTGAGATTCTTTCCCCCATCTCTAGTATTCTGTTGGTGATGCTTACCTCTGCCATTTTGTTTTCTCTTTCCAAGCTTTCCTCAATTTGTGCTTTTATCATTGTTTCCATTTTCATATTTAGATATTGAACTATTTTATTGATTTCACCTGATTGTTTGTATTTTCCTGAATTTCTTCCAGTGATTTCTTCATTTCCTCTCTACAGGCCTCTGTCATGGCCTCTCTAAGGTCCTCAATCCATTTGACTGTATTTTCCTGTATTTGTTTATGGATTTTATTCACTTCCCCAATTATCGTCTTCATTATGAAGGATTTGAGATCATTTTCTTGTGTTACAGTTGTGATTGCGTTTCCAGGGCTGATTGCTTTGGGAAAACTGGGTTCTGGAGATGCCATACCATGTTGGCTTTTGTTGTTTGCATTTTTACAGTGGCCTTTACTGTTTCTGATTCTGTCATTGGGTGGTAGTTTCTGATGTCCTTTACTAGCTTTTGAGAACAGTCCATAGGTGAGTGCCTATAGGTTGAGAATACTTACCTGTGGGGACTAGGGAACCCTTACCTGGATCAGATGGGTGGCTGGGTTTAGATGTTGGAACTTTCCCTGGATTGGCAGGGTAGCCTGAGGTCAGATCCACCTGTGCTCTATACCATGGTGTTTCCTCTTGGCTCTAAGACCCAAACACTATCACCTTGTGGCCCACAGTTCCACCTGAAACATAGGGCACAGGTACTGCTTGCTGGCTGGCTTGTAGTTAGTTAGGCTTTGGAGACTGTGCCTGTGTTTGCTTGGACCAGGGAACTATCTGTGGAATGGCTGGATGACCTGAGATCAGACCTGTGCTCTATGGCTAGGGGTCTTCTTGGGATAGCATCCCCAGATGCTGGTGCCCTGCAATTCAACCCAAGACAGAGTATCCGTGCAGCATGCTGGCTGGCATGTGGCTAGGTACTGGAGACTGCGCCTGCACCCACTTGGGCCCTGGGGCCTTCCGTGGCCTGGTTGGATGATGTGAGGTCAGAACCACCTGTGTTGCTTTATACCCTGGGGTCTCCTCTGGTCTAGCAGACCCAGACGCTGGTGCCCTGAAGCCCAGAGTTCAGTACTAGACACAGTGTCCGAGATGTGAGCACAGATGCAGCTCACAGGCATGTATGCATCCAGACTATGGGGACTGGGCACCTGCCGGTCCCTCTGTGGAACTGCTCTGTGGACCAGCTGGATGAACCGAGGTCAGGCCCACCCATGTTGCACATAGTGTGGCCCTTCTCACCCAGGGCACTGCAGCTGTGGTGCTCTATTTCCCAGCCTGGTCCCTTAGCTCGGTACCACAGATCAGACACAGTTCATAATAGGCGCTGCCATATTGGATCAAAATGTCATAATTTGTATAGATATCCACAGGATTCAACAAAGTATTGAAGACAGTTCTCACAATAATTGAATACAAACTTAACATACAGACATATGGCTTTATCTATACTGGTGAGAAACATGAAAAACTTATCTAATATAAGACGATTTTCACTATATTCAAACCTAAATCAAATGAATCATAGACACAATTTGGGACAGGACTTCAAACTTTATTAAAATACATAAACAAGTGCCTCAAGAAAAAGATATTTCCAATCTCATTATTTAAAAACCAAACACTACTACAATGATTGGGAGAAAATAATTAGCCAATAAGGTGTCAATATAAGGTATATGTGGTAGTGCCCGCTAACAGAAAGGCTCAGAAAACATACTAACTTGAGTGCCCACGAGTATCAAAGTACCAAGAGCTATCTCAAAACAAACAAAACAAAACAAAAAACAAAAAACAAAATCAACTATAGTCAACTGCTGAATTTTGAAAAAGCTAAAAGTTAATAAATGCACAAGTACTCAAAAATAAGAACATAAAATAAAATACAGAGACAAACACAGATTACTCCTGTGGTGAGATGTCATGTGTGCATATGAAGTACCTTGCCCCCCAAAGTGCTCTAGAGTGAAAGCCTTGGTCCAGCTGATGGGTCCCCTCATTTGGTCTATGAGGGCCTTAAACTAACCACTGGGTGAATCTCCTGATTTGAGAAGGTAGTTAGCAATGGCCACATGGGAGTGGATCTGGTGCCTGGTCCATCTATTAGCTCTCTGCTTCCAACCTTGGTGGGATAAGCAGATCTGTCTCTGCTGTGAGCTGAGCTGCATCTCCTGGCCATGCACTCCTTCTTTGGCATGATGTTCTTTATGACAAGCCTAGGCTAGTTCAGAGTGCACATGAGGAATATCCAGAACATGCTTATGTACTTTATGTACTTTGTGGGTTTTTTTCTCCTTTTGCTTTCCTTTTCTCTCTGTGTCTTCATGAAGTTTTAAGGTTCTGGCTAGAGGCCACTCACCCCTTCATGAGTACCTGATTAGGTATACACTCCAGGCATGTCATTCCAGACTCTTATAATCTAGGTACAATGTTCATCCCCAATCACTGAGAACTAAGTGTTCCTGAACTTGGACAATTTCTATGCCCCACATTATTCACATTAGCCAATTCATATGGCCAGCCAAGTTGACATGGGAAAAACTTAACCAAGAAAACTGTCTTGGTATCTTGGTCTTCTAAAAGAGAATGCTTCTTTGAATTTAAATATCCTCAAAGCTTCAATTTAGCTTATTCTGATTTATCAGAAGCCGAGCCAGTGGCCCAGGTGCTATTCATAGACACTAACGGAAGGTCTGTATCCTCTTCTCTCTAGCATGATTTGTACTGTGGCTTGTAAAATACTCTACTCCACACCACACTGTGGGCTTGTCAGGAGAATCACTGGGAAGAGATATTTTAAAAGGGAGATAATTTAAAGGGAGTGAGTGTCCTTAATCTCTGCTGCTCACAGCATAAACACTTGTTTAAAGATCCCAGCTTCTGAAATATCCCCACAGCAGAGCCCTCTGTCTCCTCCCACAGCCTGAAGGTCCTTATCCAGTCTGGACTGAACCTTACATTTGATTTGCCTCTTGAAATAAATTCTGCTGGAAGTGTTTGTGTCTACCAGCTAGAGTCTTTCTGTCAAATAAACAAAAACTAAGGAGAATTCTTTACTCCATATCTAGGGGACATTAAAATCTGAAAGACCAACCACTAAGTAGATAGGAATTAGTTTTGTGTGATTTTGGAACTTTTAGCTCACCCAGGCCATAAAAATTGCCAGAAAACTGTACTGAGAGGAAATTCGGGGCCCTTACTGTACGTTTTACTAGTTTCTCAAGAGGAACAGGAGTTGCTCAATTGCACAGTTGCTCAGCTTCTGCAGCTGAGACAGGAATTGTGGCTTTCCATAATTGTCCCAGGAAAAAGAGAGACATAATGGTAGGATCTCTATGTGACGTTTAAAGAGCTGTCAGGGCATCTGCACACTGTGATCAGGAGGCACAAAGAATGACACAATCATGAGGTTGGTCTTCCAGATTTCCAAAGGTGGAAAGCAAGCTGATGAAACCACTTAGTTACGACATGTGCTACCTTTCATAAAGGTGAAAGGTTACCCAGGGTTGGTGTGACAGCCTAGACCAGACACTGAAGTCATGGAATGTTTTCTTCCCAAATTCCTAAAATGTACTGGAGAGTTGATCTTCCTAGTTGTCAAAATTGCTGGAGAGCAATTATTCCTGTATTTGTTTCACACTTTTTTTTCAATAATGAACAGGGTTTTCAAAAATATGTGTCATGAATGGGAAGCTGCTGATGGATTTTCAAGGAATTTTTAATTAATGTGAGTAGGAAATTAGACCATAAGGGTGAGGTTCTAACCCCATGGGTTCCTGGTCTCAAGAAAAAGAAGAGAATTCTGAGATAGACTGCTGTGTCCTGTAATTTTATGTTTTGTATAGCCTGGGGATCTGAAGGATGTTTATACCAGGGAGAGGGATCTTGCCAGCTAGGTCCCCAATTGTGAATTTCCAAGCCATCATAACTGAGCTGGCTAAACTTGCACCCTCTTTGAGTACTCATCCTGTGTCTGTACTCTGAAGTAACAAGGTCCAATGTTGAAGTAGTTTGGACAGGGAATGACAGTGGCTGTGAAGAGCTGTGAGCAAGGACCAGCCTCCAACCAGCAGGAAATGGTGGCCGCAGTCATACAAATTCAGGAGATGGAATCACCCCAATAATATGGAAGAGGCATTGGGCCTGCAGATGAGAATGTAGCTCAGCAGCAACTCAGTTGTGTTCTGGACACAAGTCATGGGGATCTGGGCTCCTGTATTTTGGTGTATAATCCACAGACACTGAAAGATAGCAAACACATTCTTTTTATATCATGATCATGGTGGTTATTTGTACAGGAAAAGCAACAGCACAATACAATAACAGACTAAAAAGCAAAAACCACAATTAGTATCCTGTCGTGGAAACTTCTGGAGGGGGTTCTGAGTTTGGTCAGGGTACTGGTCATCGTTCTACAATTTAGGACAGGTGTCAATGGGAAAGAAGAGCTCCCAGACAACGCCCCCACTCTCCAAGTGTTTGCTTTTCCTTTGCACCTGCTGTTTGATAGATCTGGAGTGTCTGTGGATGGAATAAGAGGGAGCTGTGAGGGCCCACACTGTTCTAAGAACTACATACTTCGCATCCGCTGTCATGTGATCCTCAGAAATTGTGGAGGAGTACACACTGGCCTCCTCACATCTCAAACAGAAAACAAGCCCAGGCATGTGAAGCAAGGTAGGAGGCAGAGGGATTCTTTTCCCCCCTCCCCACTGTACACAACCGTGCAGCCCTCTTCGGCATCTTTTTATGACTCATTCTCTTTGGGACAAATAAATACATGTGGCTGTAATCTACCAATGAAAGGTTATCTTCTACTTTTTTTAAAAACAAGTAAAAATTAGTGCCTCCATTTTAATATTAGAATAAAGCATGCAATTACTCACTTTCCAGAGACCCGAGAGAAATGTGTGCAACCATTTATGTTGCAGAGTAGAGATTATACTTTTAGTCATGTACTCCTTGCTTCAAATGCACTTCCAAGTGAGACCCTAAAACTCCACAGGAAGCTGCCTGCTGCAGGGTGCAGGTGACTTCTCAGCCATCGGTTTGTCTCCCAGTTGCCTTGGGATGATGTTCTATTTAAATCATCTTAGGCTGGACCCTCTGAACTTATGATTCCCCAGGGTTCGTTTTAAAAGTGATTTTTGAAAAATTTAAAAATACCACCTTAAAAAACGAACCGGTTAGCATTTCAGAGAGGCTTCAAGGCATTGGAAGCACCTGTAGTGAAGGCAAATGTTACCAGCTGCAGTGGGGAAAGGTGAAGGGGCCCCAGAGATGGGCTGCACGCTCCGTCAGAGAGGGCCTCTTCACAATGCCCACACTGTGGCCAAGATTAGTGAAATTGTAAAATCTGGAAAGGGACAAAGACTGGATGATTCCAATGATGCAGATAAAGGAAATGTGCCTGTTGGAGCCGGGTGGTGCTGTGCCTAGCCTGATTAGACATTGTCAGTGGGTTTTGTGTTCCGTGACTGCAGGCGTCTAGAAGCTCGTTTTTCCATTTTCTGTCAGTTCTGTGGTTCCTCTTTTGATTGACATTATTTGTGAGCCAGATAAGCCTGGAAGTTTAGCATATCATCAGAACAAAATGCTGTTCTTCTTACAGTACACTTATCCTAAATTTTGATTTTATTAGTCTATCTTTGAGAATATTACCTACATCATATATTTTGATCATATTAATTTTTTCCTAACTTCTCCTAGACTCTCCCTACAAACTTCATATCCTCTGCTCTTGTGCTTTTAATATTTTTCTTTATAACCCACTAAGTCCAAATGCAGACACCCTATACATATGTGTGCAGGGTCATCTGCTTGAACACAGCCTCTGGGAGTACATGTCCTCAAAGAAAATGGACTATTCCTCCCCCAGCCGCCATTAGTCTTCAACAGCTCTCAGCGAGAAGTATTGTCTCCCAGGACACTACACCATCCAAGCTGGGGTGTTCATTGGCTTGATCATGCGTAGATCTTTCTCAGGTAGCCACAGCTACCACAAGGTACCTTTCAATGTGCACCACAACCATCTACCAAGTTTCAGGTTTGAATACAAAGTTTGTTTTCTATTTTATTCTTTCATTGTGATGTAAAGGAGCCCCAGTGAATCCCTTCTCCTGTCTGTGGTCCTGGACTCATATGACACAATGAAAGAATGCAGAAAGTAGTGTTTATTCCTTTTTAAAATCCTGTAATATCTTAATTCACTCCAATAAAAGTTTACTTGACAAATGGAACTCACTAAGTGCTGAAAATCTCATAAAATTATTTCTGTCTTTTCTTTGTACTCTAGATAGATTTTGAGTGATGCAAATAGAACAAGAGAAATCCTTTTTATTTTCAAGGATTGCAGGAGTCCAGAGCTCAGTTTGTCTTGTTTTGTTCCATAAAAATCCAATCATCAGATCTTTATATTTTTTTCCCTTTAGGAAACACTGTCTTCTCTGTTCTCAAGCTGAAAGTATTATTTAAGAGTTGTAAACTATGTGAGTTTGGAAAAGTTCAATTTTGAGATATTTTATTTTCTTCTTTAAAAATATTATTTATAAGAAAGGAGGTCATATAGAGAGGGAAGAGGTCCCCCTCAGTCACAGACAGAGGGGAGAGGAATAGGGTGAAAGCAGGAGGGAGGGAGGAATGGGAGGATACAAGGAATCGGACAACACTTGCGATGTAATATGAATAAATTAATAAAAATAAATAAATAAACAAAACTACTTGAAGAATTGTATGTGTAAAAAGACAAGTGAGAAATATTTTAAAAATCAGTCTTTTATATTGCTATTGGAGTTAAGAGAAGATGTCAAAGGGACAGGGCTGGAGAGATGACTCAGCAGACGAAGTGCACATTACTCTTACAAAGTACCTGTGTTCACTTCCCCAAAACCCATTTATGGAGGTTTAGAACTATCCACAACTCCAGACACAGGGGAAACTAGCGCCCTTCTCTGGTCCCTAGAGGCACCCACACTTATGCCATAAACAACTACACACAAATCAAAGGTGCTGATCCCCCAAGTCTGGAACGTTCCTTAATTAGAAATGAGATCATGAGAGTGAATGTGCCCTGATAAAAAGGGGTAGCTGGATCGCAAGGCAAGACATGCCCACAGGGTGACTCCATTTATAGCAAGTAGGCCTAATGCAAGCAGGCATGGGGAAGAACTTTCTCTCTTGACCTCCTTTCCTCTGTTCTCTCTCTCTCTCTCTCTCTCTCTCTCTCTCTCTCTCTCTCTCTCTCTCTCTCTTTCTCTCTCTCTCTCTCTCTCTCACACACACACACACACACACAGAATAGGAGCCAGATCTCAGTAATACACAGTGTGTGCCCCCCTTGTGTGGTGTGGACAACCTTCCCAGAAAGAAACTCAGGCTAAGTGATGTAAATCCAAATGATCTTGGGAGATACTGTCATGGGTTCTGTGTTGTAGATACAAAACTGGAATGAAGTAACATGCTCATGAGTTATAGATGCCCAAAATAACAAAATGCATCAGTTGTCTTGGTGTTAATTCATTCATACCACATATTTTGTTTTCCTAATGTTACAAAAGCTGATTTGAAAGAAAAATTCAAGAATAAAAAGTATATTATGCAGGGAAAAACACCCAAAGAAACTCCAAGGAAGAAGAAATATCTGCCAACGTAATGGCTTCGAATGACCAGGGTTATTATGTCACCATTTCTATAGGGCAAAGGTCCAGCTGTGGTGTGACTGGGTCATCTGCTCAGGTGCCATAGGTTGAAATCTGAGTGTTAGCTAGGCGGTGCTATCATCTAATGCTAAGTCTATATATGTGTAGATATGTGCTGAAATGCCTATATTCTTTAAGGCTCTGAGCTTTCAGCAATTAACACCTACTCATGTTCCTTGTTATCTTCAAAACCAGCCATGGATGACTTTCTCCTTCTTGATTTTTTTTTTTTTTTTTTTTTTTTTTGACAAGTGCAGCCCAGAGCCTGTTAAGTCAGAGTCTCTTTGTTAGGGCCAGCTGTGCCATATAAAGTAATGTAATGAGGGAGTTCGTTCCTCCAGAGTGGAGTGTTATCCGCATACAGAAGCCTAGGGTTTCTATAAGGAAACCTGTTGAGGCACTCATCTTAGCAGCCACGTCAAAGAACAAAGTTATGCTTTTTATTATCATGCAGTGTGAGGATATACCTCAGGCTGGATGGGGGATAAGAAAACACTACAGCACTGACAGCTCCTCAGTCTCAGAACACACAATTATTAACAGCAACAGCTTATACTACCAGAAACACAACCTCTCCATGGAATTCTCCGTAGCTCTGCAAGACATAGGAAGGTTCTCTGATAATTAAAACTGTTGGGAGAAATTCAGGATTACAATAGCATACAAGCATAGTTATCTTTGTTTAATCTCTGGAGTAAACGAGAGTTTAGAGACACTTATTTGTATATATTTACATCCAGAAATGCGGAGAATATAGCTAAGAAAGCAGTTAAAGGCTTAGTGGAGAGGTAGTGTGTGGGCAGTGGGTGGAGGACCTGGGAGAGTCAAGAGCCCTTGATGTGCAATGTGTTTATCACTCTGTGTTTTGAACAATTCACATGGACTCTCAGTTAAAACTGCAATGTCAAGCCGGGAGTGATGGTTCATGCCTTAATCCCAGCACTTGAGAGGCAGAAGTAGGTGGATTGTTATGAGTTTGAGGGCAGACAGGTCTACAGAGCAAATCTAGGACAACCAAAGCTACACAAAGAAACCCTGTCTTGAAAAACCAAAACCAAACCAAAACAAAACAAAGAAGTGGAATGTCAAACATGTGAGATAAGGTATTTATATATTTTGGACATGTATATTTCCTGGCTGGAGAGCAGTGAAACCATAGTTCAGAGTTTCATTCTTGCCCTAAAGGGGCAGGCAGTATAGTAAAGGCCGAAAGTCAAATCCAAAAGTGGCTTCAACTCTAATGGAAGGGATGCCCCAACAGATCGATGAGCTAAGCATTCTGTGGGTTTTTAAGGGGAAAGCAATTCCCATCCAGTGCCTGCAGAACGTCATTCTTTCCCGGGTGTTCCCTCCTGCCCAGCCGGACTGCCTGCCAGAAAGGGCAGTGTGGATCGTTGTCTATCGATCCACGCAATTCAAACTTTCTCATTTGAAGAACTCAGAGGAGCTCACATCCCTTAAATTTCACGAGCCATAGTAGGATTATTGATTTCCACATATTGATTAGCAGACAATATATCCTTTACATGATTTTTAAAAATAACTTCTTGTAAGCCATTAGTCTGTGTGAAAGTCAGGGAACTGAGTGATCTTTCATCTTTTTGTTGTTGTGGTTGTTGTTGTTGTTGTGACCACTACACAAAGAGCGGTTGTGAAAATGCAGGACTACGTGCTCATGAGGTGACTGGACTACCCACACCTCTACTTCCTCAGCCATTGTTTGCCTTTCCTTATTATAACCTGGATTCCCTCCCAAAGGTCTGTGTACTTATCCCTGTGCTGGGAAACAGCAAAAATAGATCCATGGAACTTGCTTGTCGCTTGCTTGGATGGCTCATTCAAAGCTTTGTTTAAGTGCCAGTTCCCACGTAAGGGGTGTTTCCACCCACTTGAGGGTGTTTTTAAAGTAATTCTACTACGTTCCGACACCTTGAGACCTGGTCCACTTACTTGGTCTTTTTAATTCTTTTTTTTTTTTTTTCTCTTGGTGCCTTTTAATGTGACATGTGCTGACTGTCACCTCCATTCTAACCCTGACTCTACCAACAGGACTGGGGTTTGCTCTCTTTAGATACTCACTTAACACTAATGAAATATCACTTAATTTTGGGTTTATTTTTGTTCAAAACAAGGTCTCAATATCCATGCATAGCTGGCTTTGAATTCTTGAAAATTCTACCTGAGCAGAGAGAGAGAGTGCTGAATATACCCAGCTAAGTGTTCATTTTGATTAGATTCCATATGTGATGTTTTTATTTAATAAATAGCTGCTTGACTGTGGAATAGATTTGATTCATGGTCCAAAATAAGCTCCATTATCAGCCTCTCTCCTCTTAAAGCTATTGCAAATTTCATCTACAGGCAAGCCACCCAAAACATGTTCAACTTCATTTGATCTTGGAAGCTAAGTGTATCTGGCCTGGTTACCATGGGGGTGCTACAAGTGCTCCCTAGTTGCTAAAAAACAAACCTTAAGATGACTCTATGTATAAATGTCTGGACACTGCCTAGCAAATAACCAGAGAGAAAAACTTCATTGTCCTGTCACACAGTCTCCAAACCTTTGCATGTTCCTGCTTTCTAGTGAATTCTTTTGGTGGGGGTTTATGTCCAGTGAGTCTCTCATGAAACTGAAGGGAATAGTGTTAGGCTTGTTTTTTCTTGGGGCAGGAGAGGTCAAGAGCGAATTAAACTACTCTTGACCCATGACTTAACTGGTATGCTTAAGTAATATAATTCCATTTATTATTAACAATAGGGCGAGGTGGCTTGCAGGGTTGGGACAATGGCAGAGTGGTGTCTGGAGAGGCCAGATGTGCTCTGTTTCCTTCATTTCCCTTCGTTACCCTTTGTTCCACTTTGCTGTGTCTTTTATATTAAACTTATGCTTATAAACACAATGGTGTATGGAGTTCTCATAGTTGTTCTAGTGAATCATCCAAACATGAAGAAGGAGCTTGGTCAACCTCCTAAGTTGAATTTGTAATTGTAGAGCTTTGATAAAGGGAAGATATTGTGAGTGTGAGGTCTTAATTTGGGCGTCTCTGCTAGCCCTGAGTAGTATAGGAATTGGACAGGTTCTAGCTCACAGTTGGAGTCTGAGAACTGCAGGATTGGTGGGTGCCAAGCTCATGTAGGGTGGGGTTATTTCTTTTTATGGAAAACTTTTTTTTATTAATTTATTCTTCTTACATCTCAATGGGTTATCCCATCCCTTGTATCCTCCCATTCCTCCCTCCCTTCCATTTTCCCCTTATTCCTGTCCCCTATGACTGTTCCTGAGGGGGATTACCTCCCCTTGTGTCTGCTCATAGGGTATCAAGTCTCTTCTTGGTAACCTGCTGTCCTTCCTCTGAGTGCCACCAGGTCTCCCCCTCCAGGGGACATGGTCAAATGTGAGGCACCAGAGCACTGAGGAGCCACAGGTGCTGAGATCACTCCTGTGGAGTGTCTGTGTGGGCATCACTTTACTGTCTGTGAAAACAATGCTGAGCAATTGCTGAATGTGGTCAAGGACTGTCTGCAGAGATGTCCCAGGTTCTGCCTTCCTTGCTCAATCAAGGTAGCTGAGCAGGAACCATAGTTGGTGTGAGCCCTGGATACGCTTCTGGTGACTTTCTGCTCAGTTAACTTTGAGGCTTATATGCAATGCTAAGGCAACATCAAAAAGTCCAAGTCTACATTCAAGGGGAAAAAAGTATTTGGATTTCCTTTGTGTGCATTTGGTTCAATAACTGCGTGAAGGCACGAAATATCTTCAGGCAGAATATCCCTGACAACCATCCTTGGAACAAGTTGAACCTGAGAAAATAGCCACCAGACTATGTGAGGTGCTCAGGAACCCTCAGAACTAAATAGAGCTCATCAATGCACAGCACACACACTGTTCTTACTTTAAGAGACCACTCATAGCAGGGTGTGCCAGAACAGGCATTTTTGCAAAAGCCAGTGTTCATCACGACACCGGCTTTCTTCAATTTTACCACATATCAGCATTTGGGAAAATAGATGACTCTCTCTCTCCCTCCCTGCCCCTCTCTCTCTGAACATTTTTTTACTGGCTTTTTATAATACTAAATATTTTTGCTAGTAATTTCCTGACTAATTATTTTTCTTCAAATTTTCTTTCTTCAATGTCTCTAAAACTTTTTTGAAATCATTTTTTATTAGTTCTTTGAGAATTTTGTACAGTGTGTTCTCTGATTATTCCCAGCAGCTGTCAATCATTAATAGCTCCTAAGCTAGAGGTGGGACTTCCTGAATACTTCCCTTCTCCGTGCTAAGGTTTTGTCTATCCTGAGGATGCATGGGTCTTGTGCTTGCTGTTGCAACTGTCCTGAGTTTTTATAATTTTGATGCTTCAACCCATGTCATGAAAATGCCCTCACAGGCTCATAGATCTGACTACTCGGGTACCAGGGAGTCTCACTATTTTAATTATTAGGAGGCATGGCCCTGTTGGAGAAAGTAAGTCACTGCGGGTGGGTTTTGAAGTTTCAGAAGCCCAAACCAGGCCCAGTGTCTCTTTTGCTGCTGTCTGTGGATCAGATGTGAACTCTCAACCTACATCTACAGCAGAGTGTCTGCCTGCACAGTGCCATGCTTTCTCAATATGATAATAATGGACTAACCTCTAAAACTGAAACCTTAAGCCAGCCCCAACTACATACTTTCTTTTATATGAAAGATGCTATGGTCATGGTGTCTCTCCATAGCAATAAAACACTAGACATCCACATAAGTTTGAAAACACCCCACTGTCCCTCATTTGATTAAAAAACATTCAATCCCAGCAGGGAGTGGTGACCTTTAATCCCAGTATTCAGGAGGCAGAGGCAGGAAGGTCTCTGTGAGTTCCAGCCCAGCCTGGTCTACAGAGTAAATTCCAGGCCAGCCAGAGATACACAGAGAAACCCTGTCATGAGAAACAAAACAAAAGAAAACAAAGCAACCTCCAATGCACCCCACCACTCTCAGAATGTAACCCAAGTTCTTAGTCCATAAGTCCCTACGATCAACTTCTTATTGTTTCTTATTTCCTTCTCTCCTTAGCTCACTGCCTGATGCCCTGGGACCTATAGATCTATATTTCCTCCCTGTACAATTCTTTTCCTAGAATTTGAGTGGCAGTATCAGGCTTAATACTCAGTTATTTATTTATTTATTTATTTATTTATTTATTTATTTATTTATTTATTTATTTGAGAAAGGGTTTCTCTGTGCAGCCTGGCTGTTCTGGACTCATTTTTTAGAACAGGCTGGCCTCTGCCTCCTGAGTGCTTGGATTAAAGATGTGAGCCACCACACCAGGCTTAACTTGAGTTTTCTCCAGAAAAAAAAATGACTTTAGATGGAAGAACGAATCTCAGGTCTAGAAGATACAATCACAGATATTGAGTCAACCATTAAAGAAAATGCCAAATCTGGAAAACTCCTGACACAAACATCCAAGAAATTAAGGACACCATGAAAAGAAGAAATTTGAGGATAATAGGCATTGAAGAAAGAGAAGACATCAGACTCCAGAGCCCAGAAACTATTCTCAACAAAATCATAGAAGAAAAATTTTCCCAATCTAAAGAAAGAAATGCCTATAAACATACAAGAGGCCCTACAGAACACCAAATAGAATTGACCAGAAAAGAAAAACTGCCCGCCACATAATAATCAAAACACAAAAACATGCAGAACAAAGAAAAAATATTAAAAGCTGCAAGGGAAAAGGGCCAAATAACATTTAATGGTAAACCTATCAGAATTACACCTGACTTCTCAGCAGAGACCGTAAAAGCCAGAAGGGCCTGGACAGAGATCCTGCAAACCCTAAGAGACCACAGATGCCAGGCCAGACTACTTTACCCAGCAAAATTATCAATAACCTTTGATGGAGAAAACAAAATATTCCATGACAAAAACAAATTCAAACAGTACCTATCCACAAATCCAGCTTTACAGAAGGTACTAGAAGGAAAACTCCATCCCAAAGGGTCAAGCTACAACCAAAACTACCCAGGAAATAGATAACTATCCCATGGCAAAAACACAACTACACAAACGCTCGGCTGGAAACAACATCAAAATTAAGACTCTTAACGGTCACTGGTCATTAATATCTCTCAACATCAATGGCCTCAATTCTCCAATAAAAAGACACAGACTAACTGAGTGGGTACATAAACAAGATCCAACATTCTTCTGCATTCAAGAAACACATCTCACCCATAATGAAAGGCATTACCTCAGGGTAAAAGGTTGGAAAAAAATATTCCAAGCAAATGGTCACAAGAAGCAAGCAGGCGTAGCCATTTTAGTATCGAACAAAATAGACTTTCAACCAAAATTAATCAAAAGGGATGAGGAAGGACACTTCATACTCATCAAAGGTAAAGTCAACCAAGATGACATCACAATTCTGAACATCTATGCTCCCAATACAAGGGCACCCACATTTGTAAGAGATCTCCTAAAAAAGCTTAAACCACACACCGATCCCCACACAATAATAGTGGGAGACTTCAACACTCCACTCTCACTGAAGGATAAGTCATTGAAACAGAAACTAAGCCGAGAAATAACATCATTAACCAATCCCACGGGTCAAATGGATCTAACAGATATCTATAGAACCTTTCACCCAAACAAGAAAGAATACACCTTCTTCTCTGCACCCCATGGAACCTTCTCCAAAATTGATCACATCATAGGTCACAAAGCAAGCCTCAATAGATACAAGAGGATTGAAGTAATACCTTGTATCCTATCAGATCACCATGCTCTTAGGCTGCAATTGAACAACAACAGAAATAACAAAAAGCCTACACGTACGTGGAAACTAAACAACTCTCTGCTAAATGACACCTGGGTCAGGGAAGAAATAAAGAAAGAAATCAAGGAGTTTCTGAAATTCAATGAAAATGAAGAAAACAACATACCCAAATTTGTGGGATACATTGAAAGCAGTGCTAAGAGGAAAATTCATAGCACTAAGTGCCTTTAAAAAGAAATTGGAAACATCGCACATAAGCATCTTAACAACACAACTGGAAGCCCTAGAAAAAAAGAAGCAGAAACACCCAAGAGGAGTAGACGCCTGGAAATAATCAAACTCAGGGCTGAAATTAACAAATTAGAAACTAAGAAAACAGTCCAAAGAATCAACAAAACCAAAAGCTGGTTCTTTGAGAAAATCAACAAGATAGACAGACCATTAGCCAAACTACTAAAAGGCAGAGAGACAGTATTGAAATCAACAAAATCAGAAATGAAAATAACAACAGACACTGAAGAAATTCAAAGAATCATAAGATCCTACTTTGAAGGCATATACGCCACAAAATTTGAAAATCTAAGGGAAATGGACAATTTTCTTGATCAATTTCACTTGCCAAAGTTGAATGAAGAACAGATAAACAAGCTAATAGTCCCATTCTCCTACAGAAATAGAAGCAATCATCGATGGTCTCCCAACCAAAAAAAGCCCAGGGCCAGATGGTTTCGGTGCAGAATTCTACCAGACTTCAAGGGCGAGCTAATACCGATACTCTTCAAGCTACTCCAAAGATAGAAATGATGGAAAATTACCAAATTCATTCTATGAGGCCATAGTCTCATTGATACCTAAACCTCACAAAGACTCAACAAAGAAAGAGAATTTCAGGACCAATTTCTCTTATGAACATTGATGCAAAAAATACTAAATAAAATACTTGCAAAATGAATACAGGAACACATCAAAGATGTCATTCATCATGACCAAGTAGGCTTCATTCCAGGCATGCAGGGATGGTTTAAATATACGGAAATCCATCAAGTAATCCACCATATAAACAAACTGTAAATAAAAAACCACATGATTATCTCCTTGGATGCAGAGAAAGCATTTGATAAAATTCAACACCATTCATGTTTAAAGTTTTAGAGAGATCCGGGGATACAAGGCACTTTCCCCTCAAACATAATAAAGGCTATATACAGCAAGCCAATAGCCCAAAAATCAAAGTAAATGGTGAGATACTCAAGAGAAATTCCTCTAAAAATCAGGAACAAGGCAAGGCTGCCCACTCTCTCCATATCTCTTCAATATAGTACTCAAAGTTCTAGCCAGAACAATAAGACAACAAAGAGATCAAGGGTATCCAAATGGGAAAGGAGGAAGTCAAATTATCCCTATTTGCAGATGATATGATAGTGTACATAAGTGACCCTCAAATTCCACAGAGAACTCCTAAAGCTGATAACACCTTCAGCAAATTGGCTGGATACAAAATTAACTCAAAAAAGTCTGTAGCCTTCCTATACACAAATGACAAGCTTGCAGAGGAAGAAATTAGGAAAACCACACCCTTCACATTAGCCACAAGCAATATAAAATATCTAGGAGTTACCTAACTAAGCAAGTGAAGGACTTGTATGAAAAAATTTCAGAACTCTGAAGAAAGAGATTGAAGATGACCTGAGAAGATGGATGATCTCCTTGCTCATGGATCGGAGAATTAACATAGTAAAAATGGCCATCCTACCAAAAGCAATCTACAGATTCAATGCAATCCCTATCAAAATACCTACACAATTTTTTAAGACATTGAAAGTTCAATTCTGAACTTCATATGGAAAAACAAAACCCAGAATAGCTAAAACAATCTATGTACAATAAAAGGTGCTCCGGAGGGAATCTCCATACCTGATCTCAAATTGTACTATAAAGCAATAGTAATTAAAACAGCATGGTACTGGCACAGCAACAGGCTGGTTGATCAGTGGAATCGAATCGAAGACCCAGATATAAATCCACACACACATATGGTCACTGATTTTTGACAAAGAAGCCAAATCCATCAATGGAAAAAGGATAGCATCTTCAACAAATGGTGCTGGTCTAACTGAGAGGTCTATGTGTAAAAAAATGAAACTGGACCCATATTTGTCCACCTTGCACAAAACTCAAATCCAAGTGGATTAAAGACCTCAACATAAAACCAGAGACACTAAGGCCACTAGAGGAAAAAGTGGGAAGAGGCTGGAACATATTGGCACAGGAGACAACTTCCTGAACAGACCACCAACGGCCCAGGCCTTAATGTCAACCATTAATAAATGGGACCTCATGAGGCTGAGAAGCTTCTGTAAGGCAGGAGACACTGTCAAGAGAACAAAGCAACAGCCTACAGACTGGGAAAATCTTCCACCAACCCTACATCTGACAAGGTCTACTATCTAAAATATATAAAGAACTCAAGAAATTAAACACCACCAAACCGAATAACCCAATTGAGAAATGGGGCTTGGAACTAAACAGAGTATTCTCACAGAGGAGTATCAAATGGCTGAGAAACACTTAAAGAAATGCTCACCTCCTTAGTCATCAGGGAAATGCAAATCAAAACAACTCTGAGATTCCATCTTACACCCTCAGAATGGCTAAGATCAAAAACTCAAGCGACACCACATGCTGGCGAGGATGTGGGGAGAGAGGGAAACCCCTTCATTGCTGGTGAGAATGCAAACTAGTACAGCCACTTTGGAAATCTATCTGGTGCTATCTCAGAAAAATGGGAATAGGGCTTCCTCAAGACCCAGCTATATTCCACTCCTTGGAATATACCCAGAAGATGCTCAGCATACAACAAGAAAATTTGTTCAACCATGTTCATAGCAGCCTTATTCATAATAGCCAGAACATGGAAACAGCCTAAGTGTCCCTCAGTAGAGAGTGGATAAAGAAACTGTGGTAATATACACTATGGAATACTACTCAGCTATTAAAAACAAGGAATTCTCGAAATTTGTGGATAAATGGATTGAGCTAGAAATGATCATAATGAGTGAGTTAACCCAGAACAGAAAGAATCAAATGGTATATACTCACTTATATCTGCATACTAGCCCAAGGGGCATGTCCCACGAAAGCCTTCACTTACCAGGAAACTGGGACAGAGGGGAAGGCATCCTACTGGGACTCTAAATGAGAGAGCATGGGAGAATAGCAAATAAAAGGATACAGAGGGTCCTAGAAATCTACAGTAGAACAATATGATAGGCAGATTTGGGCCCAGGGGTCCCGCTCAAACTAAGGCACCAGCCAAGGACAATACAGGAGGTAAACTTTTAAACCCCTTCCCTGATCTAGCCAATGGTCAGAATATTCTCCACAGTTGAGTGGAGAGTGTGATATGACTTTCTCACGTACTCTGTTGCCTCACATTGACCATGTCCCCCGGAGGGGAGACCATGTGGCACTCAGAGGAAGACAGCAGGTAGCCAAGAAGAGACTTGATACCCTATGAGAATATACAGGGGGAGGTATCCCCCTCAGGAAACAGTCATAGGGGAGGGGAATAATGGGAAAATGGGGGGGGGAGGAATGGGAGGATACAAGGGATAGGATAAACATTGAGATGTAACAAGAATAAATTAATAAAAATAAAAAAAATGACTTTAAATACTCTAAGCCTGTGCAGTGTAGTATATTTATCATGTACTATATGACTAAAACCCACTTATAAGTGAGTAAATATTACATGTGTCTTTCTGGGTCTGGGTTACTCCATTCAGGATGATTTTTTACTAATTCCATCCACTTTTCTGCAAATTTCATGATGTTTTTGTTTTTAATAGCTGAGTAATGTTCTTTTTTTTCTTTCTTTCTTTTTTTTTTTTAAATGTACTACAGTTTGTTATTTCTTTATTCATTCTTCAGCTGAGGGGAACTTAGGTTGTTTCCAGATTTTGGCTATTCTGAATAAGGCTGCTACAAACATACCTGAGCAAATATCTTTGTTGTATGGTGGAATATCTTTCTGGTATATGCCCAGGAGTGGTATAGCTGGGACTTGAGGTACAGCTATTTCCAATTGTCTGAGAAACTGCCAGTTTGATTTCCAAAGTGGTTGTACAAGTTTGAATGCCCACCATCAATGAAGGTCTGTTCCTCTTTCTCCACATCCTCACCATCTTGTGCTGTCACTTTAGTTTTTGATCTTAGCCATTCTGATGTGTATAAGATGGAATCTCAGGGACGTTTTGATTTGATTTTCCCTGAGGACTAAGGACATTGAACATTTCTTTAAGTGCCTCTCGGCTGTTTGAGATTCCACTGTTCAGAATTTCCTGTTTAGCTCTGTGCCCCTGTTTTTAACTGCATTATTATTATTATTATTATTATTATTATTATTATTATTATTATTATCATCATCATCATCATCATCATCATCATCATTATTATTATTATTATGGTGTTTAATGTTTTGAGTTCTTTGTATGTTTTGGATTTTAGTCCTTTATAAGATGTAGGATTGGTGAAGATCTTTTCCCAATTTGTAGACTGTTGTTTCATTCTGTTGACAATGTCCTTGGCCTTATAGAAGCTTTTCAGTTTCAAGAAGTCCCATTTATTAATTATTGATCTTAGAGGCTGAGCTGTTGGTGTTTAAAATGTTGTCTCCTATGCCAATGAGTTCAAGGCTCTTCCCCACTTTCCCTTCTAACAGATTTATTCTATCTGATATTATTTCGAGGTCTTTGATCCATTTGTACTTGAGTAGGGTGATGAATATGTATCTATTTGCATATTTCTACATGTAGACATCCAGTTAGACCAGCTATATTTGTTGGAGATGCTGTCTTTTTCCCGTTGTATGGTTTTAGCCTCTTTGTCAAAAATAAAATGTTTATAGGTGTATGGGTTTGTTTCTGGGTCTTTGAATACATTCCATTGATCAACCAGTCTATTTCTATGTCAGTAACATTCAATTATTATTACTATTGCTCTGCAGTATAGCTTGAAGTTAGGCATGGAGATGCCTTCAGAGGTTCTTTTATAGTATAGGATTGTTATTGCCATTCTGTTTTTGTTTTGTTTTGTTTTTCCATATGAAGTTTAGAATTATTTTTTTAAATTCTGTAAACAATTGCATTGCTATTTTAATGGAGATTGCATTGAATTTGTAGCTTGCTTTTAGTAATCTGGCCATTTTTACTATGTTAATCTACTGATCCATGAGCATGGACATCTTTCCATATTCTGATAGCTTCTTCAATTTAGTTCTTTAGAGACTTGAAATTCTTGTCATGCAGATCTTTGATTTGCTTTTTTATACCAAGATACTTTAAGAAGATAAGTAACAAGGAGACTCCAAGGGAGGATGCTTAATTTTCACTCATAATAGGAAATAGAATAGACAGAGGTAGCGGGTGAAGAGAGGGAATAGAGTAGAGGAGGAAACACAGAGGGATTTGATAGTGGAGATCTGATCTGAGGAGAGTTGAGGCAGGAGGACAAAAGGCCTGTAGACAAAAAAAGAAACCATGGCTGGGGGTATCTCTGTGACAAGCTGGAGACCTGAGTCAGGGCAGTCTCCCAGGGGGATATGAGAGTGACTCTTACATAGACTTCTGTTAGCAGGGGTAACAGAGATTGAAAAGGACACCTTCTAACCAGACAAGTCTCACAGCAGAGGGAGAGGAACACCAAACCATCCACAAAAACTTCTATTCAAAATTCACCTTGCCTACAAGATGTACAGAGATAAAGATAAAACAGAAATAGGAGAGATTAAAGGAAGGTACAACCAATGCCTGGCCCAAACCAAGACCCACAGCATGGGAAAGAACCAACCACTGACACTACTAAGAATAGTCTTCTCTGTTTGCAGACAGTAGTCAATCAGAGTTGTCCTATGAGAGGCTCTATTCAGAATAGCCTCAAAACAGGTGTTGAAACTCACAGCCAAACATTGGGAGATATGTAGGGAGTCTTGTGAAAAAGTAGGGCGAAGGAGAAAGGGACCTGGAGGTGCCAGGAACCTCACAAGAAGACAGAGCCAACTAACTAAAGCCCAATGGGACCTGTTGAGAATGACGAACTAACCAAAGACCTTGCATGGACAGGACCTAGGCCCCCTACAAAGACTTGTCTGATGAGTAACTTAGGTTTCACGTGAGTGCCCTTGTAAGGGGAGTGGAGGCTGTTTCTGACATGGACTCTCTTGCCAGCTTTGCAATTACTTCCCCCTGGTGGAAGCCTTGCAAGGCCACAGGGGAAGAGGGCACACTCAGTCCTGATATGACTTAATGAGCTGGGGTGGATGTGATTGGGAGCTCATCTTTTCTGAGCAATAGGGGAGCGGGTGTGGGGGGGGAGGAGGGGGAGAGTGGGGCTGGGAGGTGAGGAGGGATGGGCCTTTGACCAGGATGTAAAGTGAATAAATAAATAAATAAATAAATAAATAAATAAATAAATAAATAAATAATTAAATACTCTAGGGCTTTTTATCCCTTACTCCCACTGCCAAACTGTCCTGTCCACTTATTCTGTTTCCCAGTGGAGGTGACTGAGTATAACTTTCATGGCAATATGGACAACATCTGCTTCCCTTTTCTGTATTGATCGTTCATGGAACAGGTTTTAAAAAATAGTAGTGTTTAAAAAGTGTTCATTGAATGAAAAGATTATTGCCAAATGAAGTAGTGTTATTCATGTAGATTGACGACAAAAATAATGAGGATATTTGAAGTACATGGAAAGATATCCAAAAATAATTAAAATTACACTTTTAAAATAAATTTAATTACTTCCAGGTAACCCAATCTAGGCTAACAAAGAATTACATGATAACCTATAAAGGAGCCAGTTTTAAGTTGCTTGAAATTAATGAATTACAGTTATACTATTGATTACTTTTATGTGGA
Organism: Acomys russatus; assembly: GCF_903995435.1. Taxonomy (NCBI): domain Eukaryota; kingdom Metazoa; phylum Chordata; class Mammalia; order Rodentia; family Muridae; genus Acomys; species Acomys russatus. Next base: position 55,849,337 of record NC_067159.1, read on the forward strand.
AAATGATTCTAAGAACTAAAATCACTCTTTTATATCAGATAAATATTTCCCCTGAAATCCCTTTCATATTCTTTTTTGGGTTTGTAAGGTTGATTTTTTTCAATGTTTGATATTCACAAGGTAAATTTCAGCCTTACTTGTGACTGGATAATTATACACATTTAATTAACAGAGCCTGAGAAACTGCCGCTCACTCAGTAGAAATGAAAGGGTAGAATACTTGCTGTATGAAATGATTTTCTGAGTTTCAGCTCATTTCCAACATTTTTTTCTATTAAAAACATAAAAGTATTAACAACGTAGTGATAAAAATAGGTTTAGGAAAGGTGAGTGTCAGTTGATCGTAAATGCTTCAGGGCTCACTCTCTTTAGCACTTGGATACAGAGTTTGCCTTGGTACCAGCTCAGCACACTTGTAGTTCAGAGTCTAAGGTTAGACCACCACTCTCTGTTCTTCACAGTGCGTTCCTACTTGAATTATCCCAACAGATGTGACTGGTTCTTTGTTCACTGCCACAGGCTGAGCTGTGTGCACACGGCAAAGAGTCACACATTCCTGAAGCTAAAACACACACAATTGAGCTGAGGCAGGAGGTTAAATAAAGAGACAGTGGTTGTCACTGTTGCTGTGGGGTTTATAAATATGACAGGACTCTCTCAGGCCAGTTTGTTTTAAAGCAAGAGTCCTGACAAACCAAATACTAATGGTCAGTTCTTGAGACACTTCAGTGAAAACGAATTCTGTGGACACCTGTGGGCATGTGCAGTGTGGAAGCAAAGCTGTATTAAGCAGAATAAGTGAGACATAGGAAAAGTGAGAGAGTCTCTACGGAGCATAGCCTGTGATGTTTCACTGAGCAGTGAGGTATGTCAACCTACAGTGTCCTTTGTACGAAAGATGTCTGAAAGGCTTCTTATGTAATAGCATCTGTCGTGGAATGTCTATGGCTGGCATGATGAGACCGACAACAATGGAGTTCCTTCCTGAACAGTAACGGAATGTCTATGGCTGGCACGATGAGACCGACAACAATGGAGTTCCTTCCTGAACAGTAACGTTTGCAGCATACATTTTTGTTACTTTTGGTTGAGTAACATCTAACACTTAATAAAATGCCATAAGTACTTTCCTTTTGCAGTTGTTTCTGTGTCAAGAATAGCTGCTCCTGCACCTTTAGGGGAGGTAGTGTGTGCGCTTCCCTAGAGAAGTCGTAATGCATGAAGGAGGCAAATTTTCATTGAACTGCAAACTACATACTATTCCCTATTCGGGAACCAGGTTCTGCCCTCTGTGCTGTAGGAGAGATGTCATCTCATTCTTGTGCTGGTTGAATATCTTTGTCTGGCAAACCCATTCTTGAATTCCTGGGTCGCATGGAGAAGGGAAGCTACTTCCTACAGCCTGGATCTTAGCCCCACTCATGGAGAACTGAAGACATTTTGTACAGTGCATCCAGACTCTGAGGACTGGCCTTCTAAAGTAGGGTGACAGGCCTTCTTCCTCCTTCCTTCATAAGATCACGTGTACAACTCTCTTATTTTCTCTGTTGCTATCTGTCAGATGGATTCTCTGACCAAATCCCCTGGAAAGGCACACTTGTATTTCTGCCTACAAATGCTTATACATTAAGTATTTATAAGAAGACTCTAACTGAAAGTGCACATGAAACAGGAGGACAGAATGACAAATGTGAACTAATTAGCCATCACACATATTTATCTCCCTAGGATTAATAATCAAGTCACTTAATCCCATGTAGCCTATTGAATGAGTTTATATTTAAGCAACGCAGGATTTGCTTCTGCTTAGAGGGAGGTCCTATTTTTTTTTGGGGGGGGGGGACTCGCAAATGCCACAGATTTCATGAAGCAGAAGACATTTAATTTGACACAGACTTGAGGAGTCAGACATTCTCCTTATTGGTATCCTTGATGGGAGTCCATGCAGACCTGAAACATCAAGGATAATCTTTCACTTGGAAATAGTATAAATCTGAGGCAATAGATAGGTGAATTCCTGTTGTGATTGGATTATTTTGTCTCTAGTACTTAGAGTCCCTTCAGTGGAGGTATCTTTCTTCTGGAAGCCCTTCTGCTGGATACGTTTTGATTGACAACGACTACCCACTCACTGGTGTTTGTTCATGAGAAGAATATATGGACAGCCAGGTGTTTCCTTTGCAAAGTTATCAAGGGATTAAAAGTCCTGTAACATACTGAGCAAGCGCAGCTAATGGGACTAGATATCTTTGCTCATAAAGGGGACCTGTTTGCCCTTGGACTAAGCATAAGCAGTGTCTCCATCAGATCAGGGAGGGGCCAGGAGCAGAGAGGAATTATCTGGACCTTGTTGATAAATTCAAGATTGTAACCAGGACTAAAGATAAGGAATGGAATTGAGTTATATTGTAACTGGTGTTAATAGAAAACTGCTATATTGAATAACACAAAGAAAGTATTCATTATGTGTATCCATTTCTCCAGTTTTCTTTATTTTGTCTAATATGATTTAAATTAATATATTCTAGTATGGGAATGAAGTTGTATTTTTGAACATATCCTTACAATGCTTATGTTTTTTGACAAAATTAGACAGGCATTTATGTTTAAATATTCATTTTATCTTTTCTACTAAGTACTGAAACACTTGAGGACATGGGTGGTCCCCCAGCAACACTGCCTTGGGATGATTCACCATGCAAGGGTGAATCATGAGCGAATGGAACGTTATCTTTTATGGAACATATCAGCTAGGCACATACTAGCAATGAAAGCTTAAAGGTAGAAGCAACCATCACTGGACAGCTGAAGCAACCCTAAATGAGTGTTTTGCATTGTTTTCCAGACCTTGCAGTGTCAGTGAAGGTTTTTGCTGCAGTGTTGTTTGGACATCCCCTGGCTTTTTGTTTGCTGTGGTACAGTGCAGTGTGGTGCTGTAAGCACAAGAGGCTGTGACATGACATAGAGAAATTTAATTCAATTGGTTGTGAGAACAGTGCATCAGGTGTGTAACTGACTCAAAGAGCTACAGCATTTCTCTTGCACGTGCGGGGGCTCACAACTGCTCACTCTGCTTATACAGGCTACAGAATGCATGTGCTTTAAAGTACAAGAACCAACTTTCTAAAAATTCAGATTTGCTTTCTCTGTGGTATGATGGCATGACCTTCAGTAGAATTATTTTGTGTTGTAGGATGGGAAAAAAAGATGGGAATAACACAAGAGTCTTAGATTTTACAGAGGTCAGAGCTACAACAAGACTCTCCAGAAAGAAAGCAGAAAAACAATGAAATCAAAAATTAGAGTCTGAACTTGGGCCAAACACACCAGAGCCCTGTCATTTCACAGGCTTTGGAAACGCATACAGTTTTCCTTCCACCAGGATCTATTGGGAGTTTAGCTGCTTATTATTGCAGATTAAGTGGCTGACATTTCAGCAACAACCCAGCTATGTAGCTTTTGATTAACATTTACTCTTTTATTTCTCTCTCTCTCTCTCTCTCTCTCTCTCTCTCTCTCTCTCTCTCTCTCTCTCTCTCTCTCTCCCCCACCCACCCCATGTGTGTGTGGGTGTCTGTTTGTGTATGTATGCGTGTGTCTGTGGGTGCTGTCTTCAGAACCTATAAGGAGTTGTGAGCTGCCCAAATGGCTGTTAGGAACTGAATTTTGGTCCTTTTCAATAAGACTGCAGGCCCTAGCTGAGCTATCTCTCTGGCCCCCTCACGGGCCCTTAAATGCAATACTTCTCAAGTATCAAGATTCACCTTAAAAATATTTCAAGAATCAAACATTCTCCAAACAATGTTTATGTGGAGCCCTGTCATTAGTGTTTGCTCAGACTCCTCTCAGTAGTATCCAGCATGTGTTGTAAGGTGTGGCCTCTGCAGACATTGCAGATTATTGTAATGTGCTGCTTAGTGTGTGTTACATCCAATAAGAAGCTCACTACACTCAGTCTCCATCTTTTCTTTCTTTCTCTCAATTCAAGTGGCCCCTTGAAAGCACCACCATTTTGAAGGAAAGAAGGCAGAGATTAGGGTCTCACACTCACACAGTGAAGGCCTGGCTACGACCCATAAACCACATAAACTCGGCAAACCACAAAATCCCAACGACATAATGGCTTTGGGAAATGTTGGCTTACATGAGTTTCTTTATAAAAGCTCTAGCAGATTAACACATTCCTGCCAAGGCTCTAAAGCTATGATTGCACAAATAAGAATTACCATAACCATTTTGTAAGAGGCATTCTACGGAGATGATAATCTATCCCTCCATATTCTGTAATTAGTCAGTTTTCAATGTCTTCTAAGAGCAGTAACTTTGAGGCACTCAAAAGGCAATTTCCAAGTCAATGGAAGTGCTTCTCCTCCTCTCTGTGGACTGGCCCAACACACTCAGAGTCACCCTGCATTACTTATTTCGATTTTCATAAGAAGTCTGACAATAGGGATTACCCCAAATGGAAAACTCTGGCCTTGAGTTAGGGCAGCTCCACTGCCAGTTGATAATTGACCAACCTTTGAACTCATAGTATAGATCTCTTTGATTTCAGTCTTCCTGTGTTTCACTGCAGGTAGGTTAGCTCACACTCTTAAGTTCTTTACATCCTAAATAACTTTACTCTTAAAATAGAAAACATTGCTCCTTCTTTAGCATCTGTTGAGATACAGAACTTATATCATGTCAGTGTTCTTCCAAATAAGGGTACTGGAAGAGCTGGTGATTTTGTACTGGCTGTCTGCTCTGCATGGTGAGTGATTCTAGTCACTGCTTTGTGTTGTGCTTCCAGAGTTCTCATGCCTGAGGGACAGCTGCTTCTAAGTGAAGGGACAGAGAAAAATATATGGTATAGCCACATGAATTGGTTCCAGATAGCTCATAATCTTACTGTATTTTCAGGAAAAGTGTTTCGTGGTGGAATGATGCAGTAGGCAAAGTGGGTAAAAAGATGAAGGATGATGTTCCTATGTAGTAGTTCTTTCTCTGAGGGCTTGCTTTACACATCAGCATCTCATCTTCTTGTTCAGATGAGCTTTTGGGTCTTGGACAATGCAGACTTTCTTAGCCTTTGAATGCTTTTCATTCAGGAACACAGATCCCTGTATTGATGGAGTGTTTTCTTTATCTTATTATTATTGTTGTGACCTTGTCTGTAACTCTTTACTGTTGTTATTGTTATCTATTTACAAGGTCCAGTAAGAGAAACTCCTGTATACTAGAAATAGCTGATTATTTTGAATTACAAGATAAAACATTGTTTGTTTTCAAAACTGCCTGACAAAAATTTATTCTACATGTAACTTTTTAAGGTATTAGAAATGTAGAGACTATAGGCATCTATCAATGTTCTCTTTCTAGGACTACCTTTATTAAGTCATTAACTGAACACCACTTTCAAAAAGGACAAGGTGAGCAGACAAAGCAGCTGGTACACTCATTCATCCAAGATGTTCAGCACGATGATACAATATTACCCTATTTCCTTTGGTTTTGACCATAGATATAGCTGGCTCTTTTTTTAAAAAAAAATGTTATTTTCATATTTGTATCTTATTGCTGTTTCTCAAAAATGTGTCAGACCTTTCTTGTAGTACTTAGCCTGATTCATTGGTTATATACATTTAGTTTCTGCCCAATGTTTCTTGATGGAGAACAAGACAGTTGACCCATATAGTTCTGTGGAGATAGTTCACCCTGGAACAAAGGCCCATTCGTTCCTACCATTATGGCCCCCAGGATGTCTCCTTTTTATTCTGCCAGTTATTCAGCACTTCTTTTGATGATGCTTTCTTTTAAAGGATATTTTTATCCTTTCTTGCTTTACATATGAGAACTACTGTTCTTAAGTATATTTATATAAAAATAATTTTAGAAAGTTTTCCAGCCAAATTTCTACTTCAGAACATAAGGTATATCCTTTAAAACTAAGCACAGTGTGGAGGGGATCCCATCCCTCCCAGGACTGCTGGGATATGGCTCATTGCTTCTGGCATCGTACCCTTCCTATTTGTCTTAGTGTTTGGTCTTGAAGCTTTGGACCTGCTGACAGACCCTGATTTCATGGCTGAGTCATATGGTTTTACTTCAGTCTCAAAGATGTGACTCATGATTCCTGACTTTGGATCAGTTATACCAGCTTTGATCAGCTTTGGTTGGAGCCATGGAAAGACTCGTACTGGTTCTGTATGCAAGGGGCCAAGCAAAAAGTTCGAAGAATACTACAGCATCAGCAAAAACTTCAGTTTGAGATTTAGAATCATGAGTTTATATTTTCAGTGTCTACCAATATATCGTAATACTGTAGCATATAATCAAACATGTTCAAATTGTTGTGTGCAACACAGCAACTGAGCTTGGCTCACAAGGACAAGGAGGATGTAAGAACAGAGATGCTGATAAGCTTCAGTTGCCCTTATATGAGCAGATTGTGACCAAGTGTACAGAGACTGACTATCCAGACACTTCTGCTGCAGTCAGATCTTGCAAGGGTTGGACATCTGCTCATGTTTCAGTCTTGCGTAACCACTCTGTGAAACCTGTTCCAACTGCTCATGCAGAGATGGTCATTGTGTCTCCGGCCACACTGTCCCTGGGGTTCTCTTCTACTCATTGCCTGTGACACGTGACCAAGCACACACACTAGTGGGTTCATATTGTGGGATATATTCCTCAAACTGGACTTACAGACTTCTCTATTTCAGAACTTATTTTAACGCAAAAGAGAATAACACATTTTTAATTGGAGTAAGTTAGAATCAGACAATATTTTCAGATTAAATTCTGTATACTTTTTACAAATCATTTTCTACTTCAATATTATTTCAGTTTAGCACCACGGAATTTTTTTATTAGTCTTTTCCATTTTTTCAATGTCCTATAATAGTGCTCCTTTTGGTCTTATAAAGTTTAGAATCTATATTAAATTTCTTAATTATCTTCACCTAATCTCCAAAGAAAGTTAAAGTCATAGTTGTGTGATGAGCATTTAAGAAAACCTTGGCATCAGTAGAATAATCGCAAGAAGGTGACGATGGAGCTTACAGCTGAGATTAAAGTGATTGAAGTGGTGGCTTTAAAGCTTGGAAGAGGCTTTGAACTGACTTGGCTCAGAAGAATAATTTATTTTCTAGCAAGTTTTAGAAAACGCACTCCCTGTATAACAACTCATACAATTAAGAACATGACCCAAAGGTGAAAATATAAGTTATGTGCCCAGTGACATATTTCATAGGCTAAAAATTACTCTTACAAAGAAATTTAAAAGATAAAAATGACTTTTTAAAAAACAAACATATTATTGTATTTTCCAGTTCATAGAACTAGAACGTTGTTTCAGGTGAGTCTGCTAAATCTGAAAAAGTACTGGTAATATGGGTGAGGAGATTGGTAAACGTCTAATGCAGTCCTAGGCTGGATTTACTCTAAGAAATGCAGATTTACTCCAAGGCTAATCATGTGGCTGCTGGGAGAGACGGTCTACCCATTGTTTCCTTCTTCTACAGTATTAATTCCTTCCCCCAAACAGTGGCTGCTGTGTCCCTCAGGGCTCCACAGTTGGAACCCAGCCTAGGTCCAGCTGATTCTTGGGGAACATGACAGAGTACCACTGCACAGTTGTGGCAGTCACGGAAACAGGGAGCTGTGTGTTGTTGCCTGAGTCCCCATCCTGACTGACTTCAGTGCCAAGTCCTCACTTTATAACACAGACTCAATCCCAGTAGTCTACACTCTCCCTAGAACATTTTCTCAGAAATCTTTCAATGGCTTATAGATAAGAGGCTATCAGAAAATGCTTTCCTTTCCTATCTTCAACTTTTTTTCTTTATACAAATGCCTTTGTACAATTTACAAATTGCTTTGCTGGGAGGCAGAGCATGAGGCTATCTTTCATGGAGCTCAGTGGAAGTTTGAACAAAGTGATATTTAATTTGGATGATTGGGTTTGGACATACTCTAGGAAGTGGAGAGGTGAGACATGATCAATTGGAAAGTTTTACCAACAGAGCTTAGTGAAGAAAGGTTGGACCACAAAATTCATGTATTAGAGCATAGTACTGGCATTTGATGATCTGGTTAGTGGTGACATACAGCGTCTTTGCCAAGTGTTTAGAATTTCTCACAGTCATCTCACATGAGCGTTTCCCTCACCCCTTCCCTCTGACTCTTCCCCTACACACTCTATTCTCACCCTTAAAATCTCTTTACTCATTGCAACCTTGAGAAACGCGCTGCTGCCTCTTTGTGTTCTACTTCTTTAGCTCATATCCTTCTGACCACGCAAAGTTTCTTCCTGTGTGGCCCCATCTCAGAAAGGTCACTTCCAGTTCAACAGCTACTTCCATTTAAACTTTAAGGTTCCCAATGTTACTTTTACACATGAAATTTAAGCAAAGATCAAACCAAGATCTCATCTTGTGAGTCTCAATGTTGTCCTGGTCACTGGTGAAAATGTGTGGCTGCGGCATGTTACCATACATTAAGCTATTCACTCCCATCTTGTGTCTCAGTGTTCATGTGACTTGGTGGAAGTGCAGGCTATCTCTGATTTACATTTTCCAATGGTGTTTTATGCTTTTAATATACTCTTGTCTGCATGATTTCCTTTGGATGAATAGCACATGTTTTTGAGATGGAAGCAACAGACGTTCCTAGTAGTAGATGAGACACGGAGAAACCAAAAATAGTGAGTAATACATTTTCACCAATGGCGAGCAGGATCATCAGAATGCACAAGCAAGACAACTTGATGAGTACTGTTTTAGCTTTTCCATATTTCTGTACCACACTGTGTTCCCTACAATTTCTTATTGTGTCATCATGACTCCAGGCCAGGGAGGAGTGACCTGTGAGCCTCTGAGCAGTACCCGCAGGGTACCTTCTCCAAACCCTTCTGCTTGGGCATCACAGTGGTCACACTTTTATAAGGTGCAGATTTGCTGCTGAGTCCTACAGGCTGAGGCACAGACACCTTCAGGTAAATGGTTCACCCTGATCCAGTCATTCCTTTCAGTGAAAATACTTAATTCTAAATTCACTAGAATCCTTGCAAGGAAATGATTATTTTTCTGACAGAGTCATCTGGTCCAAGTAAATGTCAAATTTTATTACAGAACACGGTAACTTTGGAACAATTGGTGTGCAGTCACCAGGTGGAAAGCAGCATAGCTAAGTAAATAACAAAGTCAGAAAGGAATGCTTTTCTTTTAAAAGAAGAAATTGGTCCAAATAGACTTCCATGACACCAATACCTAGATGGCAGGGTAGGAACAGTTAAAAAGTTACATAATATTGTTTGTGGCCTAATTCTTGAGTAGAGTGGAGGAATAGAAAATTGGTCATTTATCTGGTGTCAAACAGCTAATGATTTGATCTCACATGGCATCTGTAGATTGCCTAACACACAGTTTAGCTAGTTAAAGAGGAATATTCCACATCTTGTAAATACGGGAGAGGATTGCCGCTCACTCCACAATAAACACTGGTAACACAACAGAATGGACAGTTTGAAGCTTCCTGGGCCCATGTAACAGTTAAGTTGGATCCCTGTCCCTGGTCATAGCAAAAGAGTCAGTTTTATGTCAAATAGTAAGACTTCCCAGAGCCACGGCTGACTCCCCCCTCAGACATAGCACAAGATTTTAAACCTGTCACCCTCCATCTTTGCTTAGTTGCTAATCTACAATAGAATTTCCCTCACATTTCTGACATCAAGTTTCCCTTCTGAAACATGGTGGAGCACCTTCCACAGCTCTGCCATCGTCACAGAAGCCATACCTTCTCAGTCCACTGGAGATTTGCCTCTCATCGAAGGGTGCTGCTTCCAGAAGTGGTGCCAACGGTAAAAAGCATTCCTCCCCACTGTGATTGTATCAATTGTGCTGGAGTACAGCATAATGCAACCATGGCCCTTTATCTTCTAGATGGCTTTAACTTTTTCTTCCTCCTTCTAACCAAAGCCTATAAATTTCACGTCATGAAGCCCATTCAGTCACAGGCCCTCCTTACTGCTGATGTTACTTCCTGACCTGCCTTGAACACAGTATCTACAGGTTCATGTAACTTTCTTCCATGTTGCCCCTGACATGACGCTACCAGTCATTATCCATAGAGAGTATCTCGTAGGTACTTTGGATCCTATTTCCTTAACCTTTACCTTCTAACCGTTATAATTTCCATCTACTCAGATACTTATTTTTATGAGCAGATACTATTACCAGAACACGACCTTAATTTCAAGGGTCTTGCTCTCTGTTCATCATCTTTTAACTCTCTAAGGAAACCAACCACTGTTTACATTCCAACAGTCACTCAAAATCTCTACAACCTGTGGTTCTTTGATCTCAGCATTGTTCTTTGTCTGTGATCTGCTTGAGCTAGAGTCTCTTCTTTCCCAAAACATTACAATAATCTTTTCTCTCCTTTATGCACGCCTTAATGCATGCCCTTTTTATTGCTTCATCATATTCACTTACCCAAATTATAACCATTCTTTATGACAAACTGTTATACTATAACTGGACTATTTTTTTTAATCAGTCAATGAGTGACTTAGTTCTAAATTTTGGATCACTAACCTAACGTGAGTCTATGTTGAGACTTGACAGTTAATCTATAATTTTCTAGTCCCTTACCGTCACATGCTCCAGATTGTTACTTGTAAGCCTTCCTAGGTCCTCAGGCTTTACAAGGAGAGTCTTTGTGTTATGCTCAGTTTAAGATCTTCCTTCCCTCTCAACTGTGAAGACTTAAATGACTGGACAAGCACATCAACATGGTTCTGGGTGTTTCTAATTTCCTGTCGCTTTCTACCTCTTCCTCCCACCAGCCCTAGGTGCCTTCCTTCTAGCATCCTCCAGTTTGAAGATGCTGCTTTCATACTCTACCTTTCTTTTGAGTATTGATTACTTTTTACCTTGCATTTAACCCTTTATGGGTCATTTTTAAATTCGCAGTGACCTTGTTATTTGTTCAATGTTAAAAATAGTTTTTGTCTCCAGCCGCTTTCTGATTTTCTCCTTTGTTTTGTTAATTGTGTGTAAGAGTTCACCTACCACAATTTCTTTATCCACTGCTCAGTTGAAGGACATCTAGATTGTTTCCAGATTCTGGCTATTATGAACAAGGCTGCTACAAACATAGATGAGCAAATGTCCTTGTTGTACGATGAAGCATCTTTTAGGTATATGCCCAGGAGTGGTATAGTTGGGTCTTGAGGTAAAACTATTGCCGATTTTCTGAGAAAGCACCAGATTGATTGTAAAGTTTGCATTCCCACCAGCAATGAAGGAGTATTCCTGTTTCTCCACATCCTAACCAGCATGTGCTGTCACTTGAGGTTTTGATCTTAGCCATTCAGAAGTGTGTAATATGGAATCTCAGAGTTGCATTGAATTTCATTTCTCTGATGACTAAGGTCAATGAACATTTCTTCTTGGCCATTCAAGATTCATCTGTGGAGAATTCTCTGTTTAGCGCTGTACCCTATTTTTTAATTGTCTCTTTTAAATCATGTTGGACAGCATGAAATATCTCTTCCCAGTGATTCTCCTGACAAGCCCACAGTGTAGTGTGGAGCAGAGTGTTTTAAAAGCCACAGTACAAATCATGCTACAGTGCAGAGGATGCAGACCTTCTGTTAGTGTCTATGTGTGGCATCTGGGCCACGGACTCAGCTTCTGATGTATCAGAAAAAGCTAAATTGAATGTTCAAGGATATTTAAATTCAAAGAAGCATCCTGCGTTAGAAACATAGCTGCCAAAATATGACCACAGTTTCCTCAGTTAATTTTTACCCAGGTCTATTGGGCTGGCCATATGGGTAGGATAATGTGAAAAATATGGAGCATAGGGATTGCTCAAGCTCAAAAACACTTAGTTCTCAGTGATTGGGGATGAACATTGTACCCAGATTGTAAGAGTCTAGAAGGATATATACTTACTTATAAGCAGATATTAGCCAGACAATACAGCATAACCACACTATAATACACAGACCTGAGGAAGGTTATAAGGAAGACCCTAGGGAAGATGCTTAATTCTCATTCAGAAGGGCATATAGACATGGAAGTGCCTTAAGAGAGGGAAAAGGATGGGAACCTAACACAGAGGTCCTCTAAAAGATTCCACCCAGGAGGGGATTGAAACACATGTTGAGATTCACAGTCAAACTTTGGGCAGAGCTCAGAGACTCTTATGGAAGAGTTGGGGGACAGAAAGACACCAAGGGGCCAGGAACTCCACATGGAGAACAACAGAACCAAAAATCTGGGCTCACAGGGTCCTGCAGAGACTGGTGCACCAGCCAAAGATGCATGGAGAGGACTTTGACGCCCTGCACAGATGTAGTCAATAGGCAGCTCAGTCTCCATGTTGGTTCCTTAAATATGGGAGCAGGGGCTTTCTCTGCCATGGACTCTGTTGCCTGCTCATTGATCCCTCCCCCTGGTGGGGCAGCCTTGCCAGGCCCCAGAGGAAGAAGATGCAGGCCGTCCAAATGGGACTTGATAGGCTGGGGTCAGATGGTAGGGGAGGAGTGATCCCTCTTTCTGAGGACTAGGGGAGGGGAGTTGGGTGGGAAATGGAGATGAGGGAGAGGGTTATAAATGGGATGTAAAGCACATAAATTAAAAAAGCAATTATGAAAAAGAAAAGAGTTCGCATACACAGATGCTCTCAGAATTTTCTTTAAACACATTCAATAATGCTTTTCAATTCTGTGGTTCTACTGACATGACTCCTGTCCAGGTTACAAGATCTCTCCACATTTCACAATCCAAGGTGAATTCCTGGCCCAATCTTACATGACTTTTCCAAGCAAATATCAGCTGCTTCGTCATTAACCACAGGTCTTCTAGGTCGCACACTCTAATGGCTTTCACTCTACATTGCTTATTTCTTCTCTCGGTACCCTTCCCCTCCTCCTCCTCTCCATCAGGACGCACCTTCATGCCAGTTATCCTTTTATTTCTGCACTGAGTCCTTGGTCACGGCATGGCTCTGTGCCGTTATACTGCAGGTGTACACGGCTGGTGAGTCCATATTTCACCTGGTCATTTTCAGGGCAGATTGAGTGGCTCTTTCAAGTGTGAGACTGTCTTACCTTTCTGCTCCAAACACCCCGCCTGTCTCTGTTTGAGTCTTTAGTTCAACAATAGTAAGGTACCAAACATTGGGTGTTTTGTACTGAAAACAAGATGTATTGGCTCTCAGGGGCTGAGAAATCCCCACATCAAGGAGTCTCATTTGGCAAAGGCCTTATAGCTGCATCATAACATGTTGCAGACACCAAACAAAGGAGAGAACAAAGAAAGGAAGAGAGGTGAACTCCTAGTGAGAGAGAGAATCTCTCAGGTATGAGCTGCCTTATTTTTTTATTTATTACAAAGTGGTCAGCTCTGAAACAATGGACACATACACACATACAAAAGTCAGATTCAGTAGATTTTATCTATATATTTATATACCTATCTACTTAAAATAATAATGAAAGAAAAAGTGATCATCACCTTGAAAAGGAGACAATGGAGCATGAGGCCATTGAAAGGAGGGGGCATAGCAGAGGCTGAAGGGAGGAAATGAAATGGAGCAAGTGATGTAACTATATTTTAATTGAAAATATATTAAAATATAAAATCAAAGCATGCATAAGTTTATGCTTTAGTTGATTATTAGTATAATAAAATTTAATCTTAATTATTTTATTTCAGTGAATATATAAGCGTGTTTGGGTATGGGAAGTCCAAGAAGCAGGAAATAACTTTATTGTGATTTGTAACCAAGCATGATGGTTAAAAGGGAGGCTGCCAAGACCTATATAGACATTTTTATGAGAAAGTGTGTTGCACAGACTAGATCTAAATGGCAACCAAAAGAAAAACGCTCGTTCAAAAAAACCAGCAGCTGTATCCTTTCAGTGCTGCCCAAGCTACGGCACACCAGGAATGAATACACAAACAGCTACTAATGAAGTGTTTGCCCCTGGGGGAAAGCACACCCGCCCCATGACTGCCCAGAGGCCGAGTGAGCTCATAAGGTCTAAAGAGCCGAAAGGCAGGCTGAATACAGAGCCCTTTAGCAAATCAGCAACAGCCAAGCACCTCATGGTGATGTTCGGGGACTATGGGCCTCTAGCAATGATAGTGGACTTCAAATGGGCGAGTTTGTTATAATTTACCCAAGGATACTTATTAATGATATAATTGACAATAATAGTATATTGTAGTATACAAGTTCTCACCTTTCCTTCTGATGGTCCCTAAGGAATCTTTGCACCTGATTCAAGACAAAGATCAATATCTGTCCTCTGTTCTTAAAAGGAGTTTAAGAAAGGGTGACTACTACCATTGAGACAGCAACTTGCCAGGGGATTATGAGAAATCAGAGCTCATTTGGCTCACTGTTTGCTATTGCATTCTTTTTCAGGGTGGGGGGAGGAGTATGAGGGCATAAGCCGAAAGGACACCCACAGAACTAACAGGCAACTTCATTCAAGTTTAGTTTGGTCAATCAGTTCATATATTGGGTTCATTTACTGGACAATGGCTGAGCGGTTCCCTACAAAAGGGTGAGTGACGCAGCCAGAGCCATCTTCTCCAGCTTGGATGACAACTTACAGTAGCGAGGTCATCTCCATTCAGCCTTCCTCTACCTGGATGTGCTAGCACCGTGCCGGAATTCATGTGCCTTCCTGAGGGAATCGGGGTGGTGGCTGGAACCTCAGTGGAGGATGACTGTCTCTCTTCCTCTGAGGGGATATTGCTGTGTCCCATCTCCCGAGGGTGACAGTAATGCCAACGCCAACGTCAATGTTACCAGCGCCCTTGCTTTACTTATTTGTAGCACCTGCGTCTTTGCACAGAGCAAGCAAATCAGCCCAGATGCCACTGTGATGACCTCGGTGACCTTCTTTGTGCTTCCCAGACTGAAGTTTTCTTTCTCTGCTCTCAGAGCAGCCTGCTCCCACCTACCTGTCCCTTCAGGGTCCCTGACATGCATCCTTCATCTGTAACTCCTCGCACCATAAAGTGGTTAGAGTGGCACTGGTTCTTTGTCAATTTTCTAAATGAAGGTACAGTTTTTCAGATCTCTGTGAAGCAAATATTGTCCTCCTTTTACTGTGAGTCTGGCCTGGGCATTCGCATGTTATTTCGTAGCATTACACACTCGTTTAGCAAAAGCAAACTGAGCCTTAAAGGTGATTGGCACACTCAGTGTCACACACATAACAACCTCAGCACTGAGCTTCAAGTATTTCACACATTTTTGGGGGGCTATGCACAACACTTTGATTTTTGAATGAAAATTTAAATTCATAATGTGTGAGAGACGTGACTGGAGCCTGAGGGCCCTGGTGTTTGTGCACCAAGATGACTGCTTCCTGTGGCCATGGGAAATGTGGGAGTTCCTTGGCCTGGAGGAGTCATGCCTCAACTGCTACTCTCTGTGGCACACGTGGTGGAATGGGCAAGTTACCTACTCCCAAGCATTCACATGAAAATATTTTCTCTTTCAGATCGAGGAAATAAGATCTAAAGCAAGAACAGGAAATCATATCTGTAAGAATTTTAACTTCAGCTTCCAGACTCTACTTTCTTAGTGGATGAAAAAGAATGGAAGATGAAGCTGTGCCTCATGTTTTCAAGTCTCTATGTTTAATAAAATCAAATGGAATCCAGCCAAATGGGTGAGTGGGAGTCAGATGTATAATTAAACTTCCTTCTGGAATACATGCCACTCAGAGATCAAATGGGGAGCTTCAGATTGGTCTTTCTAAATCTGAACTTGTGCCTCATGGACAGCTAGCAAAAATTATTTCTTTCACCATGAAGATTTATAAAAAATATAATTTTTAAAGTACATCTTTAACTCATTAAAAAAATCTGGGAACAGATTTAGAGAAAGCAACAAATGAATAAATTATTATGCCTTATATAAGCCGTCCCTTTGTCTGTGCAGGATGCAGGCTGGTTCTTTTAGATTCATATGATATATAAGATTCCCCAGGCTTCCTTGCAAAGGACTCATCCAATAATGGTTTATAATAAGTGCATGGATATAGCTGGGTGATGAATGACATTTTGTACGAAAACACTGGATATTTGAGTTTGCCCTTTTGTGACATCTAAGGGAAGAGAGGGGAGCAGCATGAACGAGAGCGGTTGGAACCTGGCATCGCCTTTAAATACCACCCTATACAGGCAGCTCGCCCTGTTAGGAAGAGGTAAATAACATTTCAATTATAGGAAAACAAAGCAAATTTTTTGCACACTCTTTTCTACTCTAAAGTGCCAAAGAGATGCTATTTTAAGTAAAATTGTATTTATGGTGATTATTACAACCCACTAGATATCATTAAGTAGCTATTCTCGGGATCAATGTGCTAAAACTACAGTGTTTTAAAGGCTGCACTTGTTTGTGGCATTTTCTATTTTTTTAAAGAGGAAATCATTCTCTTGCATGCAATGAAGGGTTTCTTCCTGCATCAAAGCGACAGGTTGCAATTGATCTTTTCCAGTACAGTTAATGAGCAAAAGCAGATCCCGTGGGACCCACCAGGAGCCAAAGCCACACAATTGTCCAAAATCTACGTGGATGTCAGGGTTTGTCTGGGTCTCTATACACAGGGTAACATGTATACACTGTCTTATTCCAAATCTGATTTTATTAATTACTTTTCTCTGTTCAGCAACAGCATAGCCAAGATCAACTTAAGGAAGCAATGGTTTATTACGGAACAGTTTGAGGGAGCAGCTTGTCATGGTAGGGGAAGCAGAGAGATTAGCATTGGTGTTCAGCTTTTGTTTTCTTGCAGAAATGTTCACTCTCCACAGTTAGGCTCAGTAGCCCACCTCGAGTGGCCCAGCAGAACAGCTCTGTCATTGACGTGCCTGTGTGCTCCTTGGTAAAGTAACTGGAACTGATGTAGGAAATGACCATGGAAGGCCCATCCTACAGACATAGCTCTTGTCACGTGTATCGTTGCTTGGCAGAGAGGACACAGTTTGTTCCTATGGCACTGGCGTCATTCAGTGAGAGTTATGTCTACGCTGGGATTCTTTCTACTCCCGTGTGCTAAGACTTGGCCTTCCTGGAGTTTGCAGTGGGGAAAGCCCCTGCCTCCTGCTTCATGGCTCAGGCAGGACTGCTGCAGGCTGAGCATACATCTTCTGCCTTGAAGTCCTTGGATGTCGACAGGTGCTTAGAGAAGAACCCGGAACTCATTTTGGAAGCAGAGCACTTTAGGTGTCATCAAGTGATGAGTTTTGTACAAGCAACAGCCAATGCCTGTGGCAAGCAATGTTCATTAGGTGAAGTGTGTGTGTGTGTGTCTGTCTGTCTGTCTCTCTCTCGTCTCTCTCTCTCTCTCTCTCTCTCTGTGTGTATGTGTCTGTGTGTGCTAGAGAGGCTTCACGTAGCTCTGATGCTTATGTCTGGATAAAGGAAAGATGCAGAGTGTAGTTAGGTGGTGAGAAGAAAAGCTGCTATTCACATAGTATGTTATTTTTCTAACGAACTTGATGAGGCCTCCCGAGTCCTACCTAAACTGTGTGCATGTAGACTGTCTTATAAAGGAAGTGTTAAAGCATTTTATTTATGTTTACGTGTTTTGGTTTTTCAAGACAAAGTTCCTCTGGTTTAGCCCTGGCTGTCCTGGAACTCACTCTGTAGACCTGGCTGGCTTGAACTCACAGAAACCTGCCTACCTCTGACTCCTGTGTGCTAGGATTAGAGGTATGAGCCACCACCGTCCACCTGATTATATATATTTTTTATTTTGAACAATTATTTTCTTTAGCAACATAGATATTTACAAGAGGGTAAATTCCTGGGATGTCTGAACGGCGTCATTATTGTGGCACTGGATTTATTAAGCTGGAGGACCGATTTATTTTGCTTTTGTTTGTATGGTCCTTGAGTCACAGTTCTGCTGTGCAGCCATGTCTGGTCTGGGCATCACTATGGACGCAAGGCTGGCCTGGAACCTGCTGGAGCCTTCCTGCTTCAGCTGCAAGAATACTGGGGTAAGAGGCTTGTGACCCCACGCCCTGCCTGCTGGAGCACTTTTAGATGGGTCCAGTCCTTTTTGGTAGTCAAAAGGAATATATTTGGTCTACTTTTGAATTATTATTTAAGATTGTAATTTTATTCAGTTAAAAATTATTTTTACTATGTGTGTACAGAGGAGGTATGAGCATGTAAGTATAGGTGCTTAAGAAAAAGCCCAAAGAGGGTCTTCAGGTCCCCTGGCCCTCTAGTTACAGGAGGTTGTGAGAAGTCTGATGGGGGTGCTGGAAACTCACTTGGGTCCTCCGCAGGAGTAGCACATGCTCTAAACTGTGGAGTCTCTCTAGCTCCTGGCTTATCTTTAGGACTAGTAATAGTGGCAAGCCATCATTAGGATTCCAGCAGGGGCACCAACAACCCCTGGGCCACGCTGCTGAGTAGTTCTGCCCAAGCATGTTGGGCACAATCCTTGAAGTTGTGACACAGCAACAAATAGTTGATTCCTCTGATTTCTGCCACTGATCAGTATTAAGCTCAGGAGGCATGAAAACATCCAATTCCTGTTAATCAGCTTTCCCTAGAGTTCCAGGTGAAAACTGCTAATGCTTGAAATATATGTGCCCAAGTCTCACAAAGCACAGAGCGTTGTTCATGAGAAGGCAGATATTCTGTCTCATTGTCTAGAAACAAAATAACTTTGAAGGAAGACAGGACATGGGCTGTAGATTCGCCCGTGTAATGAGAGGAGGCCTCACAAACCAACCTGGCCTCAAGTCTGCATTCTGCTGCTTTGCATACTGAGGGATCCAAAGGATCCAAACTTTGGGCAACCCGCACTTTTCTCTCTTCTGTGCTTTTTTAAAAGTTTGTTTTTCTAAATTCCTCACCGGAGAGGTAGGCCTTACTGTTGTCATGTGACAAAGGAAGCCTAATAAGATCAAAATAAGACAAAACCTATCCCATTTCATAGCATGAGAGGATCAATTTTAATATATCAATTTTCCTGGGAGGCTGGTGAGATGAGCGGGTGGACTGAACACTGAACTGCCACTGACTTAGTCTCAACTCGTTTCCCGGAGCACTTCAGGCAAAGTCAGAACGTTATGAGGAAAGTCTACGCCGTCTTCATTTATCAGCAAAAAAAAAGATGAGATCGTGCTCACCTTACAGCAAAGGTCAGCTCCAGTTTATTCTCCTGCTTTCCCTTGCCCTGTATCTCCGCTGTGGACATCGCCACCTTCTTCCCAGAACACAAGTCTGCCTCAGTCCTGGCCTCTCCTGATAGGTTGCTGTCCTATCTGGAGCATTTGCTTTGGTTTGACTTTCTCTGAAGCTTATTATCTCAGATTTCAGAAGTATTATATCCTAATTTCCCAAATTTTAGAAATTTACAAAAATACACAAAGAGTAAATTTAAAAACATTTAAAATCTCCCCATTAGTAAACAATCATTATTTGTGATTCCAAGTACCAAGTTCATGTCTTTATAGATATGCATATTTACACATGTGTGTACCACCACACGCCCATATACTTGTGTGTACATTAGAACTACAGTCTGAACACATGACCTGCGTTTTAATGTCCCTATAGGTTGAAGAATGCATGCTTTCAGACCACTGTTTCTGTACATATGACTCACCCAAAGGGATGTAAAAATTGTCTAAAATTAAATGTGTAATTCAGCCTCAGAGGTTTGCATCTAATGAAGCTGGTGCTATGCACAGATGTTTTCTGAAAGCACTCCAGGTATTTCTGCTATTTATAAAAATTAATTCTAGAAAATTCTCATTTTCATAAGTAGTTTATTTGGCAATAGGATGGTTGTCACATGCATCCTGATCCATTCACCCAACTTTGTCCCAGTTTTTTGACACTGTAATATGATGTTGTCACCTTCAAAAAGTTCGTCCCTAAAAGTCATGCAACTGTGCTTCAAAAGCAAGTTGCAGATAAGTAGCCTGTGATCCAATAAATAGCATTTGAGCCTCAACAATACAGGTATCTCTTTACACAAATATGCACAAATATGTCCTAGAGGACAAGAACCCTGAAATCAAAGGGGTAAGCAACCGTCTTCCATATTGTCTACCAGTCTCCTGCCTCCAGGTTTCTGCCTTGAATTCCTGCCCTGACTCTCCCAGTGATGGGGCGTGCCTGAGGGGATGAAATGGACCTTTTCCTCCCCAGCGAGCTTTTGGTCACTGTGTGTGTCAGGGCAATAGACACATAACAAAGACACTGAGGTAAGAGGACAATATACCTCTTATCCTTGACAGGAGAGTTGCTCTAGCCAACTGCGTATTAGCAGACATAGATAAGCAAAGGCTGAAGTCTGTGGATGTGGGATCCAACACGACTGAAGTGCAGTCACCCTGGGCTTAAGCACTGTAGTGCACATTGCAATGTGGGATGAGTAGACTCTAATTTACGATAGTAAGCAGACTCTGGTATCACGCTCTGTGTTGCTTTTCTCCTCCTGATTCTTGATATACGTACACACATATATTATATTAATATATAGCATATTACTATATATAAATTATATTACTTTATATAGTATAATATATTACTCTATGTGAAATAAATGTTTATTACATATATATGCACATATAAAATGTTATATTTATTTATTTATTTATAGTATTTATTCCTGCTACATTCTTGATGGCTTCAGTTATATTTGTCTAACATAGCAATTTATATTCTTTTGGAGTCCTGTTGTCTTGCTGCTCCTGAGGAAATACTTAAGGTCTCTGATAAATTGGAATTTTGGCTTTGTACGTCACTTTGTTTGTTTGTTTTTTATGCCATTTTCTTGGGTTTGCTTGCCACTATTTTAAGCCGTCAAAACTTGCACCATGGGCAGAGAATCCTTGTGAGATTTTTCTAGAAAATGACAGCTTGTCATGATTTTTCTCTGTTCCAATGAGAGAAAAACTTCCAAGTTAGAGGTGACTTGAAGAATTAGGAGAAACCTGGAAGGTGATGAGGCAGAGTTGCTTTATGGTGACCCATGAACCAATATGAAAGTAAAATAAATATTTAATTACGATCATATCTATTTTATGGGCTTTGTTGTATGCTATCAATATAGAGAATGTAATTTAATCTATTTATTTTTTCATGTTTCTGTTACCTGGAGTTCTGCTTGCCTTTGGGTTTCTGACCATTCCAGTTCAGGATGTTTTGTTGGTCACGTTCTTCCCCTCACTGGCTAAATATGAATATGGCTTCAGAACTCAATCCTCAGGCTCGCCTGTTTATGACGAGTCACGAGTCCCTGGCCGCCCTTGTGAATTTCATTATTTCAATGGTGTTAATGGTGTATGAGTTGATATCGCCAGAGATTACACATTAGTTAGTCTCCTTTGTGCTCAGAACAATGCAGTCAAGACCCCAGTCCAGCCATGTTAAAGTTAACTCACTGATGCTTTATCTCCAGCTAATTCTCTTGAGATGCCTGTGCTGGACAAGGACATCACCTCAAGTGTCAGTCATATCCAAAGATGGATTGAAAAGCCACACGTGGTGCGTCAGGCATGTCAGCACAGCCTCCAGACATAGAGGCAGGAGACTCAAGAGTTCCGAGCCAGCCTGGCCTCCAAGAGATTATGTCTTCAAAAAACAACAAAATAAATAAGGAAAGAAAAAAGGGAGAATTAATTTAAACATTTACTTCACGAATTGCAAGAGACAGTTGATGCATGGAATAACTTTGGAAACATACTTGAGGAATTTCCCAGTTGCTCCTCTTCCCGAGATGGTCTTGACGAGTGCTGATGTTCGCTTTTATGATTTTCCTCCTCGTTTCTCTAAGCCTGTGTTCTCTGTGTGCCTGACAAGGGCTGATCCACTGCTCACAAGGGCAAGGCTTCCAGGGGCTGCTAGCCAGCTGGGTGAACCATTACAGAATGAGTCAGAGGGTAACCCCAATAACATGATCCCCTGAGAAACTGCCAAGATGACCAGCTATAAAGGACGTGTGCCATTATTTCCAGCTTCTATGCTTATCAGTTGGAAGGGGAGCCCCACCATTCATCTTTACCAAAGAGATCTTCAAGATTTAACAAAGGGAGTGATTTAAAGCAAAACTGAAATGCAGGAGAAATGGTAATCAATTTTATTAAATTACAAATCGAGGCTCGTTGTGTGACTAGTGTTCTTCCTGTTTATTGAAGTTGCATCGCCAAATGATGACCCAATTATATCTCATTTGCCAGATGGCTAATTGTAAGGAAGAACAAAGATATTTGCAGTTATTACAAATGTTGCCTTTTGGTAGTAAAACATTTTCCAGAATAGCTAATTTATCTTTTAGAGTAACAACTTTCACCTCATAACTTTAAGAAACCTCTGAGTATTTCTGATGCTAAGAAGTTATCCTAAAAGTCTGACAGTAGTTTAATGACTTAGAAAGCATAGTGCTGATGAAGTAAACAGTGATTTATCACGGTGCATTGTTATTTTTATTGTTGAACCTTAGTTTATTTCAAGACCTGTGGTATAATGTGATCTCAAGATCACAAAACCGTCTTGTCTTCAGTATTTTCTTTCTTTTCCTTTGACAGTTTCCTGTATGGGTGTAATGAATTTGAGGCATTTGAGTACACTGCACTGTCTCTTAGCCCATTTTATTTTGATGGAATCCACCTTCTTTCCAACCAGCTCCTTCCTCCTTTGACGCCCTTTTTACAACTCTTCTGGTCACACTTTGTATTATTGTGACTGTTTGCATGAGCATCTGAGTAGAGTCATTGGCTGGAGCATGGAGAACTAATCAATGATGAAGATGAGACCCTTTCTCCCAGAATGCACTAGCTGCTAACAGTTCCTTGGTATGTCTCATGGTTCCATCCCACACATGATGAAATGATGCTGGGTCCAGTCTTGTATAGGGCTCATGCAGGTACACACAGATGCAGTGAGCTCATGGGTGCAAAATGAGTGTCGTATCACAAGACATGATTTTACTACACTCTTTCTTCTTAACAAAGTTCCAGGCGCTGACATGGGGACATTACATGTTCAAAATCACAGTAAGCACTCCGCCGGACTCATGAGAAAGGCACTCTTAAGATACTTCTTCATCCTCACAAGAAGAGTTGAATTTGTTTTTTTTTTTTTTAAATCCAAGGCCACTTTTATCTTAATCTAAAGGCAGAGACTGGCTGAGATGTTTAAAACCCTCAAGTTAGGTTGCTTCCTAGTCCCTACCAGGTTGGTAAAAATGGAAGCAAAACAATGCAAAAGTATTTTTACATAGGAGTTATTAATTGATTCAGTTTGTTCTTATACAGTTGTGTGTATAAAATGCATGCTGCCTAGTCTCATTTGTCACCCTTTCTTTCTTATTTCCACCCCTGGCTACTCCATTCTTCTGTACAAATGTCTTTCTCACATTCCTTTCTATTCATTTTGGTTTTATTGAACAGCTGTGTGTAACAAGGCTTTTAGTTCAACCATTGGTTTGGACCTAGCCATGTGCCCTATGTGCTAGTACGCAACTGAAATCAATGACTTCTCTATTCCCAGAACCCCTTCTAATACAGTCTTTATGTCTTGATAAAACTTATTTTATAGCATTTATAAAACACTGCATTTTCCCAAGAATGATTCGGTGGTTCTACTTAGCTCATTCCTTTAGTAGATAAACACTTGGCTGAACTCTGGTACTTTCTGGATATGGTCTTAAGATTCTCCAATTTACCACTATGCAAATGTCTCATTCGTAAACATCCTATTGAGAGTCATTTGTCATTTTTGAATCAAATGGCAAAATAAAATTCGAGCAGGATTTTATTTGGAAAATATATCTTATAAGTTTTTCTTTTTTATTAATATTTTTAACTTTTACATATACATTTATATTATTATACATATATAAAATAAACTACATATGATTGTATTCATAAATCACATTACTGGTTGCAACAAGAAATAGGGAACAGAAAAAGAAACCAAGTTGATCACCCATGCTCATGGAATCCATACTCTACGCAATGGACCAGGCTCTGGATAGTTTGCTTTCTGAAAAGGTTGGGTGGACCTCATGCCATCACGTGTTTGCTGACCACAGGCAAAGGCCTTGACAAGCAACCCACAATGTGCAGGTGCTGGTGCTCCATGGTGCTTGCTCACTATTCCTCTCACATTTCAAGACACCAAAAGAAAATGTCTTCAGCTTGTTCCACTTATTAGAGTTCAACATTGGTCTCATATGGACTGTGAGGCAGTGACTGATACAATCATCTTAATTGTGAAATGAATTGCTTAGTGACATATTTAGTAGCGGGTAGAATTGGCCTACATAACCACTCCTCTCTTATTATCAATCAGCTATTTACATAATCACAGGGGAAGCCATGTCCTTATTCACCGTGTGACACAGTAACACACATAAATTTAATTGCCCTACTAGGCACTGGAGTTGTCATCTTTGCACAACATTTAGTGTCTTCATTACTTACCAATTCACTTATAATTATGCTGCACTCACAGATGCTAAGCAGCTAGCAAACAGTCCATCTTTCATTTTGGCTTATGTAGAGATAAACAAATAGATGCTAAATATGCTGGGGCAGATTCATTAACTCTCACTATTGTATACAAAGGACATTTGGAGAGAACCGGGAAGGTGGAAGAATGGGGCAAGGGCTTTCCTGAAGAGCGTTAGGTAAATAAACATATTTACTGAACGTTTGGTGTCCTGGAACTCTATGATGACTGAAATTATAGCCATAATTCCTGATCTAAGGAGGTTTGTATGACACCCAGGGAAACAACAGCAGACAGTGAGCCATCTCCCTGTGAAGACGCGGTATGGAGGGGCTTACAGTAGTGACACATAGACTGCTCTAGGTCATACATGGGGGGATACCAGGAATCCTGGGGAGGAATTTTGGAGCTGTTCCTTTTCACACAAGGCCCATTTCTTCACTGGCTGATATTTCACCAGCAAAACATCTGTAATGTTTAAGAAAGCTTATATACTCTGAGGTGGATGTTTTTGGAGGAAGTGACATCTTCCTAAAATGGAATTTAACAACCAGAAAGTAAAACTTAAAGTGATCCCTTATGGGAAAGTAAGACATAAGTCACCCAATAGAGAGGGAGGGCAGGAGGGGGGTGTTGTAGACTTAGATGGAGCTATGTAAAGGCTTAGCAGTGAGAAAGAGCAGAGGCATTCAAGGCGTGAGGGGTAAAGTATAAAAATTAATGGGAGCAAAGAAGCAGCAATGAGATTGACTCCACCAAGTTGAATTTGTTTCATTGCTTTTTTGGGGGGTTGGGGTTGGGGAGTATAACACAACTGTATTAAAAATGAAAAGCTAACTAGTGTTTCAGTGTGTACAGTGCATGTAAGGTCTGTAGGTAATATTCTACACATGACCCAGGTAGGTGGGTGAAAAGCCCAGATGAACACTGATGATTATTCACTTGTGCCAGAAGCTGTGTGAGTAGTAATAAATAGAGTGAGATGTGGCCTAAGGAAACCTTGAGATACATTGACGGCTATTGGAACTTTATTGTTTTATTCCAAAATACTGTTCAGTGCATTTCCAACTGGTAAGTGGTCTTTGAGAGCATAATAGTCTGAGCGAGGAAAACAATAGTGATGTCATGGTATCAAACATTCATAACTGAAAAAATGATCATAAGGCTTGGCACACAGTTCAGTGATGTCATAGCATCAAGTGTCCACAACTGAAAAAGTGGTCATAAGGCATGGAACACTGTTCAGTGGTGGCAGACGGTTTGTGAAGTATGTCCAGGACTCTGGGTTAGATGTCTCTCTGTCTCTGTGTCTCTGTCTCTGTTCTGTCTCTGTCTCTCTCTGTCTCTCTCTCTCTCTCTCTCTCTCTCTCTCTCTCTCTCTCTCTTCTCTCTCTCTGCTCTTTCTTCTCTCTCTTCTCTCTCTTCTCTCTCTCTCTCTCTCTCACACACACACACACACACACACACACACACACAGGAAGGAGGAAGACAAGAGAAGGTAAATTGAGAATAGGGAGAGGAGGAAAAGGATGATGATAAGGAGGAAGATGAAGAGGACATTCTATACACACATTGGTCTTCAGACCTGCTGTTTCTAATCAGAACAAAATCCTGCCCTTTTTTTCTGCAGGGATCAAAGTCGTTGCTTGCCAATAGATGCAGTACAGTCATTATGTCACCCACGTATCTGTGCATAAGAAGACATGTTTTTTTTCTGTGACTTGCATGGTTAAAAATGCATGCATCCTGTATTTCATACATGACGGACCTCTACCTCCTTTCTATGTCTGTAAGGGAGAGCCTGTCTCTGCTTACACAGTGGCCCACTGCCTTCTACACTGAACAATCCTGACTTCTCATTGGCTAAGGAAGCTTCATTGGCAAAGCGTGGCTTTTGGGTCAGAGTAGACTCAGTTAGTTCTCTTGGAGCCAAGTGTTATGTGGTTTTGCCATTGGCAGTACCTTTCTCCTTTTCAGTCGAATTAAAACAGTCCAGTTTTCCTTCTGATATTCAGTTTTTACCTTTTTCATCCACTACACAACCTAGCAATCAGTATTGCAGACAGTATTTTTAAGGAATTAGATGTTTCATTCAGTATAAATGTTTTATAATGACAAGCATGATTACTGTATGCTCCACCTATCTAAGGTAGCAGGCTGTGATTATAATAAAAATAATTCATAATAATCCATCGATAACAATTATAGTAAGATTTTTCAGCCCATTAATATCAAGTTAGTGAAGTTTTGGCTGGACTCTTAACTCCCAACTGCAAACTCTCATTCTATTATATTACTGATTATTTACATGAAAAAAGGCTTTAACTTTTTTTGCCCAAAATACAAGGAATGAGATTAAAATGTAAAGACTGAGGTAATTCAAACCTCCGAATATAATCTTTAAACTGGAACAACATCTTGTCTGTCTTTATACTCACATTTTACACTAGATGTTGAGTGGGATTTAGCTACTTGCTCCTTAGATGTACTTCAGTGTAGGAAGCGTGGAGTGGTTTATTGAGTTCCATTGCCTCTGACGTCATCCTCTAATCACTATCCACTGTGGGAGCAAATGAAGGAAGAGTAAAAAAAAAAATCACAAGCTGTCCTGTGAGCAGCACATTGTTCACAAAAAGAAAAACTGTTTTTTCCTTTATTCGTGAGATTTTTATGTGTGTTCTTTAAAGAAAATATATCTTCTTTTCAAGCAGTTGTTCTTCTGGTCAAATTGAATCCTGCTCTCTCCACCTCTGTTCCTCCTCTTGCTTTTAGTTTGTGCAGAATCTTGGGTTTCTGTCCTTTCCTCTATGTACAGCTTTTCATCAGTGCAGTCTGAGGAATTTCCTACTGCTGTAGTTGACCATGTGCAACACAGCTGGTGGAGCAGAGGTTGCAGCCTGCAACGAAGCGTGAGGTGGGCCGCATGACATCACTTCCTGTTCCGCCCCAGCAACATATGTAAGTAAATCTGCCTTACAGGGTATACAGGGTTCTGAGATCTTTGGGCACGTTTTCCACAAAGATATTTTAAAATCTTGCTTTGCTGCATAGTAATAAATAATATTTTTAATACTTTAAATTTACTTCTATATTTTTTGGGGGGCGGGTGGCTGTGCTATGGTGCAGCTGTGGAGGTCAGGTTACAATTTAGGAACTTATTTTCTCCATCCACCCATGTGAGTCTCAGAAATCAAATGCAGACCCTCAAGCTTGTCAGTAAGCACCTTTACTCCGTGAACAACCCAGGTGGCCCAATCGACCCCACTTTTAACTCAAGAATGTTAGCACCCTTTGTTTTGTTTTGTTTTGTTTTGTTTTGTTTTTTTATAGCCCTTCTGACTATACTAGGTGTGTTTTGTGCTTACTATTCCTACAGGAAAGTTCTGAACAAAGATGTGGACCACAGTGCTTCTTGCTTCAACTCTCTTTAGGCTTGACTGGATCTGCTAGTTTTTTATATTCACAAAATTGCTTGTATACTCATAATTCTGAAAACTATAATAAGCAATTATCAAACTCATATACCTGGAAATTTGTGTCTTATAGATGTAAAATACTGTTGAAAAGATGATTTCCATTTCTGGGTATTTTAAGCATGATTTTTTAAAAATAATTAAATTGTAATAATTCATAAAAATTTTGAAGTGATATTATTTGTTTGTATCCTGTATTAGTTATGACAATAAATTATACTGATTTTTTTCTTCTACTTCTCACTGACTATTCCTAAATATTTAACTGGATTTATAGTGTGTGTGTGTGTGTGTGTGTGTGTGTGTGTGTGTGTGTGTGTGAACATGTAACCTAAAATATAAAATGCACATTTTATCAATGTATATGTTTCTTACTTCCATCTTTGAACTTGGTTGATGAGAAATAATCTGGCCATGAGCAGAAGTTTGCCTAATAAAGTCCTGAAATTCACTAACTGACTCTTTACATTTTGGGCTGTCTTAGAGTGATGGCATCCTCCGATAGTCCTTCACTTGTGGGTCAGGGGAGAAGGCTTGCAAGCTGAAGGACAGACTATCTTGTTGGGGCCAGGTTGCTTACACAACAGCTCCCTGCCCCTGGAAAGAAAGGAAAGTCGTGCTGAAATCAGTCAGTACTTGGGGCTACATTTGTTACAGAGTGGGAAAATGTAAGGTCAAAAAGACATTTTTATCATCACCATTCTTAAATATTTCAGTTTGAGATTGAGTAACAGTGTGGTGAACCTCAAAACTCATTTTAAAATGGGATTTGTAGATATGTGGTGCAGGCCAGTGATAGAGGATGAACAGACCACGAGGGCTGTAGCTATGGCGTAGATAATAGAATGCTTCTCTAGAATACATGAGGCCATGGATTCAATCCCAGAGCCCTTATAAAGTAGGTTTGGTGGCACTTGTTTATGCTATCTGGCCTCGGAGGTGATAGCAATAGGACCATTAGTTATAGGTGATATATGAAACTATATCTCAAAACAGCAGTATAATGGCAACGAAAGAGTTGGCAGACACACTCAATGTATAGTCATGTCTGTATGCTTACTGTGCTATAAATATAGTCAACTTGTCAATATTTACAATTATATATTATTTATATGTGTTAATGCTCATAATAATTGTTAAAGTCTACCCAGATTATATGCCAATGGGACAAATACATCCTTAATAACCAAGTTGTTCATTTCTCTTAAGCCTCTTAGTACTTGAGTGTGAATGGGAGACAAATGTCTTCCTCTCACTGGCTACAAAGAAGGAAGAATAAGAGCACGAATAATGGTGCTATGTCAGTTCTCTGGCTTTCCCAGGAAGGTATTTCAGCCAGAGTCCAGGTTTGCTAGTGTGATCCAGCTCCTGTTTTCTCACTAGAACCAGTGCTTCCTGCACACTCTCATAAATATTTCCACTCTTGCCTTTCTTAAATGGGAGGTTCATAGAAAAAGGTGCTATCCAGGGATGATTTATTGTGACCTGAAGAAGGCCACTTTGGGAATAAATTACTGACACTTGTTATTCCGGAGCATGTTGCACTCAGCCTCATTGCTCTATGTGCAGACTCATTTCACAACCTGATCATGGAAGACTTATTTCAACACAAATGTTTCTTAACTTTTGCTGATTTGCATACAAATGTTTTCTGTGCAAGAATCCTGTATTTGATTCTCACGGTTGTATTCTATTTTTTGTTCTTTGAGTTTGTCACGCTCTTCTCATCCATCTTCTGGATCCTTGTATTTGAATTTTTAATAAGCAGTAATGTTCTTCTGGCTGTGCTGCTATGCTACCTCTCTCAACATGTCACCATGTCACCCTGCCTGAGAAGCCTGGATCCTACACATAGCATTCCCTACAGGATTGTTTCCCACTCTCCTCAGAGGAAATGCTTATTTACACAGATGCTTGTGTCTGCTGCTGTTCTGTTTTGAGAGATTAACACTTCCGTATCTAGTTTGCAAAAATGGTACAGCTTTCTGCCTACTTGCTTCTATTACTACAGATAGTGACTAACCCTTAAATTAAATTTATCATGATACTTATTATGGGTGTGTGTGGTCTATGTATGTGTATTCTGGCATGCTCACACACACATACACATATGGAGGCCAGAAGTCAATACCAGGTACCCATCAATTTTATTGTTTGAGCTCTGAATCCCAACAGGTAGACCATCAGGGAAACACTTTATGCTTTGAGGCAGGAGTTCTCACAGAACCTGGATATTGCCATTTTTTATACTGGCTGGTCAGTGTGACCCCCAGTCTCTACCTCCTTGTTCTGGAGAGTTCCATGGTGGTAGATATGAACGTAGGCTCAGGTTGGTGAACATTGAATCTTATTTTAACTATGACTTTGACCAAACAGTGCTGTAACATAAATTAGTGATGTAGGACACTGGGAGAATTGTTGGAGAGACTCTATTAAAGCAAGTGTTGCATAGCAACAATAAGTCAGTCCTTCCTGTGGCTTTGTACTGCAAAGAATGTATGTAGGCATCTGCAAATTGTGGGAAAGAATTGACAATCTTGCAGTGACATTGTTGGAGTCAAGATCACTGTTAAAGGCTAAACTGGCATATAGTCCATATGTTAAAGGTGCTTTAAGCCTGTTAAATCCGGCTTTTGTTGAAATGGTATCATTCTCCTTAGACTTGATCTCAGAACAAGGTATGTCAAAAGACAGATCACTTATATTCATCTGATGGCTTTGTCTTGCATTTTTGCCCACAAGTCACCACCACTGACGCTGTCAGTTCGTGCTTGCATAAGTCTGACCTGATAAGAGAAAAGTATCCAGTATGCACTGGGTATGTCTCAAACTTGGTTTCGGATGACTGGAGAAACACTGAACACATTTCCTCACATCACAAATAAAAATTTATGGCTACTGGGCTTTAACACACTGAAGAAAGGAGCTCTTTATCTGGACCTAAGCCCCAGAGAACTACTTTCCTGCCCCGGCAGTCAGGCAGAAGTGGAATCTCTGCACTCCTAAATCAGACTCCCTTCTAGTAAAGCCAGTCTGCAGTCTTTACTGAAAGCTTCCTTCTGAGCCCAGAGAGACATCCATGTGGAAAACAAACAAACAAACAAAATCTGACCTTTAGTCTATGGACTTAATACTTCTCCCGCTCTGGAGAGACACCTGGGGAGGAAACAGGGAGTCTGAGTTCTTTGCTGCTCGACAGTACTGTGCAGGTCCCCAGTGTTCAGTGTGGCCATCCTCTAGTACTGGGGAACCAGGGCTCCTCTTGATGTAAATGATTTCTGAAGGTTAATTCTCTGGATGAGGGCTTAATCCACAGCGTGTTTTCGGTGAGGTCCCAGCAACCCTCCTCCACATCCCTTGAATTCTAGTTTTTGTTAATTGTAGCAATTTGAATTATTTTATTTAAATTGCCATTAAATTGTAGCAATTATAGCAGCAGGGGCTGTTTCTGTTTGCTTCTCCTCTGCTACATGTGCCAGTTTGGACTCTACCAGGTTAACTTTATTAGTGCTGCAATTTACTCAGCTTTGGTGTCTGCAGCTTTGCAGGGCATTTGGTGTCAGCAATGTTATGTTGTTGCCTTTTCTGCCTGTAATTCAGACAGTGCTACATAAAGCCACGGCTATCTCCAAAATGATGCCAGGTACCATGTTCATTCAGTGGTCACATGTCGCTATCCCTATGTTATGTACTGTGAATGTTAATGCCCAATAAGTGCTTAACCCACAGATTTCAAATCTGAATATCCATCATACCCAGCAATTTCTGACTATATCTGTGCACAAAGATGAATCAATTGAGCTATGAATCGACAGTTCTTCACAAAACCCGTTATGGATAGTATTAACATATTCATGTCTTCCCAACAGCATTAAATTGGAAATGGAAGATAAAACAATAACACTAGCTTGTATTTCCATTGTGTTTGCAAGCTAGTGTCATTGTTTTATCTTCCATTTCCAAATTAATGCTGTTGGAGCATATACAGGAGGAGAAGGTCCTCCTCAGTCACAGTCATAGGGGAGGGGAGTAGGGGGGAAATGGGAGGGAGGGATGAATGGGAGGATACAAGGGATGGGGTAACAGCTGAGATGTAACATGAATAAATTAATAAACTATATTTAAAAAACAATAACACTAGCATTGCCGTGGTCATTAAACCTATGACCCTAGTCACAGATTTGAGATTAACTCCCTGTCACAAACTGACATCCAAGAGACACTCAGGAGGGATGCTACAAGTTTGCTTTCTTAGTCACTTGAAAAATCTCTCTCTCTCTCTCTCTCTTTTTAATCAGATATAAAAGTTCTCTCCTGGATTTGACAAAAAACAATGGCTAAGGGAGAGCCAAGAAAGTGTGTCATCGTCAATGGCTTGGTGTGCCCACTAGTAGAGTAACACTAAAGTACTCCCCACTAAATGACAAGGCAAGACTTCCTGTGTGATCACAAGACACAGACATTCCTCAGAGGTGGAAGGAGTTTTGTTTTGTTTTGTTTGCCTTAGAAAGTGACATTTATTCAAAGAGAGAGGGAAAACAAAAACGAAAGAACAGAATGTCCATCCCTGGGCTCCCATCCCTCCCCCTTCTAGCTGTTCCTCAGCTCTTCGGGACTGAACTCTGGCAAGAGTCAGGTAGTAGAACAGCCACTCAAATGAGGTCAGCAACACTGAGGGGCATCTCTTCAATGTAGGTGTTGTAGAAATTTTCAATGTCTTGAAGAGTCCTCTTGTCTTCTTCTGTCACCATGTTAATAGCCACACCCTTACAGCCAAACCTACCACCTCAACCATTTCTATGGATGTAGTTTTCCCTGTTGGTGGGAAGGTCATAACTGAAGACTAGGGAGGCCTGCTGCTCATCAATGACTCTCTTTACATTCTGATCTTTCGAATGTTAGTCAAAACCACAAACGCTGACAAACATGGGATGGCAGTGTCCTCTCTGTACAGGTCTATCGCCTCATCTATTATAGGACATTTGATCTCACAGACCATCCAAAACAATTCAGCGTTCTCTTGGTGTCAGTTCTGGGTTGACTCTTTCTTAGCAAAGAAATCTGTATTTAGATGTAGGCCGGTTCTCCTAATGTCAAGATTATAATTGTCAAGATTCCCACCAAACTTTCTATAGCAACAGGGTAGGCATAGCTCCGAGGACCAGGCTGTAAAATGTGTCATCGTTGCTAATCACAGTCTGACACTCTTAAGATTAGTTTGCTCTGAAAATGAATCTCAGAAGACTGGATCCTACAGAGGGTGATTCATGGTTGCAAATGAAATGTCAAATGGTTTCAGGGGTGTAATTAACTTTCCCAGAGTACCTTCAAGGAGCTACAGAATTTGTAGGCACATGGTATGCTGATGCTTCCTTGGTCTGTGATTGACATATGGAAACATCCCCTAGATTCCTAATAGCCCCAACGAAGATCCGTGATCCATCTTAGGAACCCAGAGGAGAAACTCTCTTGGGTGGCAAAGTCTAGAACAGACTTTTCTGGAAAGATACATCTGGATGTGGCTAGTGTGATCCAGGGGGGAGTGCTTGTCTTTGTTAGTATCCCTTTTTTTTTTTTTTTTTTTTTTTTTTTTTTTTTTAGTTCTACAAATTTGTTTTTCTAACCACAAGGATCCTGACCAAACCCCACACACAGGATTGTGTCACAGAATACATGGAGGCGCCTATGGGGAGCCCTTGCAGTTGCAAGTCTCTGGGTAATTAAGGGAAGAAGCTAAGCCTGCTGTGGTGATTTTTGTAAGGTGCACTTGCAGGCTTGAGCCCTGTGAGCACAGGAGAAGAGTAGAGGCAGTATGATTTCACTTCTCTGTCTTACATTTTAATAAAAGAAATAAGAGATTTTATCGAAACACTAGCTTATGACTTCCCTTTATTTTACTTGTGCTATGTTAAAGAGGTTGCTAGGCCCTTCTGATTCTCTCCCATTTAAAGTCTGCTTTCCCTAAAGTGAGATCCTAGTGCAGTCTAGAAATACAATGTCCCCAGAGCCTGTGTATTTCCATAACTGACAGACACCCGATGCCTCACTTTTAATGCTCGGAAGTCTATTGCACAATCATCCCTTGAGTTCTTGTGGTGTTGTGGCTCACAGCTACCACTTCATCATAGGCTGCTGTGTGCTGTCCATAAAACAGAGCTGGTGCTGAAGATTCTTCAATTCTGAAAGCACCCCGATTTCTTCTCAAGCCCATGGGTGCTCTCAAAGAGTACCTAAGGAGTTTTAATCCAAACTTCTGGCACATTCTTGCCTTCTTTTGTAGAATAAAAGGTACAGATGAAGACAGTGATTCACACAGGAATACAAGAAATAATCTCTCTACGTTATTCAACAACACGTAATATACTCCTTTTAGAGTGGGGTGGGGTAGAAAGATGACATAGAATATTTTGCAGTGGTCTCTGACAGAAGATATGATTTCAGCCACATGGAAATATTATTGTGATTATTTACTTGGAAAACCCTTTTTTAGGTCTTGATAGAAGTTTTAAGTAGATAATGACAAGATGTGATGGAGATTGATTTACATTCAGAATTTTAGATGCACCAAGGTAGGAAAGATGTTTTCCTCAAGGCTGTCAAATACAAACAGCCAAAACACTGAGAATGTAACATTTACATAATTCCTGAATGTGTCATCGTTCTTCTTTCTATAGGTAATTTATTGTATATATGTGTAATAATATAAATGTATATGTAAAATAATCAATTAAAAAACAAAATAAAAAATAAACTTCTCTAAGATAAAAAAGAAAGAAAGAAAAAAGAAAGAAGAAAAAAAGAAAAAAAGAAAAAAGAAAAATCAATTAACTAAAAGGCAAGTCCCATAAGCAATAGTTCCTGAGTTTGTGCATCTACCATGAATTCCCTGCCCAGTTGCTCCCTATCTTTGTGCCTGTGAGAAAGTTGCTTATGTGGAGAAAATGTTTCTTTGTTTTCTGATGGATCTATTGTGTAATGGGAAAATGTGCTGCCTCTTTTGTTGATGGGAAACATGGGGAATTCTCTCTAGGTCAGGGCTTTCTGGTGGGGAAACCAAGTCAACCTCATGATGTAAGCAAGCCATTCTGGAGAGAGTTCATCATTTCAACATCAGTAGACTTTTATTACTAGTTGCTAAGTTTCTTTAACCCATGAACAGAAAGTCCCGAGTGCTTGTGGAAGTTTGCACCCAAGATTCCCCATGGTGGCTCCCACCTAAACGAAAGAGGGCAATTTAAAACTGTGCCCTTTCTGAGTAAAGAAAAAAGAAAGCAACCTCCTCCCACTAATTTAACTGTAAATTTATTCATTTGAGCTTGAAATTTTAAAGGTTCAGTGGTTAATTACTTTACAAATTGCATCTGGTCCTGGCATTTCAATGACTATTGTTTAATGCCCAGTAGCAAGAGGTCACACTCCACAATCAGTTTGATCCCTTGGCACAATAACCATACTTTCTCATAAAGTAAATTAGAAAATTATTTCCCACAAGAACCTTCTAGATCTAATTGTTGTTCTAATATGTATTTATTTCTCTCTCTAGTAAGAGAAAATAGGGAGAGGCCTCAGCAGTGTCTATGGCCACCTGTCATAGGAGAAGAAAAAAACAGATGTTTAAGTCAGGACTTCATCTTTCTTGAGGGGTGTGGCTCCTGAGAGGCCACTCATGACCCAGCAAATGTGTAAATGGTCCCACACCCACACACATGCAGACAGCACCAAGTGGACCCACTCAGTGGGTTTGAAAAAAAAAAAAACAGATAAGAAAGGTGGTGTTGGTAGGAAAGTGGCGGATTGGAGGGACAGCACAGGGGAAGGTGGGCCAGGGCGACCCCACACGCTTCCACGGCGTTTTCAAGGGCGACCCCCACACACGCTTCCACGGCGTTTTCAAGGGCGACCCCCACACACGCTTCCACGGCGTTTTCAAGGGCGACCCCCACACACGCTTCCACGGCGTTTTCAAGGGCGACCCACACACACGATTCCACGGCGTTTTCAAGCAATAAAACCATAGGAGGACAAAATAGTAAAATTGTGGTTTAATTGCATGAATCTCTGCACTAAATAGCCCTTGTCTGTGCTTTCCATTTCCCCTTCAGCTCCTTTTCCCATAAATGCCCAGTACTAGAATCTGTGAAACGACATAGGCCCAGATCAGACCAGCAACAGCTTCAAGGAAGATGTGTGTTGATGTAAAAATGTCCAAAGCCAAACACAGAACATATGTAGACATATGTAGGCAAATATAAATATATACCTAATTAATTTTCTTCATTAAACAATATACTATGAACTTTAAGTGTAAGAAATATAATAAATTAATAACATTTCTTTTTTTCCTATAGAACCAAGAATGCAAAAGTGACAGAGGAAGAGGGAAACAAAGAAAAGAAAAGAAAAGAAAAGAAAAGAGAAAGAGGTTGGAGACAGGGAGGTGGACAGAGAAGGATAGAAGAGAAAGAGAGAGAGAGTGAGGGAGGGAAAGAGACAAAAGGAGGGGGAACAGAAGGGAGGAGAGGAGAGCAGGGGAGGGGTGGGGAGGGGCAAGGGAAGGGCAGAACAGAATGTGGGCTGAGAATGTGGCTCAGAGATAGAGCATTTGCACATCATATGCAGGCCCCAGCCTCAATCTCCAGTAAAACACACACGCGCGCGCGCGCGCGCGCGCACACACACACACACACACACACACACACACACACACACACGAAAGAACATAAGTGAATGCATTTTCTAAAAACCAGGGACAAAGAAATGTGAAGAGGGCTTTTCTGAGGAAAAGGGGGTGCCACCTACCATAGAGTGGGTCCTGCACGCCGGCAAGGCAAATAGAGGATACATACTGAAATATTTCAGGTAAAATGTGGGAGATGATTTCTGGTTTTATAACTAGGACATGGCCTGGGATCTTACTGTTTTAAAAGGTGCTGTGTCTTAGGTTCAGAGATGTTTGTTTGCTTCTGGATATGTGTGTATTCATGTAAATGTTCATATGTATATATGTGCATATATATGTCATATATATGCTAGTGTTTATATGTAAATACATGCATATGTATATGGATAGATGCTAATAGTTGTTTATGTAATGTATATATATTTGTATGTGGGTATAAGTAAATATATATGTGTGTCTGTATATGTATATGGGTATTTATGAGAGTTTGTATGTTTGTGTGAGTGAGTATAAATGTGTGCATATGTATGATATGTGTATGTAGAAGTATGTATGTGAGAATATGTGCATATAGGTGTATATGGGTGTCTGGGTATGTGTATGCATATATATGTGTGTGTTTATGAGTGTAGGTCTATGCATGTGTATATAGGTGTTTGGATGCATGCTTGTGTTTGTGTGTGTCCCATGTACTGTCCTTATGCTGATGTGCACTTGCTGAGCAAAGGGATGTTGCAATTACAGGTTAAACCAGCCCTGTGCTGCCTTGCTGTCTCAGCCCAGCCCGTCTCCTACAGTCAATCAATAAGACATTCATGCACACATATATGCACAGATACCCAGAGAGAACTGAGATCTTAGGTCTTGCCTTCCCTGTGCCCTCCTGTTCATCTCTGCAAGTCCATTTTCGATGGCGTCTGTAAGAACTCTCGATTTCTGACTCTTGCTTCTCTGTGTACACAGATGACTTCCCACAGAGGAGGAGATGGGGTCAGACAGAGACAGAAGAGAGAAGGGGATGAGGTAGAGCAGTGAGGGGAAAACTGCATCCTGCCCGTCACCCAGCATAGCCTCAGTAGCCCCAGCTGCTCATCCTATGCTGTTTCACAGACAGGAAGATACACATCATGGTCACATATTTGTAGGTCATATACAATTACTTAATTGTTCACTGTAGAATTACCTTTTCTTTTTCATAAACTGGGTATAACACATAGTATCAGCAAGAAATTCATGGTAGCCAAGCACTAATCCCACCTGGCACATCATTATGGATGCTCCTTCCATTGATGTTAGCGTTGTCTTATTTTAATCCCTTTAATCACTAATTTCCTTTAATTGATGCTGAAGTGAGAACACTGCACGTACTGCTGCAATATGCGTTGCCCTCTTCATGAAGAGTACTTGGCGTTTCCCCCGATCTGTCTAGAAGTGTGCTCACTCTCAGCCCTGCGGACATTGGGACTTGCATGGGTGTTGATTACAGTCTGTGTCTTTGCTGTCTGGTGGCCAGTTGTTTTTCTCTGTTTTGCACCTCTGCTGTGTAACCCAGTGTTACATTCACACCACAGAGTAAGTACTGGGTAAATTATGCATTCATGAATGCTGGGGAAACACCAAACCATCCTTCCTTAATCCAATTTGCTTTTAAGTACAGAGGACTTTAAAAAATTAAACCGGTGGGTTGTTTGTAACTGCTTATTAATTAAACAGAAGCACAGCACACTGGGCAAGGGTACTTCATCAAAAGTAGAATGCCTAGGTGCTTATGTTTCCACGTTTGGGTCTCATCATGAATTTTATCGTGCTTTGTTTTGGTTTTGGTTTGGTTGTTTGTTTTGGTTTTTTGAGACAGGGTTTCTCTGTGTAGCCCTGGCTGTCCTGGACTCACTTTGTAGACCAGGATCGCTTCGAATTCACAGAGATTCACCTACCTTTGCCTTCCCAAGCACTAGGATTACAGGCATGTGCCACCACACCTGGCTTAAATTTCTTATATTTTTAAGATTAACAACCAATGCACTATGATATGGAAATAAGACTCTGAGAAGAGGGATGTCGCATGACAACACAACTTTTACACATAAGGCCGGAGATTTTGTAAAGAGGGTCCCCAAACTACTTTGCTCTAATAGATGAGATGAAAGTTAGAAGTTACCCTTTGTGGGCCGGATTAAAAGTAACTTCCTCTGAAAGCCATAAAATTGGACTTCCTGGTCTCTAGAACAGTAAAATAAATAATAAAAACCAAGCAACCGCTGTGCAGAGCTGGACAGGCAATTGTGTTTTGTTGCAAAATCAAAAACAGTAGGTTTTAGCACTGAACTGCTAGCCTTCTTCTGACACTTGACAAGGAAAGGCTCTGTGGTTTTGTTGTTTGGGACAGGGTCTTATGTAGCTCAGCCTAACCTTGAACCTCTGACTTCCTGGCTCCACCTCTGAGTTTTGGGATTCCATGCATGTGCCATGCTGACTAGGTCCTGTGGGTTCCTAGAACAGGGCTGTCCCATGGTACTGGGTGGGGGCGGGGTGATGGAGTTCCATTATATCCACTGTTCCAGGCCATCAGATGGTGTGCATCCACAGAGTGAAGTGAAAACCTCTGTGTCCTTATTCCAGGCCCATACACACAGTCAGGGTTCTGGAGCTCTTGCTCAGTGCCACGTCTTTAGAGTCTAGATTGGATGCTATTGCTAAGATATTGAAGGATATAGGATGTTCCAACAAGCAGTCTGGAGGGACTCTTGCTCAGCACCCCTTCTGCTCCTTTTCTCTCTCTTCAGCTATTTATAGAATTTGCCCTTTGAGATAACAATCGCGTTGTCACGTGATTAATGCCATTTACTATTACTTTTACTGACAAGCTTAAACTTTTCCTGTGAAAATCCAAAAGTGACCATAAAGCAGTCATTTTCCCGGTGGAAAGTCGATTTGTAACTCACAGCAAGGCTTCAACCTGTGGGGTACAGCCACCCTCTTCCTGTTGTTCTATCAGTGTCTAAAATATGACAGGTTTTTCCATTTGGAAAAGAAGGAACAGAAAAGCAGGCCATTTTATTTTATAGTATCATACTGGAATGAACGCAACTCTCATTATAATGTTTAACAATGTACTCAGTGTAGGTGATACCTCACACCACATTTAGTCAGATATGAGACTTCTTTTAAAACATGCAGGATGATATAAAGCACTTTCACCGCCCAGATGGTGAGGTGTTCTGTGGAATACAAAGAAGCTCAAGCAGAGTCTGTACACTGAGCACTAACTAGTTTCACCTACTAGTCAGTGCCGAGCCAAAACACATCTAACTTCCATTTAGTTTTCCCAGATGTGTAGTGAAGGAAAAGGGCTCAAGAATGTATCAAAACTCAAACATCAAGAGTGAACTCTAGTGCTCCATACCTGGCCACCTGCCCTTGGAGGGGAGGCCTGGTGGCACTCAAAGAAAGAATAAGCAGGCTACCAAGATGAGACTCGATAGCCAATGACCATAGAGTGGGGGAGGAGGTCCCCCTCAGTCATGGACCTAGGGGAAGGGAATAGGGTGAAAGAAAGAGGGAGGGAGGAATGGGAGGATACAAGTGATGGGATAATAATTGAGTTGTAATTTGAATAAATTAACAAAATAAAAAAAGAGTGAGGTTAGTCACTGTGTCTCAGTCATGTCCAAGAAGCTTATCCAAGTAAGTCCTTGCTGTATTCATCAAAGTTTATAGCAAGGTGTTTCCTCTTCTGATGAATGCTTCCGGTTCCTCAGTGTTACTGGCTTTCCAAGAGCAAGAATTGTCCTTCTCTCATTTCTCCATAAACAAAATAACCAACAAGCATAACAAACCCCATTGTCAAACATGAAGCTACATCACCAAACATTCCTCAGTCACATGCTCCTGCCCTTGGGATGTTCACAAAGGTCTCAAAAGCTCTGGACACCCAGTGCCCTATGCCGTGTGCCATCTAGGTCTTGTGCAAATTAAACAATAATGCCAAATTGGCACCTGCAGGGAAGGCACACAGCAGAGCCTTGCTGAAGGACCGTTGGCAGTTGGCAGGATTCACCTCTTTTCATCTCACTGGGCTGTGCAACAGAGGGCTTGGAGAACCCTGAGAAGCTCCTTTTTCCTTGGCAGAGGGGGTGTGTGAGTCCTGATTTCAAATGCACCTTTTTATGATACTCCTGTAAAAGGGAATGCCAAGCAATGAGGCATTTTTTTGTGAAAGAAGCCACTGCCATGACAGCCTCACAGAGTCCTCATCAACAATATTAGGAACAATTTAGAAGGCACACGAACAGGCTGGGCCCTTTGCCATGTATCATGCAGTGGAGTACAGAAATACAAGTCTAGGATCAGATGAAAGAGGTCCAGGGAGAGGCCCATTTCCTGATGCCAGAAGTTTCTTAAACAGCTGATTGTCCCCAGGCCTGGGGAAAAAGTCAGTTTTTCCTTGACTCAAAGGCTCTCTAGGGGCTCTGCCCAGAACCAGAAGATATAATTTCTCCGAGTCTTCTGGAAACTTTCACACATTTTGCTAAAGCGATTTCAGGGAGATGCATCACCAACTCTTGAGCATAAACTTTCATTCTGAACTCATTAACACGAAGCTCTCTGTTGATAACGATGCTCATTTTTAATGTTTCCCTGTTGCCTAGAGAATGTTTGCTGGCTTCGACATCTATCTTACAGATAGAAACTGTTAATGCAGCTATTATCTGACAAGATGCACCTTCCTAATCTATCTCACCACATTGAGAGAACACTCATCTCATCAGACTTCTATGCGGTGCTCCCATCTCCCCTTCATTCAACCACGGCTGCCGTCTAACACTGGCAGAGTTCTATGACACATGATGGAGCAGTCAGTTTTTATAACTAATATGCATAATATAGAACCACCCAACGAGTCTTGGTGAAGGAATTGTGCAAATCACGTTGTCCCGCATGGGAACCTGGGAGGGACTGTCTTCACAGACGGCTGTGGGGTTAGGAACAACAGAAACAGGGTGAAGACCTACCCTGTGTGTGAGTGTCCTCCTTTAATGGTCTGGGCCACAAACTGGACACAAGCAAAACCACTACCGAAACAGAAGCAGAGGGCAGCAAACAGGCTGAGTAGGCTCCCTCCCTCTCTCCGACTCTTGGCTGGGTGTATAGGCAATTGCTTGAACTCTCACCTTGACATCTTTGAAGTGATGGGCAGTAGCCTGGAACTGTAAGCCAAATAAATTCTTTCGTCCATTGTAGTATATGTCACAGTAATAGCAATCAAAGTAGGACACCTGCATAGAATGTGATTGCCTCACAAAGTGGCATTCTTTCTCTCTTGCTCCCACATGCAGCATCTCCCAAGTTTAGCATGATGTTGAGTAAATGTTGAATGAAATGTTCGAAGGCATGTGATATAGGCCCTCTTTTTTGGAAACCACTTACTCTGTCTGGATTGTTCTCTATTATTTTCCCTTTAACACTTTCTCTTACTTGTGCACTTTAACTTTATGATTACTGTTAGCTTCATTTCAAAATTCAATTTAGATGTGTCTGAGGAGGACATGATGTTTGGTATATGTCTCTGGGTGCTACCATTATCGCAATTCTCTCTCTCCCTCCCCCCCCCCTCTCTCTCATGCACGTGTGTGAGAATGGGTGTGGGTATGTGTGTGTGTGTGTGTGTGTGTGTGTGTGTGTGTGTGTGTGTGTGTGTGTGTCTATAATCTCACATATCATAATTACAAGATCAATCCCTGGTCAGCAATCCTCTGGCTTAGTGGATTACTTGGCAATGAACATGGATGCCCCTCTTTGTCCTTCCTAGAGATGCGTCTTGCATCTTGGTACTTTCTGGATTATCTTACTAAAGCCTGGTGTCTGACCCTAGCAGTGCAGAAGCACGTAAACATTGTTTGTACTGTAGTCCCTCCTTTCATGCATTCCTGTTCAGGCTCTACCTGACAAGACACTCTTTTTTTTTTTTTTTTTTTTTTTTTTTTTTAAGATATTTAGCCCATAGTGTTGTTTTCACTTACTCCTATTACCACAAGATTTCAGGTCTGTTTGTCATTTCTTCTCTTCACTGAGCAAACTGAGACTACCATATTCATATTTTTGTTGTCCAGGGATTTTGATTTTTTTTACTCTTTCTACTCTATAGGTGTATACCAATTATGAACTAGGTACTTCAATGATGAGAGACTTTGCCACTTAGTTTGTATGTTTGTTTTCCACTGAAATCCTTGGATCATGCTGAGCTTATTGGATGAACCTGACATGAAGCCAGATTTGAGGCGCAGGGTCCTCAGTGCGCTGCTTGGCTCAGTTTTGGCATGATGACTTACGCACCACCAAATCCTCTCATTTGTGTGATCACAAGCCAAGTCTTATCTTCTCCAGTTATTTTTATATTTAACTTTATTCAGCCAACCATCAACGTGTCACTATCCAGCCTTCTCCTCATGCTGCTGCTGCTGTAGGTGAGTTTTTAATCTGTGTCAGACTTAACTCTGCCATTACTGTTATGA
This sequence comes from Acomys russatus, assembly GCF_903995435.1. Lineage (NCBI taxonomy): Eukaryota > Metazoa > Chordata > Mammalia > Rodentia > Muridae > Acomys > Acomys russatus. Next base: position 55,892,506 of record NC_067159.1, read on the forward strand.
CCCCTCATTGCTGACAATCATGTTAAGTTGCTTTATGGCTGGAACAGTCTCTGGAACTCTGGTGTGGGGCGCTTTAGTTCCACTCTACAATTAATTCTTCCCTATCTTGCCTTGTTTTGATAACTCTCAGCTTCAAATTTTTATATCTGATTTTATAAGTTGTACATTACACCTGAATTACTTATATCTTTTTGGAACAGACTTACCCCTCATTAGTATATTTTTCATGTAATTGTTAAACTTCCCCTTGGCATTGCACATAATATGCACATCACACACACATGCACACACACACACACACACACACACACACACACACACACACCAACCTAGGCATGTGTACTCACACAAATACACACAACATGGATACACTTTCACACAAACTCTTCCTCTTCCCCATCTCCTCTCATGTCTCCTCTGCATGATATCATGACTCTCCATTGACAACCGCTCTGACATAGACTTCAGAAGCTTTTCTGGAACCTCCTCCTTGATCCCTTCTAGCACTTTGGCTACAGTACTGTTAGAAAAGTTATCTTTGCTGAGAGATTCCTGATCATTTGCCCTGTCAGTGTCCTTTTAAAAAGTATTTATTTTTCCCACTTGACACTAACCTTAGTTTGGGTAGCGATTGTGTCTCCCATTGCTCAGTTTCATGTCTTTTCCTGTATCTAGTCTTTAAACTGTTCCTTTGTAGTTATAGCCTAGCTTGTTTCATCTCCTTTCTTCTTCAAAGACTTCATTGGAGAGCACAAACATTTCTGTAAGTTAATTTTCATCCCAAAATGAAATCACCCAAAGGAGTTTACAAACTGTTTGTCCCTCTGTCTATCCATCTTATTTATTATATCTTCTATCTATCTATCTATCTATCTATCTATCTATCTATCTATCTATCATCTCGCTATCACTCATCTACATCTACTCTCTATCATCTATCTATCTATCATCTATCTATCTATCTATCTATCTTCTATTATCTATCTCTATCTATCTAGCTATCACTATCTATCTTCTATCTATCTTTCTATTATCTATCTATCTGATCTATCTATCCTATCTATCTATCTATTCTCTATTACTCTCTCATCTATCTATCTATCTAGCTCTCATCTATTTATCTATTATCTATCTATCTATCTATCGATCTATCTCTCTCTATCTATCTATCTATCTTCTATTTATCTACTATCTATCTATCTATCTATCTATTAATCTATCTATCTATCTATCTATCTATCTATCTATCTATCATCTACCTGTCTATCCACCATGTATCCATCCACCAACCTAATATGTCTATATCTATATCATCTATATCTATGTCTGTATCATCTCTACATATACATTTTAGAGACAGGAGTTTTGCTTTGTATCTCAGGCTGGACTCTAACTGTCAGCAACTCTCCTGCCTCTGTTTCCCACTTGCTGGTAATGCAGCATGTGTCACTACACCCATCTCTAGCTTTATTGTGCACATTTAGTGACATCTTACATGCCATCTCCACACAGCCCTTCAGAGACTTGAATATAAGCATGCCCCAAATTAAAATTATTTTATTTCTCTTTGATAATGTTCTCCTTTTCCTTTTTTTTTTTTTTTCTGTCTGTGGGTGGCACTGCCCTTCGTCCCGTTTCCCAGTCTGAAAATATGCACCCTTTATGTTCGTTTCCACGCAGTGTGAAGTATCAATTCTGTCAATGCTAGTGCTAAGCAGCTGCCCATTAACCTCATTCAGGGATACATGCACAGCTCATAGAAAAGGCAGTATGCAATAGGATGTATTACAGGGAAATGCAGTTTCTATTCTAAAGTTTCGAAAGGAAATTGCATGCACAATTTCCCGAGGATTATCTAAGTGTGGAGAGCAGAGGCAGTGGTGAGAGGAAGTGCCCTCTAGGAGGCACCACATCACCTGTACAGGGAGGGAACAGTCGACCAGGAGAACAAAGACACAGTGGAGGAACTAGAAAGGAAACCTCAAGTGTCAAGACAAAGCAAAACTGGGGAGAAACAAAGCTGACAGAGAAAGTCAAGCTGGCTCATACAGAACTTGATATACTTTACCAAGTTTTTATTAAAGTTAAATTTTAAGGTTTTATGTTTATACTGAATTATATTGCTTATAAAAAGAGGGTGACATGACTTGTCAGCATGCCATGTGAAGGGGGCAGGCTGATTTCATGGCATTATTTTCATAATGCAGACATGTGTATCATGCACCCCACATGGTACAAAGATACCTCTGTTTCCTCAGGTTGCTCCCTGTTATCCCCCCATCCTCTACTACGCTCTTTTGAATAAACTGCCTGTTTTACAAAACAGCAAGACTTTGGTAACATAAACTCCCTTAAAAAGATTCTGGCTCTTTGTAGAAGACATTTTCCTTAGAGTTCTTCATCTGTATATACCCACATAGATTTGGAAGATCTATTTCTAAAGATTCCCTTTTTTTTCCCAGTTCACAATATGTAGCTGAAGTAGGTGGCGATTTCAGGGTCTGATCACCTCTAATTAAAAGGTTATAAGAAAAATTCTATTAGCAATTTGGGGCTTCATTCTGGTTTCACAAATGATGAATGGTTCTCTTTGATAGCATCTTTTAAAAGATGTAGCTGGGTGAAAATTCACCCAAGAGGTGAACTTGTTCAATTTATCATTAACTTGCCATGCTTCCACAGATGCTTCCTGGGAACTGTCGTAACCTGCTTAATTTCTCTCTGCGTAACGGGAAGCAAATAGCCTCAATTAATGTACTGATTAGAAACTTCTTTAATGAGTTCCAGTAGTACTCCTCATTATTGCTGATACAGTACACTGGATTCCAGGAGCCGGGATTTGAGCATTATTAGAACATAAAATCTGAACCATTGAAAAACTGCTTTCCAACTGTGTTTGCTATTTACTGCTGCCCCTGGCTTGTATGTGTGTAAATGTGGAGCCATACAGACATGTGTTCACATACATGGAGCTCAGCAGCCGGGCTCCAGCTTCTGTAAGTCTTATGTAATGGGGTGTAGCTGTGGCTGCATCTCAGGAGCCAGAGGACTGCAGCGTGTTCTAATGACATGCCTACACCATGGACTGAAGTTGTTGCTAGGTTCACTGAGGGATTTTGATGCCTAATTAACTATATTATGCAAAGAGTTCTATTGGAGCACCTCATGGGACATTTCAAACTTGGGGACTTGGTAGCCCAAGAAAAGGAAAAAGTCACATAAAAAGTTATATTGACTCTGAAGTAATAACTTAATATCCATTCTTCCAGTACCACTGAGAAAACACACTGGTCCTCTTTGTTCCATAGTATGTACACAAGAGGGCTTCAGACCCCTGGAGCCCCTCAGTGGCACAGGTACCCTGACAGTAGGAGCAATGTTTGTTGTGGTTGTAATTGCTGGACAGGAATGTAGAAATTGTGGTGAAAGCATCATGCATTTTTCCTGCGGAGTGTCGCGGTTGCACTTTTCTTCTGTTTCTGTTAGAGGCCTGCGCTGTCCTTGCCGGAATGTGGGAGAGCAAGTGAGGAGCAGTCTCTAGCAAATGCCTCTTAGAGAACTTCTCTTTCACAGGAAGGCCCTTCCTTTCTGCCACGTTTTACGGTAGCATAAAGTTTCGTGGCATTTATGGAAGCACATGTCAGGAAGCAGATGGCTTGTTAGCCTGTTTTAGTAAGCCCATTCATATCCACGCAATATTAAAACTTTCTTCAAGTTCATGAATTATAAAAGAATGTGATGCCGCATAGTCCAAAGAGCCCTTTAATTATTAAAATTAGATGTGCCAAAGGATTCAAACCTGAGTGGAAATTAGAAGTGGGCCTTGAATCAAGATAAGGATGGTGAATTGGATTCCTGCGAAATTACTTCTCTTCGGGAGGTGCCGGATTGCTGCACGTATCACAAGTGCTAATTCAGTTTTATCTCTTATTGCTTCCTGACACAAAGCCTTGGCGAGGCTTAAACTTGTACTACAGAGACCGCTAACTTCTAGGAGCAGGGAGCATGCTTCTGTAAAAAGGTCTGTACCTGGCAAGTGTACTTGATGCTCAGAATCCTGCTTAGATGTCCACACCTGCCTCAAACAGAACTCCCTTAAGAGCACTGTCATGGGGAGTGAGGAAATGATCTTGCCCATCCAGGGATCCCTTGCATGCAGAATGCTCTGGCTTTGATGCCTAGCACCACGAGAACCGAGGGTGGTGGTATACGCCATCAATCCCAGCACTCAGGAGGATCAGAAGCCGGACAGACCACATAGTTAGTCTAGTGACAAGTGAAATACACGAGATGTTGCTCTTTTTCTTTAAGAAACAAAATAAAAACATCATTCTTATCCCTGAAGCCTCATGTGACTGGCTCCCCCTCTGTCGTAGACATGTGAGTTTATCCACCACCATCTGCTCGTGGCCTTGTACAGTTCATGTCCTATTTTCTTTATTTCTGCACAGCTCCATATAGTTAAATAAAAGTCTTATGAGTAGCAACTGCATAATAAATATTTGTTATTACTACCACTAAAAGTATTATTATTAGTATTTTTCATGATCTATCTATCTATCATCTATCTGTTTATCTATCTATCATCCATCTACTTATCTACCTACCTACCTATCATCTCTTTATTCTTCTCTCATACAATATATCCTGACCTCAGGTTCCCCTTCTTTCACTCGTTCCAGTCACTCCCATTTCCTCTTCCCCAGATCTACTCCTCCTCTCTTTCCCTTCAGAGAAGAGTAGGCCTCCCAGGGATATCAACAGATCCTCACATTAAGGCTGGCCAGGGTCCTAAGACCAGGTAAATGAGTCAGATACCCCCACTCCCACTGTTAGGTGTCCGAAGCTAACTACCATAACATATATGCTTGCCCCTGCAGTCCCTGAGGGCCCCTGTGAGGCCTACTAATTGAATCTGTTGGCTGTGTTCTCCTGGTATCTTTGAGCCCTCTGGCTACTACAAGTCCTCATCACTCTCTTCTGCATGGTTGCTGAGCTCTGAGGGTGGGACTCGATGGAGAGCTCCAATTTGGACTTTCTCTCTGCCTAATGTTTGCCTGTGGCTCTCTACATCTGCTTCTGTCAGCTACTAGAGGATGTCCTACTGCTGACAGTAGGGTTAGGCACTGATCTTCAAGTATAGCAGAATACAATCAGAAACCACTTCATTGAGTTTTTGACAGCCTTTGCAATGTCCAGCCTCTGGTCCTTGGCCCTCCAGGCAGTGCCAAGCATGGACTCCCTCTCATGACATAGCCTACATATAAGACCAGTCATTGGTTGGTTGGCCACGCCCACAAGTTCTGTGCTACCACTGCCTCAGCACATCTTGCAGACAAAACAGATTGTAGGTCAAAAGTTCTGTGGCTGCGTTGGTCCCAGCACTTGAAGCTTTGCCCGATTACAGAAGCTGGCTGGTTCAGGCTGTGTGTCCTCCACTGCTAGGAGTCCTCACTAGGGTCACTCTCACAGATTCCAGGGTGTTTCCGCATTGCCACCAACTGTCCCCCACTTCCAGTCCTCTCTCTATGTATTCTCCCTCTCTATCCACTGCCACCTGATCCCTTCTGCTCCCAATCCTACCTGTTTCCAGGACACCTCCAAAGTCTATTTCTCTTACCCTGGGAGATTCATCTATCTAGTTGGAGCTTTCCCTGAAAATTAGCCTTTCTGGGTCTGTGAATTATAGAATAATTATCATTTACTTAACTAATTTATCTACTTGTCAGTCAGTATACACCATGTCTGTCTTTCTTTGGGAGAAGGTCTCACTCTGTAATCCTGGATGGCTTTAAACCCACCCTTGTAACTCAGGCTAGCCTTCAGCTCAGGCATTTACTTTGTCTCAGCCTCTAAACTGGCACCACAGGCAACAGCCTCAATGCCTAGCTTTGAATATTGTATTTAAGTATACTGTGGGACTTTAAGCCACTGCATTAATGGCCATTATTCCCTTCTGTCTCCGTGGCAGTCCCTACTATATCTATTGAAATTTTCTTTTTCTGTTCAGCACCAGGAAAAGCACAGCTGATTTCTGCTCAGCTGTAATACCCTCTTTAAGTCTTTATTTTTGTTACAGTTGTTTTGTTCTTCATCTCCTTTGGCACCTGTTTCAATTCTTTCACTTTTACACTGTACTGTAACTGGCAGAGCTTCAGGGGTGTGCCCATTTACTATCTGATAATTATTGTCACTTGCATTGTAGACATTAAGCTAGACAGTAAAGACATAAAGATTAATAAGATACAGCTTGTGCCCTCTAGCAGCTCATAGCCTCATAAATTAAGGTGAAATACTTAAACAATTAGGACAGGGAAAAGATAGGAAAAGCCAGAGCCTTCAGCTCAGTCTTCCTGTATCAGGGTGCAGAAGACCCCCAAGGACCCCAACAAGCTAGTGCTGGGTGTGGCTCTCTCCTGCTATCTCTAAAGGCCCTTAGTTCCTTCTCCCATTTCCCCCTCCCTCATCTGCTTGCTCTTATGGCTGGTGTTTGCTATTCACTATATTTGTTTGTTCACATGTGAAGTGAGGGCACACAGTGCATACGTGGAGAAGAAGAGGACAGCAGACAGCCTGTCCGACTGTTTCTCCTTGTCCTGTATGAGTCCCAGGGACTGAGCTCCAGTTGTGAGGTTTGGTCTCCAGTGCCTCTACTCATGGATTCAGCTCATCAGCTTTATCAGTTCCTACATTTGGTTCAGATGCAGGTTTTAGTAGTAACCGACCTCTCTTAATTCAGACAGGATGCAATGTGTAATCTTGGATAACTGAAAACAGCTCATCTCCTTGATATTGGCTAAGGTTTATTTTCTTTACTATAACTAGTAATCTTTCACTCTGTTTTTGGGCAATCTTGAAACAAGTTCTTAGAAAAGAAAAGTATTAGTACAATCTGAAACTCAGAGACCAGCATGGGGTTTAGCAGTGAGTATTGTTTATTTATTTATTTATTTACTCCTTTGAGGGTTAGCTGTAGAAGATACCAGAGTGTTTATATATGAAGTGAAAGTTAGAAAAAAAAAAAAAGGAGAAGGTTGTTGTTACCATATGGTACTGCAGGCTCTTATTTTTCAAATGGAAGTGTGCTAAGACATGTTTCTGAATTATTTTAATAATTAGATTTGGGGTTTTTTTGGTTTTTATTTTAGAAAGGACATTTATTACCTTAACAGATGGATCACTTAAGTTCAAATAATGAAAGCCACATGCATGCAGCATAAAACAGCAGCTACCAGAGACTGCTACTATGAAAAATAGGAAGAAGAGACCAAAGGATTTCAAAGTGCATTTATGTGGGGACACTACATCTAGAAATTCAACATAGAAAGCTACTACCACATTAAACATTAAAACATAATGCCATAGTCTGAGCCACACACTCACCATGGAAGAGGCAACCACGTCTGAACATAAGTTTGTTGTACATGCTTGACTTTCAATTATTTCATCATGTGTATCAAAAACTCTCACTGAGTTTCTTGTCTAGGGTTTGCATGGCCAACAGTTCCATCCTCACTATTACATACAGGCACACATGCCTACATACATATACAATACATATCCTCATACCTACCTACCTACCCATACACATATTACATACATGAGCAAAATTTTATACATGGATACATATATGCATACGTGAATAAGATAACTTGTAGTGTGTTTTCTGAACTCTATTTTACTTGGGGTTCCTTATGTCTCTACCCTCCTTCCAACACCCCCCAGCCTAGGAGAGAAAGAAGACTAGAAGGGAAAGTGAACTTAGGTTTTTTGGACTCAGTTCATGCTGATTAGAGTCACTGGGTTCTTTGGGGAAATGCCAGTCTCAGTCGTTAGGATGTCTAGCAGCCCAGCAACAGCAAATGCAGCAGAAGGAACAACAGTCTTTCCTTCTTCCTTCTCCTTCCATCTCCTCAGAGTGCTCATTCCTCTCTCTGGGCTCAGGCATTTATACCCTCCCAGAGACCTCAGAGTTAAACTATCTCCAAATGGCAAACACCACACCCCTCTCTGAGCCATAGGAGGCAATTATCAGCTGCGGTCCAACTAAGACAGTCCCATATATGTTTATATAACACATTTGATTTTCTTAAAGAAATGAAAACTTGCATTATAATAACTTCCTTTATGTACTCTCTTCAATGCCTATCGAAGTGAGAACTTAGTATCTTGACATCTGAAAAATCAGAAAACAGTATTCTGAGGAAAAATGTTCTCTTCCCACAAACCTTGGGAATACAGAAAGGAGAAAATGCTGTCCAATGTCTAAATCTTGGCAGACAGTAATTGGATCTGATCACTTTGAAAGTTCGCTGTTGGCCAATTAGATGTAGCTAGTCTGTTTAAAGCATGCATTCCTGGTCACAGATTTTACTTAAAATAATGTTCAAAAAGTCATATAATTTATATCAAATCCTCATCTGTTTATAAAATGTGATTTACCCCCATTAGGGGTAGGTAACTTGAGGCAAACTTCCCTCCTTAATTTGCTAGTTTCCAAAACCAAAATCTAATTGGGCATGAGCAGTACAGCTCAGTGCTGCTCATGCAGCAGTGCAGCTCAGTGCTGTCCATGCAGCAGTACAGCTCAGTCCTGTCCATGCAGCAGTACAGCTCAGTGCTGCCCATGCAGCAGTGCAGCTCAGTGCTGCCCATGCAGCAGTACAGCTCAGTGCTGCCCATGAGCACGCAGTAGTCTGTCTCGGGAACCACTCAGCCCCAGTGTCCAATCTCAGCTCTACCCGTCTAAATTATAGCCTACTCCTAGGTGATCTCTCATAATTAACAATTGTGAAGATTATCATGGCACATTTATGAATTTTTAAAAAAAATGTCCTTCGAAATCTTGACTGGAAAAATGACATTGTTCTTTACCATAAAATCAAAGGTTGTCCAGCCCCCTTCACATGCTGACCGCCCTGAGTCAAACCAATTACCAGCCAATTTCTGATAATGAGCAATCATATAATCATGAGATTGGAGGGGACCTTGGGCGGGCACATGACTCACCCTCTATACCAGTGTGAGATGCACTAAAATCATCAAAGAAAGCAACTCTCCACCACTTTCCTTAGCATTTTTATAGCAAAGAACCAGTGTCATGACCTGGATCTGCAGCAGTACCTTGCCCCACCTCTCAGTTGTACACTGTCACCACAAGACGGAAACCAACACACTATTCATGCCACATATACGTCTGCTTTTTCTAATAGCTCTACTATATCCTAATCACACGCATTGTTTAATTTTCGTGATGATGATAGCAATGTCCAAACCCATGTCTGTGTTCACCACTCTCCCAAAAATGCAGCTACTTCACCCAGGAGTAGCAGAAACCTGGTCTCAGTAACATTTCTCATATTTTCCAACTACTTTGTGGGAAACTTTTTTGTATACACATCAAAGAGTTCAACTTTTATTCTCATTCTTAGTTTTTATAAAGGTAGAAAAGTACAAGCTGCGGGGGATCACGGCTAAGTCTGCGGTGAGCACATTTTGTTTAAGTGATACTATATCAATATGTAAAAACACCACGTCCCTCAGTTGATTAAAAACTAGCATGTGTCTGGTGGTGATGATAAGTCAAGATTCCATTCAGAAACAGACCATGTTGGATGAGGAGTCTCATTATTGCTCCATACACAATCCTGCTCTGCCCTACTCTCCATTCTGCACTCTAAAAGTTGCATGTGGGAATGTCAAAGCATGGATTACCATCAATATTTTGTTGCCCACCTATTCCAGTCACTTATTCCTGTACTCTCTCCCTTAATCCCTCCCTACCCCATCAGATCATGTCCGTTCCTATCCAGGTCATATGAAAACCTAGTATGGTGGAAACTTCCCTAGAAACTATGAGGGTGACCCCAGCATGGTCCCCTAGTAATGGCAGATATGGAGCCTGAGCCAGCCATCATCTTTAACTGGATTAGGCACCCACTGTTGGGACTGGGACATCAATCCAGCCATGAAACCTATGACACATAACCTGTCTCACCTGTGGGATGCTCTGGGGCAATGATTGCTCGGGTCTTCTGCTAGTGGCCAACCAGTGACTGGTCTAACTTGCGACCTATTCCAGGAGAGGGAGCTCATGAATGTCACTGACTAGAAAGCAAGTAGCCGAAAGATCGACGGCTCAGAGACATATGGTAGATCCAAACAAAAGGGACAAAAAAATCAGTTAAATGATTCCTAATGATATTTGGCTATATTCATAGGTCATTGCCTTGTCTGGTCATCATCAAAGAGGCTTCCTTCAGCAGCTGATGGGAGCAAATGCTGACACTGAAAGCCAAATGTTTGGCCAGAGTTCAGGGAACCCTGCAGACAGGGAGAAGAAGGATTTTAGAAGCCTGAGGGGTCAAGGACACTAGGAGAACCAGGCCAATAGAATGAACTAATCAGAGCTCATAGGGATTCATGGAGACTGAAGCTACAACCCAGAGTCTGAACTGGTCTAGATTGATCCCTCTGTGTACATATTGTGACTGTTTAGCTTGGTGTTTTTGTGGGACTCCTAAAAGTGGGAGTGGAGGTATCTTTGCCTCTTTTCCCTGATCTTGGGACTCTCTTCCTACCACTAGGTTTCCTTGTCCACATTTTAAATAATGGTTTATGTTTTAGTTTTATAGCATCTTGTTATGCCTGGTTACGTTTATATCATTGGGAGGCCTGCTCTTTAATGAAGGTAAATGGAGGAAGAGTTGATTTGGGGGGAAAGGGAGGTAGAGGAAACTTGGAGGAACACATGAGGAGAGGCTTCAGTTGGGATACATTGTATGAGAGAGGAATAAATTTGAAAAGAAATATGTTTTTAATAAAAGAATGTTGAAAAATATATACAAATATATTAAACAACATTGATGAACAAAAATGCTTTGTTGAAATTATCCTAAGAACGGGAGTATAATGTCAATACAAAAATACTAAACTTTCTCTTTTAAATAGTCTTTTCTTTCATTATTTTATGAGAACAGCAAATAAACAGTAGAATTCAACTTCCTTACCCCATTGTTAGTGCTAAGATTTGACACTGGCATAAAAGGTGTCTTGTGGCCATGAGAGTCCAGTTTTGATTACAAAGAGACTATCTACTGCTTGTGGAGCTGTTCCAGCAAGACATCAAGACTATGGTGGACTATGGGGTGCAACGACCATCTAGACTCTTCTTTATTATATTTCTCAGTGTCTGAGGTTCAAAACAGGCCAATCTCTGTTATCTAGAAAGTGTTCAGGCCTACCGACTTTACACTCACATTGGGATACAGGCTTTTCCTGGCTCTCTTAGCATTGAAAGTCAAGATTAAACTTGACCCAAACACCTCAATTTTTGTATGCCTGCAGATTTCTGGGTTGTTTTCAAGGCTTTTCCAGTGTCCAGACATAATTTTAGCTTTGCTTTTTATGCTCCCATCCTGAAGCCTCACCATACATGAGTGGCTTTGTGGTTACCCATCCCAAGGACATCAGCGATCTGTGAGAACGGTTTAGAGCCAGAGTGTCCTTACTGATCCTCCTTCATCTTTGGATAACATTAAAAAAAACATTGATAAAAGACACAGGTAGCCACTCATGGGTGACATAATGGGTTTCTCCTAATCATTTCGTAGATTGACTCTCACAACCCTGAAGTCAGAGGTGACAAAGGTTGTGTTCAGAGTTCCAAGGCAACTCTTCCATGATCAAGTAGACACATAGCAAGACTGTCAGAATTTAAATACAAGGACATTACATACCTAAGATAACACTTGTAAAAACTAACCACATCGTAATTAAACATTATAACCATGTGATTATAAATTTAAGAATTTTTAACTGAAGATATAAATCAAGAAAATTTTGGAAATCTTGACCCTTCTAGAAACCACTGAGACTGAGCTGGATGAATGTGCATTGCCTATTCCCTGGGTACAATTACATAAAAGAAAAAACACTTGGATACTTCTTACAACTATGATTTATTCTTCTTATGGTGCATCAAACTCGAATGAAGAAAAAAGTCTGGCTTTCTGAAGGGTTTATTGTTTTGGCATCACCATCTGGGAGAGACTGTGGACTTCACAGAAACACAATCATGGAAATTTTCCATGCTGAGATTGATTGAGCTGGCCTATCCAGCCAGGGCCAACTTATTCTGTGGGCAGTGGGTGTGAATCCCAGGACATTTGGGCTTTGTTGATCTGATAAGTACCAGTCCACTTCTGGCTCTCCTGTGCACCTGCTGACTCCCTGGCGTTGGCTTCCTGCTGCTCTGTCCATCTGTTAAGAATTTATTTACAAAATACACTAAAATGCAAGCTGCACTGGTATGGGATTTAGCTAGTTTTCCTCTGCCTTGGAAGTGGCATTGTGCCAGAACACAATTTCCAATTGTTGCAGAGCTTGACTACAAGAAATTGAAAGGTTCCAGGGACTCTTATTCTTATTTGAAATCTCTCAGGCAAAATGGAAAGAAAACAGCCTGTGTTTCCAGACAGTGCAGGTAATTCCTACATTACTCCAAGGTACAGAGTTTTTTTCTGGGCCTGATTAAGGAGGGAGTACAAGACCGGTAATGAAAAGCATGCATTTATCACACATGGATCTCTCATTGGCAACTCTTGAAATTTTATTCAGAGCCTTGATTTTTGGAAGGCATTGCATCAGTTAATGTCTGCATGCCACTGCAGGGAAGGCATTGCGTCAGTTAATGTCTGCATGCCACTGCAGGACAGAGTAAATATTTTAAAATTTTAAGTAGTTATTCACATACGTGCATGTCAATGTGACACACATGAAGTAGGCCTGAACAACAAGATATTTCTGACTTGACTGCTGTCACACTCTGAGGGTAGGATTCTGTTGTAGGACAAATGTTGCCATGGAGGCAAAGGTTCGAGCAGGGATTATTAGCTAATGAGATATGAAGTCATCCACGGTAGAAGAGCGACTGTAAATAATAGTAATTATAACCAGTCAAGCCATTCCAAGATCTGCTAAGACAAAGGGCAGGGTTTTATGGAGGTAAACCAAAGCAAAGAAGGATCTATGGTGTTTTGCTTATGTTTCTCTCACACTGAGGCTGTCTGCACGTGGAGGAACAGTTGGGTGTTTATCTTATTGTAAGCAGAAAGCCAAAGTCAAAGGAAGATTTCAGAGGCTTGACCCTGAGGTCAGTAATATTCTAGCTGACTCCTGAGAAGGCTCCTGGCTAAGACCAATAGGGGAACCGCATTCTTATGGTCCCCACATTTTTATCTGACAAAATTAATAAAAATCAGGCTTTTTAATTTATAAAATGATTACCTGCCTCTGACTAATGTGCTCATTGCAATACATCTTTGTTAAACATATTTATTGCCTGAATTGTCAGCATTTGGGAAGGTTTACACTGGCCTGTTTGTCAAATATTCCCTGGAAAGCTTGAAGAATTTGAACAGTCAAGCACCTACATTAATCAGGCTGTTGTAACAGAATGCCTTAGGGTAAAGACAAAACAGTTTTGAATTCTGGAAAGTTGAGGTCTAGGGCCAGAAGATCATATCTCTAGGTAAACTATACCCGTTCTTCAAATATGGCACATTATTTCTGAGTTCCTTAGACTCCTTTATAAGGCTTCAAATACATTTCATGGTCATGAAACACTTAGACTTAACCATGTACCTAATGGACCACATCTTTTGTCTTGTTTTGTTTTGTTTTGTTTTTCCAAGACAGGGTTTCTCTGTGTAGGCTTGGCTGTCCTGGACTTGCTTTGTAGACCAGGCTGGCCTTGAGCTCACAGAGATCCACCTGCCTCTGTCTCCCTGACTTCTGGGGTTACCGGCTATGATCCACATCTTGATGTTACTTAGAAGGGATATTAGCTATCAGAAAATGAATTATTAAGGGACAGAGACACTGAGAGCTGCATAAGTGGGGTAGTATTTGTGAACTCTCACTAAGAATCTCATGCATATAAGTATGCTGATCTTATAGTTGGCATTTTATGTTACCATATTCAGATAATTATTTACAAACTATTATTCCTCTGATTTTGTCAATCTTTTTTTCTAGAAATAAACAAAGATATTTAAAAATAATTTTTTAAAAGAACTTGTTTCTAATGTATCATGTTCTCACCCATTCTGTGGAATTAGCATGCATATACAACGTACTTTGGGCATATCAACCTCCTGTTCTTTCTCCAGCTCCTCCCAGCTGCCTGTTATCTCTCTCTCCTAACGTCATATCCTCTTTTTATAGTTCACTGGGTCCAGTCAGTGCTCTCCACATCTGCATCAAGGCAGGATAGTCCACTTAGGTGTGGGCAACCCAGCAATGTTCACTTTTCTAAAGAAAACAAACTCTTCCTGCCCCGGCAGTCTTCAACCCCAGTGTTTGTCAGCTGGTCTTTACAACTGTGCATCCGACTCTGGGTCAGAGTTTAGACCATACAAATAATAAAACAGCTAAACAAGAAAATAAACAACCCAGTCTGAAAGCAGGCCATGGAACTACCGGAGTTCACAAAAGAAGAAATAGAAATGGTAAGACATATTCTTAAAAGGGTCCAACAAATACCTTTAGCCATCAAAAAACAAAACAAAAGAAAACAAAAACAAAAGAAAAACAAAAGGAAATTAAAACTGTTTTGAGATATCATCCTATCCCAGTCAGAATGGCTTATATTAAAAGTGGCAGCTGTTGGGCAGGATTGGGGGAAGGGAGATGCTCACTCTTGGTGGGTGCACCCCCCGTGTCACGATTGTGTAAATCGGTGTAGGCAGTACACAGCAATCTGGAAGTCGACCTGGTTCATGTGCCAACCGTGACATTCCTAGGCAAGTGACCCAGGGACGTACACCCTGCTCAGAGCCTCATGCTCATCCCTAGTCATCACCGCTTCCACTCACGTATCTATCAAATACACACAGCCTAGATGCCCATCACCTGAGTAAAGGATATTAAAAACCTGACACCTGGACACATGAATATGTGGAAAGAAAAAGCAAATAATGGAATTTGCAGTGAAATGGATATAGATGGAACAAATTACACAGGTGAGGTCACCCAGACCCAGAAGACAAATGAGACAACTTCTAGGGACTTGGGATTTAAATTTGTGGGGAGAAAAAAACTTCTTCTTCTGTGTTAGAAGACTCTGACGCACCCGGTGTTTTCTTGTTGTTTATCTTAAGGACTTTGCAGGTCGCCCTTCAGAAGCTGATGCTTATGCAGATCATGGCTGTGGTGTGAGATCTGTAGAATGTCACAGAAACTTAATGTGTGGGGATCGCCTCAAAGGAAATAAAGAAACCAGCATAGTGAGATTTAAATGTTTGTGTTGTGTGTGTGCGTGTGCGCGCGCACATGCGTGTGTGTATGTGTGTGTGTGTTTCTGCGTTCTGATGGCATAATAGTCATACCAATGATTTTCCATACTCTGCTTTCAGTTTGTTCTGTCTCTGTTTGTCTCTCTGTCTCTCTCTGTCTCTGTCTCTGTGTTCTCTCTCTCTCTCTCTCTCTCTCTCTCTCTCTCTCTCTCTCTCTCTCTCTCACACACACACACACATGCACACACACACACGCACACACCAGGATTGTTTAGACTACCTATCTTTTTTTTTTTATTAATTTATTCTTGTTACATCTCAATGTTTATCCCATCCCTTGTATCCTCCCATTCCTCCCCCCCATTTTCCCATTATTCCCCTCCCCTATGACTGTTCCTGAGGGGGATTACCTCCCCCTGTATATTCTCATAGGGTATCAAGTCTCTTCTTGGCTACTTGCTGTCCTTCCTCTGAGTGCCACCAGGTCTCCCCCTCCAGGGGACATGGTCAAATGTGAGGCACCAGAGTACGTGAGAAAGTCGTATCACACTCTCCACTCAACTGTGGAGAATATTCTGACCATTGGCTAGATCTGGGAAGGGGTTTAAAGTTTACCTCCTGTATTGTCCTTGGCTGGTGCCTTAGTTTGAGCGGGACCCCTGGGCCCAAATCTGCCTATCATATTGTTCTACTTGTAGATTTCTAGGACCATCTGTATCCTTTTATTTTGCTATTCTCCCATGCGTCTCTCACTTAGAGTCCCAATAGGATGCCTTCCCCTCTGTCCCAGTTTCCTGGTAAGTGAAGGCTTTCGTGGGACATGCCCCTTGGGCTAGTATGCAGATATAAGTGAGTATATACCATTTGATTCTTTCTGCTTCTGGAATATACCCAGAAGATGCTCCAGCACACAACAAGAAAATTTGCTCAACCATGTTCATAGCAGCCTTATTCATAATAGCCAGAACATGGAAACAGCCTAAGTGTCCCTCAGTAGAAGAGTGGATAAAGAAACTGTGGTACATATACACTATGGAATACTACTCAGCTATTAAAAACAAGGAATTCCGGAAATTTGTGGATAAATGGATTGAGCTAGAAATGATCATAATGAGTGAGTTTACTACCTATCTTTTTAACAACAGGTACACTGACAGCAAAGCCCACACTTCAGAGTTCTGTCTTAAGTTGAACTAATGGACTAGAATTTACTTCTAAGCCTTCTATGATCATAGACATACTTTTAAAATCTACTTTTATTTTACTTTTTTATATCTCTTTCTTCTTTCTTTGTCATAACCCTTTCCAATACCTCAACCTCAGGTAGGAAAGAAAGAAGGTTAGTGGAGGAAGGGCATAGTTCTCTTTGGCTACTTGCTGATTTTTAGGGCCACCGGGTTCTTTGGGGGCAATATCTATCTCCATCATCAGGGTATTCAGCCAGCAACAGCAAACACACCAGCAGCTTTCTCTTTCTCCTTCACCTGTCTCTTCTCAGTGCTCCTCTCACAGACCTCCTCCCTCCTTCGCTCCCCTCTCACTCTCTTTCTTTCTTTGGACTATCCTATTCTCTCCAACTGGCAAAGACCAGGCCTCTGCATGAGGCAGTTTCTTGTTGAAAAAGATCACTTGTCCTCTAATGAGCCTGTTCTCACCTGTGGGTAAACTGGAGCAAGTCCCATATCCTACACCTGGAATTAAAACAGAAACATGTTTACAAGACATAACTGAGTTTTTAGAAAAACCAAAATGCCCACAGTATATGGTGGTTGCATGTCTCAGCACTTCTGCCTTTTTCCAGCCATTTCTTGCCTGTGCCTCTACATCTTCCACCTGGGTATTTTGTTTTCCTCATTTCTGACCAATGCTGGCCATGGTAAGCTACCCATTAAAAACACTGACACTTCCACCTTTGGGAATGGCAGGTAATTTTGCTGCCTTTGACCTGCTTCTGTCCCAGGCACCTGCAGGCTCTTCAAATTTCAGGCTGCCCTCTGTCTCTTTCTACACCTGGGAAAATCCACTTTGCCAAAGTCATTAAATGTCACACCTGTTTGATTACTGAACAATTTGCTTAATGAGAAGTTTGTTTAAAATGTGACCTGAGTTATCAGCCCCTTCCACCTTCCTGCCTCACTCATCATCGTCTTCATCAAGGTGTCAACCTTGGGCTTTCACCTGGCTCTGAAAAGGAGTGTCCACATTTCCCATTGATTCTCTGTTCCTTTCTCCCCATGGGACTCTGCTGATTGGGCCCCGTCCAGTGCTTTGAACAGCTGGACCCATCACCTGTGGTCACCCCAGGTTTTGGCTGCTCTCCTGATCTGAAAGGAGTGAGGAATCTGGCTGGCACCGCACATGTGACTGGACGTTACATGTTACTGAGTCTTCTGGACGCAGCTCAGTGCCCACTTGCTTCCATGCAACTTCTGAGTTCATTCTCTAAACTCGGCAGAACTCACCACCTCTTATCACCTCATGCAGAAAGCCAGTCCACTCTGCGCCCTCCAGGACCAGCTTTGGGGAGCATCCTCTCATCAGGTCAGACGCTGCCTCCCACGCTTCTTAAGTTCCACTATAAACCAGGCTTTAAAGTGACTTTTCTTCTAGTTTAGTGTGTGTGTGTGTGTGTGTGTGTGTGTGTGTGTGTGTGTGTGTGTTTGTGTGTGTGTGTGTGTGCATACATGAGGGCATAAACAGCATGATGCAAAAATGGATGTCAGAGAACATTTTTGGAAGTTGGTTCTCTTCTGCATGTTGTGGGGCCTGGGAATTGAACTCAGGACATGAGGCCTGGCAGTAAACACCTTTACCTGCTGAGGCATCTCCTCATAACTCATTGGTGCCACATCTATGTGAATAGAAGCCAATTTCCCTGAGAACCATTTTCTTTGTTTATCATACCTTGCATCCTGCCTGTGACTATTCAATTGTTCAGTGTGTTTAAAATGAAAACAGAGCTCGCAGAGACTTTTAAACCAGGTTTGAGTGTTGAGAACCCATGACTCCTGCAGGCCACTTTGCTTCTCCCATCAGACAGCTGGGCTGAGACTCCTAAAGGCCAGCTTGCCTCTCTCCTCACAGGCAGTGGAATAGGTCAGGCAGTCAGGCATTTCTGCCAAAGATCAACAGAATCCCTTGTCAGTCAGTAAACAGATGAGCAAGCACACAAACATGAACGTGCTTGCATCAAAGCAGCACCATTATACGAATAAAAGTGAGAATTCAACCATGGACTTCCTAACTCTTCAATCTACGCAAGCTATCTGCAGACACAAAAGCCTCCAAGTGTTTTTGAGTGAGTTTTACTAAGTGTGATTTTGGAGATCAGCTCTGACAGAACCACAGTTTAGCATTTGTTCATGGTGACCTGTAGAGTTTTGTTGCTATACTGCCCTGTCCCAGAATAAGAAATTCAGATCTTCTGTAGATGAGGGAAAGCATGAACTCATCCCAAATCAAAAGTCGAGAAGAAATAACTACCCAAGTGGCAGATGTGTATGGGTTGTATCCACACATAACCCTGAGAATTCATTAGATGTGTTGGTCTGTGTCTCAGAGGCATATTTCAGGGACAGATATAGCAGGCAAAAAAAAAAAAAAATCTGTGATAATTGCTTTCTCCTCTTGCTTACCATAACAAGGAAGCATGGCTATAAATAAATAACCTGCTGCTGACATGTCGCAAGTTTCTGAGCAGGAAATGATCTGCAAAATGTACATATCAGCGGCTGCATGGCACTATGGGTAGGGCAACTAATGTAATTCATCACTATGGTGTAACCTTGCTGCACACTGGGTACCTACACTTTCATCCAACATCGTGCTACTTGGGAACTCTCGATTTCAAAATGGAAATCATGGGGTGTCAGTAGAGAACAGTAAAATATAGAAGGATTGGCAGGAAAAACAAAAGGGATGCTGACATGTATATTCACATCTTAGTGCTCAGTGGTGGGAGGGGAAGGTGCTGTCTATGATGAAGCCTCCTCTGGCCAGCAGCGTACAGCGCGTCCTCGGATGCTGCACACAGCACTTCCCTCTCTGGTTTCATGAGAGTTTCTCAGGTACTGAGAGACCCTGGTGCCAAAACACCACAGTAGAACTTTTAGGTGCTCAGGGAACTGTGGCCTCCAAAGTGGCCTTTCCACTCTTCAGTTCTCCGTCTCTCCTCCTTGAGCCCTTCTGCAATCCTGTGCACTGTTCTTCCTGCCAATCTGTCTCTGTTTTCTACTTTCCTCTGGCCTGCCAGTGCTTTCATGTTTGCATCCAGTACATTTGACGATGGTGAAGATAACACTGTGAACTTCACAACACTCGTGGCTTCTGCAGCTTGCTGGCTGGGTTAATTCACTCTTGATCTAGGCAAGACATGGCTTCTTTTAGCCTGCTGCCAGCTCACATGTCAGAAATACGTGGTGGCATACTGACTGAGACCTTTCCCTGCTCCTAGCTTGAGGAATGCCAACTATCTCTGTTTAGTTAGGCCTTGCTATAAACTTGGTCTCAGAGGAAGGAAAGTAAACAAACAAACAAAACAAAACAAAACAACAACAAAAAAAGCAACATAACCCCCTGCTATACCTGTAAGGATTTTTTTTTTGCTATATTACTTTCTTTTTGATTGACGTTTTCATATGTGTATACAAAGCATTCTGCTTGCTACCAAGCCCTGTTTTCTCATGCCCCCTCTACACTCCTTCAAACTTCTTTATTTCATACAAAGTTCCCTTTCTACATGTGGTTTGGTTTTGTTTTGAGACCCAGTGACTTTAACCAAGGCCATATGTGTGAGCCTGGATCTAGAAGCCTCTGCTGGACCCTGGTAGGCCATCAGAGGCTACACAACTAATGTCAAGGATCCTACCCACATTCCTACACTGTGGGGGGCTACTATTCCAGTAGAGGAGGTGGGCAGAACCTCCTGAGCCCCTCCCCTGCCCATGATTCACCCCTGACAGCCCATTCCTGAGAAGACTAAGTGTAGCTGACTGTGGTTGCATTGAGTTCGTAAATGGGAAGGCTGCAGCATGTCCAAGGCATTCGTGGCCCTTCTTCCTGTTGTCAGATTTTCCATTCGCTCTATCCCTTCTTTTATAATGTACCTGTGCCTCAGGTGGGGTGGCAGACATGTCTTCTTACTACCGAGTCTCTTTGAAAAGCACGAAATTGCTAAGAAACACACACAGGTTGAGGTACTCGTCCGTCTCTGTCTGTTTGAGGAAAACAAGTCAAAAGGGCTGCTTTCTGTCTTCTCCTAGGAGGTGGACAGAGCCTCTGGACACAACTTCAAACCCTTATAGGTGTCTGGGCCCACCAGACAATCAACTGAGACCCTCAGACCCCTAGGGAGAGAATGGGGGACAAGAGATGCAAAGAATGGACAGCAAGTCAAGGAGTCTGATCAAGCTGACAAAATTTTATTTTCTCAGGCTGCTTATATACTTTAAAAGCAGGATGTAGGGAGGGGGTGGGGAGGTGAGAAGCGATTGATCTTGGCTGCAGCTGTGTAGGATATCAATTATATCAATTAGGGTCAAGGGGAGGGGGGGAGGGGAATTGAGTTCATAGCTAGCCACATTTTGAGAAACCACGTCAGAAACCTGGTTGACTGAGAGAGCCAGGCCAGGTGGGTGTCTAGGCGACCGTGACCATAGATCCATATCTGGTTCATGAGAAGCTGAGAACAATAAGGTTCCAGGGTGATTGTGGAGAAGTCTTTGTGAAGAAGGAGGAAGTGAAGGAAGAAGGCCTGAGAGGACCTAAGTTTGTGGAGCCAAAGCAGTTTGAGCTGAGCAGAAGTACAAAGCCGCCCCTGGCAATAGGAATGTTCACAATGCAGGCATTGCCAGCTCATCTTCACAGTAGGCTAACACACTGTGGCCTCCCTACAGTTTGCTGCCCAGTGTGGAAAGGTCTCCTTGCTGTCTTATTCCTTTTTAAATGTATTATTCTTTATTAGTGAATCTATGTAAGCCAGGATTGTAAGCCACTCTCTGAGTTATCTCCAGTGTATGTGTGAAATATATATGTTAATAGAGTTTGGTTTCCTTTTCTTTTGTAAATGTGGCTATTGTTGCAAAGTTTCAAGCTGTGAATTTATAGAAGAAGAGAGGTGGTTATGTTTGCCTCCCCTGCAGGATATACATATTAGGAAAGTGTTACTTGAAATTGTCATTATTTTATGGTAAGTTTTGTGTTCTTATAAAGACAGATTTACCATGGGAAAATAAAACTTCCTTAATAAAAAGAGACTGATACGAAATCTCTAAAATTGAAAGAAAATTATTCCCAGAAACAACAGAGAACTCAATAGAATATATCTTTAATATTAAAATGTCAGAGTGAAAAGAAATCAGATCAAATGTGTAATGAGAATTACTTATAAAATTATTGGAAACATCTACAAACACTGTCAGTTACTCATGTGACAGAAAATATTTGCCTTTAAAATGCTCAAATGAGTGACTTGGCATTGGGCACGCCTGTGTGTGAAGGCTGAACAATGCAGCCTTGCTCTTCTGTGTCTGCAGTGAAGGGTGAAGGACAGATGTTACTCAGTGTGAAGACACAGCCTTCTCTACCAGAACCCCTGCAGATGCTTTAGACCCACAGTGCATACAGATGGTGATGTTACATTTATAAATTTAACACAGTGCATGGCCAACATCACCTAATAATAAGTAGAAAGTTTAATAACAGACTGTAATCAAGGCCTGTGATAATAGTCTCTCAAGACGACTTACTGCCTTGTCCAGCCCCTGTGGATGTGAGGTGGTGCACTGCCTGTGTGGTTAATGACAATGTACATGGTGACGCAACATGTCATACAGTAGATGTGAGTGCTAGGATAACCACAGGGCACTCAGTGCTCAAATGGCTTGTGCTCCATGGAGACTCTGAATGAAGGAAGGGCTGATTCAACTCCTGGGATGGAAGGAGACTTAAATGGCCTATTTATAGTTAAACTTAGGAGTGTTTATTTATAGAATTTTCTACTTCACGATTTTAGACCTCAGTTGGCTGCAGGTGACAGGGTCCTCAGAATGTATAACTATACAGAGAAGACATTAGTATACTCTTATCTTGAGACACACAATCATAAACACAAAACAAAAACAAAAGAATACCCCCCCAAAACAGAATGGAGAAGTTGATGTCCTGCTAGCTACAAAGCTGTGCAGTTCATGACAACTGGGAAGCAGAGACAGAGAAGAAAGGGCCAGTGCAAGGCTCACTATTCACAGACACACATTCTGCCAGGCTCACTATTCACAGACACACATTCTGCCAGGCTCACTATTCACAGACACACATTCTGCCAGGCTCACTATTCACAGACACACATTCTGCCAGACCCTGCTCCCACAAGCCCATTCACTACACATCAGTCAGGCAATGACGTCAGCAATGATGCTGGCCCCCTCGGTGCCCGGTCTCTGCTGAGTGACTGGATCCACCAACTGGGACAAATCCCCTCTCACATGTGAACCTTAGAGGCAATTCGCAGACAGCAAACACAACTCCACTGAGGTGACCCAGTGAGGCTTCTGTGGCTCCCAGGGTTCCTCTCTGCCCTACTGTCCTTATCTTTTTGTTTGTTTGTTTGTTTGCTTGAAAATCCCATGGTATTGTGCGATATTTATGGATATTTGGCTGGTAGGTTTGACGTACTTCATTAGTGAGTCAAAGAAACTGTTAGGCACACTCACTGTAGCATCCCCTGGGGGATTTAAGAGCACCACAACCATTTAAGACCTTATTCTATTAAGTTCTACAATGATCTCACACACCTGGGAACTGGCTTGACTTCTTAGTCTCCTGTTTCAGCACAAATGCTGTCATTTACTGATGCTGGGCTTTCATGCGTGTCCCTAACAGTCTCTTCAGAAGTTTAACACTGTCTCTTCCTGCTTCATTCCTGTAAATATTGTAATGTTTCCCTAGATAATGTGGGTGGGAATTTGTGCCTAAAAGATGGTTACTATTAGGAAAGGGTAAAAAGTTAAGATTGACATTTATGGAACCAGTGCACCATCTTGGTGGAATGATGGCTGTTTGTTTAGCCTTTGCACATTAGGTGTTGGATGAGTTATATACAAACCTCTAAGAAAAGCATTGAGACGAGTGACTTATTGATGAAGAGTATTTACTCTAAGACCAAGAAGAAGAATTATGGTGCTAAAATAGCAAACCATGCAAATCTAATTTTCCCCTTTGGCTAATGGATATATGTTTTTAAAAGCAGTTTTATCTTCTCAAGCCCTTTTTCCCACCTTAGTTGTGAACACCAGTCCCAGACTTTACCTTCTTTTCTTTTCAGTCATGTGATGATGAAGAAATGATAGCAAAATGGCTCAGGGGACAAGGAGCCTTGATGGTATAAGCTCCAGGCATAGGACCCTATGCTAGAAATATCTGAGCCATAGAAATTATCATCCTACCATCCTCCAAGCACCATGGCACTGCTGACACACAGGCACACACACACACACACACACACACACACACACACACACACACACACACAGAGAGAGAGAGAGAGAGAGAGAGAGAGAGAGAGAGGAGAGAGAGAGAGAGAGAGAGAGAGAGAGAGAGAGAGAGAGAGAGAGAGAGAGAGATATGCACAGACTCATGTACAGACATACACACAGATAGACAGACACACAGAGACATACACACACATGGACACATAGATACGCACAAACATGAACACGCACACTGCAAAAAACTCTTGAAAAATATATTTAGGACAAATAACTTCATGTTTCTCTTTAAAAAACATGATCTCTTTGATAATATTAATGAAAAAACACTAAGATAGTTTGAAACTTCTTATTGTTTTAGGCATACAATATCTTTATACATTTCAAATATGTATGTAATATCAAAGACATTTTGTTTATCAGAAAGTTCAAGCAGAACAGCTGTAGCCATGCCATAATGTCATAAT
Organism: Acomys russatus; assembly: GCF_903995435.1. Classification (NCBI taxonomy): domain Eukaryota; kingdom Metazoa; phylum Chordata; class Mammalia; order Rodentia; family Muridae; genus Acomys; species Acomys russatus. Next base: position 55,916,755 of record NC_067159.1, read on the forward strand.
TATTCTGACCGGAAATGTCAGCAGTGTCACTCACTGAATAGACGAGTTAGGAGAAAAGCAGGCATTTGTCCTGCCATTAATTTCATGAAATGAAAAGGCTGACATTTTGTGGGATTATAAAGATTATATAATTTTGCAAGTAGTATTTGAATGCTGAAATTGTATTCTATTTTGCAGATGACATAGGCAGACGTATTCACTATAAACTACCTGATGTCTTTGCCCCTATTTTGATACTTTTCATTTTGAAATGGAGTCAATTTCTATAATATCTTACATGCAGTGAAAATTATATGATGGTCATTCTTTACAGTAACAGTTTGTTAATCTACTGCCTAACAGCTATTGTTATAGATATTGAAATTAAAATGTTTTATGCACGAACCTCCCAGCTTTTATTTTCTTTTTAAAATCATTTTACAGTTTCTGCCATGTGTATCATGAACTTTTACTCTCTTTGACCCTGTGACCTTGTATGTTACCTGTCTGATCATGGCTCCCAGGCCAGCCTGGCCTGCATAGTGGCTCTGTCTTAACACATCAGGAAGAGTACATGACAGTGTGTGCCGGAAGGCCAGGCTGCCCCTGCCCTGTCCCACCCATCAAGTTGCGTTTCTCATGCTGACTCCACACAGGTGTCATATAAATCACAACAAACAGCCGAGCAGCCACAGGCCCATAATAGCAGCCCTGAGTCTCCTGCTCCTCGGACATCTTTAGAGAGGCTTTTCTTGTAGTACAGCTTTTGTATTGTTCTTAACTTTATTATATATAATACAATTATATATTTGTATATACTTTTATTATATATATGTATAAATACACACACACACACACACACACACACACACACACACACACACACACATATATATATATATATATAGTTATTTTGCTTGTATGTGTGGGTGCACTATGTACATGCCCGGTGTCCACAGAGTCCAAAAGAGTGCACTGGAGTTACAGATGACCATGTGGGTGCTAGGAATCCACCAAGGTCCTGTGCAACAGCAACCAGTGCTTTTAATTGCTGGGCTATCTCCCAGCTCCAGTTTTTGTTTTCTTTTTTTTTTCTTTCTTTCTTTCTTTTTTTGCTTTTTTTTTTTTTTTTTTTTTTTTTTTTTTTTTTTTTTTTTTTTTTTTTTTTTTAGTTTTTGTTTTTGTTTTCTTGAGAAGGAAGTTCCCCCAAATCTTTTTATCTCCTTCTCCATGCCTGAGTCCAGGGTGATAGAATCCACCCTGAATCTGAAACCCAAGCATTCAGTGGCCAAAGCAGGAGGATCCTGAGTTTGAAACCAGCCTGGGCTGTGCACTGTGTGGGTGTCTCTTCCTTTGTGAGGAGACTGGTGCACAGGGCTGATGCCAACTCACTGGAACCGAACTGGTTACAGGCCACTGCAAGCTATGGTGTGTACTGTAGGTCTGTTCCAAATAAAACAAAGGTGAGTTTAAAAACATTCAGTTGGAGGTCACTGGACTTCACAGCTTTAAATCTCTACAGAATGAATGGATCAGCCCCCCTCCCCCATTGTTAAAGCAAGAACCTAGAAACCTGGTCCCCCACAAACAAACAGCTCTTCTGCCTGGGATTCTGCGCTCTGAAGTTCATCAAGTGCATTTCTTTTGCCTTCATTCAGGTGAGCACTAGCTTCGGAGATGCCCCAGTGGGACATTCCCCGCCTGCCACCTCCTCTCTCTCTCTCTCTCTCTTTCTCTCTCTCTCTCTCTCTCTGTTGATGTCTGATTCTAGAATCAAGGCTAAAGCAGGTTAAAATTTGGGTAACTAGATTCATTTTCTCTCTCTTTTTAATATATTTTATTCATTCATTCATATTACATCTCAATGGTTATCCCATCGCTTGTATCCTCCCATTCCTCCCTCCCTCCCATTTTCTCTATACTCCCCTCCCCTATGACTGTGACTGAGGGGGACCTCCTCCCCCTGTATATGCTCATAGGGTATCAAGTCTCTTCTTGGTAGCCTGCTGTCCTTCCTCTGAGAGCCACCAGGCCTCCCCATCAAGTAGACATGGTCAAATATGGGGCACCAGAGTTCGTGTGAGAGTCAGTCCCCATTCTCCACTCAAATGTGGAGGATGTCCTGTCCATTGGGTAGATCTGTGTAGGGGTTCAAAGTTTACTGCATGTACTGTCCTTGGTTGGTACCATAGTTTGAGCAGGACCCCTGGGCCCAGATCTGCCCATCATAATGTTCTTCTTGTAGGTTTCTAGGACCCTCTGTATCCTTCTATTTCCCCATTCTCCCATGCTTCTCTCACCTAGAGTCCCAACTATAAATGGTAATAATGAGTGAGTTAACCCAGAAGCAGAAAGAGTCAAATGGTATATACTCACTTACATCTGGACACTAACCCAAGGGGCATGTCCCATGAAAGCCTTCACTTACCAGGAAAGTGGGACAGAGGGGAGGACATCATTTTCTCTTTTAATAGTTGCTTTTTTTGTTGTTTGTTGTTTTTGTTTTTGTTTTTTATTTTTATTTTTGGACTGCATCTGAATTTTATTTTTCCCTGAACCTAGGCAGGGATAAGAGGGAATTGTAAATGTTTTTTAATATAACCATATATCTGATTCAATACTGTAATCATTCTTGTATCTTACATACTGTTACCTTTGTTTGATAGATATGGAAAGTATATGATTATAAGTTGAAGTAAGTTTCAGATTTCTCACAAAATGCTTCTTTTGTGTGTAAAAGAAAAAAATACACACCATTTTCATGATCTTGTAGTGACTTTAAATTTTTTTTGCAGTGTACTTGTTGAGAATAAGATAAATAGATGGCTTAAATAAATGTTTAAGAACTGCATGTTGCTATTGTAACACCAGAGGTAACATTCAGTGTCCTGTACTGTTGTAGCCATAGAAACTGAATCTGTCCTAACACACAGATGAAAGCAGGTTTGTGCTTCATATGGTAGATAACTTACTTAGGACACATGCACTGCTTATAATAAATTTGTGAAATCTATCACAGGGGTAGTCAAGCCTGCTAAATCCTACTAGGTATAACTCTAAAGTAATGTTAATTCAGAAGTATGAGGACATACACATCATCTGTCCATAATTTGATAGCCTGTGATATGTGTAACCAATTGTTCTTATTTACATTAATTTGCATTGTGAAAAGCAATTTTACAGTTTCAGTCAGACTTAATAGGCAATTTGCTGCGGAGTGCCTAATGGCATAGTTACTTAAGCCTGCCCCAGGGGGGCTTTCTAGAACTGATATTAGACTAAACCTTTTAAATGTTCAATTGAATGTCTTAAAAAGTCAGAAAGTCTTCAGCTATTAAACCTGCTTTACATTCGCCTCGTGGTGTTGACTGCTGCGACGGCAGACTGCCTCACGGTCAGAGATGACTTCTCTCTGTAGGCAGTAGGTTCCATTCTACAATGTTCCGTAACACACTCCAGATGAGGTTTTTCTCCAAAATATTACTTAAAATAATTCCAGCTTCCGGAGCTCATAAGTGTAGGTTTATTTCATAAGGCTTAAAATATTTTTACTTAAATAAGGCATTAGGTAATATATCTAAAATTTTATTTCCCTCGGAGCTTCCAGAAATATTAGCTCAGAAACCCCTCCTGAGGCTTTAGGGCAGTGTTTTCATGTGATATCTTTACATCTTCTTTGCCAGTTGTTAACTCTTTGATCTCCTAGGGCCTAGCATATTTCTTGTCACTTGGTGGGTATTCAAGTAAATGTTATTGAAGTTTTGAATTCTTGAGACTTAATAGCAGGTAGCATATACCAAGGATGGTTCTGAAGAGAAAACGTTCTGTTAAGTATCCGTGGGCACTTGGATTCCATGGCAATCAACCAGTCATACCAGTGGTTTATGCTCAGTGGAGGCTCCTCTTCAGCTGAGGTGAGTGGCTTGCCTCTGCCTACACAGCTGACCCGGCCGGGATGGTAAGAACAAAGGGGCGCCAATGGGTACAGGCGATGGCAGGTCTCTCTGTAAAGACCAAGAAGAAGGGACGTCAAAAAGCAACACTAATAGAAATATACATTCTAGTTTCCAAAGCCCCTCGCACGGGTTCTGAGTGATTCAGTCGCCTTTTTTTTTTTTTTTTTTTCGTGCAGCAGTACCACAAACCCCACTGGGCGAAGGAGAATATTCCAAGTTGCAGCACTCTTTGTTGGAAAGGGTGTCAGCATGTTTCAGGACACAGAACCTGGACTATCTGGACTGTGCTCCTGTGTGCTTCACGCAGGAACAGGAGGTGGCGCTGTCCTTGGACTTGGTTCTGACGGCACAGAACCCTGGGGAAAATGGTTCACTCAGACTGTGAGAGTGCTGCTCCTGGTGCGTAGGCGTTTTTCTGTTCCTCTCCAAGCAACACATGTAAGTGTGGTGGACCAAGTGTCACAGATTCCGTAACACTCGAATACAGAACTGAACTGTGGTGTGCAGAGATCTGGGTTAAGAGGTACAGCGGTGTGACTGGACCTTGCGCTACTATGAAGTACATGACTTTAACGACTTTTTTTTTTTTTTTTTTTTTTACAAGCAAGGATCAGGGAGGATGGAGAGGGGCCAATAATGTGAGGGAGGAAAAAGGCTGATGTGGCTAGATACGGCCGAATCATTCTATGTGGGGAACGCCATAGTGGACCATTGTCATGCACAGTAACAACTGTGTGTATTATATGTAATACGTGAGACTCTCACATGATCAGTTTCCTAGGGAAATCAGGCCGTGTCTGTGACACGTGCATAAAACTGCCTCCATATCATGTTTTATGGGAGAAGGAGACCAGTCATTCACCGCAGACATGGTAAACAGTAAAAATGCCATACCTTTCTTTCACATAGCATTTTTTTCATTGTTTGTTAAGTGACATAGAGAGGACAGTAAAGGGCAAATGGTCCTCCATTTCCAATTACCACTACAGCTCCCAACAGAGCAAGTGGCGACCGCATCTCCCCATTCTTTTCTGCAGGTGTTTGGAAGGCCCTGCTCTTTCCTCTCGTCTTTTCTTTAGTTATTTTCTCTTTGCTTTCTTCTTTTTCATTTAATTTCCATTTCTTTGCCTTTTGCCCTTCCCTTCCCTTCCCTTTCTGTTTCTGGCCTTTATTTTTTTTAAGACAGGGTCTTATTTCTTACCATGTAGTGCAGGTTAACCTCAAACCTTCCAGCCTCCTGCCACAGCCTCTGGAGTGCTAAGATGGCAGGTCTCCGTTGCTACATTTGAGAAGATCTCTGCTTATGAGTAAGGTGACTGCTCTGGTTCTCCAGAACAGCAGTGACACCCAGAGGTTCAGATGGACGTTCTCCACTTCATGTGTTTTTGGTAGGTGTCCTGAGCGACTTCCCTATGAGGGAGCACAGCCCATGTGCTTGCTCTTACACCAGCTGCATCTTCTGCAGGGTATCCCTAGAGAAACACATTAACACAGGATATTGAACACGTCCTGTCAACTTTGTTCATTCCCCGGGGACAGAGGAATAGCACAAAGTAAGAAGAATAATTTAGGTTGAAATTCAATTAAATATCACAAATAATAGTAACAAAATGCCCAGTGACGAAAATGGAAGTCACTGGTTTATTTACATGTATCATCTTCAAATTAATTGGCTTAATGGAATCACAGCCTTTCTGCGACCGGTCTCCCTCGCTGCCTGTGCACTTTCTAGTCAGCAGCTGCAGCACCTCAGAAAGTCCTTAGGAATAGATAGTTTTTGGGTCTCATCTCCAGTTTTCAAAATAGGAGCTGGATTTGAACAAGATCCACAAGGGGCCTGTACGAACAGCAAAATTAGATGGGCTCCTGCTGCATGCCAGTCCCTTTGAACAGGCAAGAAAATGCTGAGCCTGAAAGCTCTAACCACAGCCTGGTCATGGCCAGGAGCTCACGCATCTGGAGCCCAGATGTTCTTAGCTTTTCACCCATTAGTGACGTCCACTGGACTCCCTCGTGTCCCGTCATCTGAGTCTGTGGCTGCTAAAGGAACAGGAGAAACCAGTTAATCTACGGGAACGTAGGCCACGGCCCTGTCCTCAAACCAGACAAGACACTGGCTGCTCCAGAGGGCAGACAGTGAGCAACTAGGAGATTTCAAGCAAGCAAGGGCACCTGCCAGGAGGACCTTCATGGTCACTGTATCACATGCCACAGGTCTCTGGAGGCAGGAGAGGCTTTCAGCACAAGGCAGCACTTGCCTAGCCGACTCCTTCTCTTTCAGTCACTCAGGCAGGGAAATGATGCGTCTCTGTGCGTTGTACAGCTAGACCTTCTTCTCCATTGTGTGATCAGGAGCAGGGTGGAGCTGCTTGCCTCAGACGTCTTAATAAAATGGAACGAGGATGTCGCTCTTCTTTTTAAAACCCGATACCTACAGAGAGATTTAAATCTAATATTTTGACACGTTGGAATTAACAGCTACAAGTGTCATTTGCATATCACTATTTCGTGTCCTGGGACCTTTTAAGCAGCTCAGAGTGTTTTCTGCATAAAATTGGAAGTGGAGGAAATAGGTTTTGGGAATGAGCGAGGTTGCCTGTGGCTTTGATGCTTTGCACTACAGGGTGGGAGCACTAACATACGAAAAGCAAATTTGCACTTGCACTTACTTATTTTTTTTATACTTCATCTCACAGTCTTTCTGCAAATGGTTTTAAGCAGATTCAAGGGGAAAACCGCTGTGGGATAATAAATAATGAATTGGAAGGGGGGAAGGAGTCACAAAACAAAGGTGGTGATGCATCGCTCTCCAAAATGTTTTCTGTTAACTATCAGGAATGTAATGGGGGTCATTTTATCATAAGGAAAAGGGTACATGAGCATCAATGGGTACATAGCACACACACTGCTTTAAGCCATTGCTCTTCTGACTCTGTGTCTGTGATGGTCTGTGAATGTTTTCTCTATAAAGAAAGCATTCTAAGTGTACCCTACCTATTTCATAGTGTCACATGATTAGCTTTCTTAATCAGTCATGAAACAAATTTCAGCATGAAAATTACATATAGAATGAACATTATATGTAGGAAAGTGATAGAAGGATTGATTATTGAAGTGGGAGGTACTTTTGACTGGTGCAGCAAAGAGTTTGGTACTATACATAGCCTTTGAGAAGATAGGGACACATGCTGATCCCATGTAGAGGATCTAGGCAACACACATCGTAAGCATCAAGTGAGGCGGCAACCTCACTACCTACCCCTTGCGTATGTACATTCTTCAGGGCACTTAGGTGATACACAGGCATTAATTGGCTAGTTGGTTTTGGCATCCTGTCAATTAATCTTTAAAACTATTAAGGCCTGGCCTAGCACCAGAGGGAAGCAATCTCTGTAATCTTTCAAATTGGGAAACAAAGATTATTCTGCTAATTAGAACCTTCTCTTTGCGAAAAGCTACAGAAGAATAGTTGGCACAACTTTTAACAATTTTCCAAGGGCTTCCTTTATATTTTCACACACTTCTCTTTCTCTTTTATATTTCTGTGTTCTTTGATCTTGTCTTAAATCCTATTTTAAGTTTTCAGTGCAATTCATGTCCAGCTTTCAAGTGAGAAGAAGTTAATGATCATTAGGGAGTCTTACTGAAAAGGAATTAGATACTAAGGTTTTTGTAAACAGCTTATAGCTTTGAATTAAAACTTATCATGGGGTCTGGAGATATGCAAAAGCAATCGAAAGTGTTTCTTCCTCTTCATAGGACCTGAATTCAATTCCTACCATTCAAGCCAGATGCCTCATAGAAGCCTGTAACTCCAGCTCCAGGGGGTTTGACTCTCACTTCTAGGTGCCTGAATAAAAGTAAGATATACTCACACACACACACACACACACACACACACACACACACACACACACATACACACACACACCTCAGCATGTGCATCTCTACTTTTAGCCTGCGAACATTCACTTCATAGTCAGTATACACAAAGGGAAAATAAAATGCAGATATGTACAGCCACTGACACCATTGTGATTTCTACCTGAAGACATGAGACAAATGATTATTTAGCTCTGAGCAGGAGTGTTTTGGGTGGCGTACATGGTACTGTGAAATGTGTAGCTAAGGTAGGTAGGGAATGATGCCTGAGGAAACAGGTTTCCCAAAAATGTGATGAGTGCCTAGGGGTTGAATTCACTGTTTGAGTGAACGGACTGGGGCACCAACTGTACAGCATCACCACCCAGAGTGTGTCATGCGGAACCTCCAGCATTTTAGGTTCTAATGTTAGGCAGAAAGCCAATTAGCATATAGCCACAATGTCATAGGATTGAACAAAACCCCATGAGTTTCTCCAGACTCCATGTCTTTAAAAAGTGACACCTAGGGAAAAATGGCACCCCATCAGATCTTAGAAGAAGACACTGTCTAAGGACCTTAGGCTGCAAAATTGCAAGACTTTGAAGACATCTGATCTTATGCATCAGTTTAAGTGGGTAAGTTGATGTACTGGTCCCTGGGGACAATGCTTCTCTGTCTATGAGGATGTCCTTGGACAAGGTTCTCAGTCATATCTGTAAACAGTGAAGATCAGTGAGGTGCCCGTCAAGACAACAGGAGCCAGAACACACGGCTCATTCTTCCCTTCCCTTCCTCAGCTGGGCTTCTGGGTTCTCAGGCCCTGGACTCAGAATCCATCGTTCTTCTCAGTTCCATGGGCATGTAGCTTTCAGAGGGGCCATAGTGGCTACTGTAGACATAGAGAACAAGCTCCAAAATATATGTCTTTTCTTATGCATCTACATTAGTGGCATTGGTTATGTTTCTCTAGAGATAAATGACAGGCGTTGCTATATAGACTCCCAATGGCTTCCCTTTGGATTCCATAGACCTCATATCTTCCCTCTCAGCATACACAGATCATCACAGTTCTCATAATAATACAGCTAGAAAAATATTTTCCTCTTCCATGAAGGCAAAGCAAGGTGTGCATAGTAAAGGATAAGATACAAGAAGTGTTCTACTTGAGACAGCATGTGCCTCTGTGCATAAGAGCCAGAAAGAATTGATAATGTACTAAGCAATCCTTGATGACCCTGGCAGGAATACACTCTGTACCCACAATCAGAGTGGTCAGCTCGTTTGGAGCAGACAGCTAGAATCCTGTGTTGAAGGCAGGCTACTGAGTAAGTCCCATTGCCCGAATAAGCCTTTGTGGACCTGGTTCGGAACTGACCTAAAAGATGCTACAGAAGGTGTTTAATGCCTGACACTTTAGGAGCAGCGGCTGGTGGCTCTCTGCCCATGTGCACAGTGCCTGACACCTACCAAACACCTACAGAGTGGGATTTACTGAAACAAAAAAAATGTCAGCCATTTAATCCCAAAGACACATGTCAGATAATAGGGATTGCAAAAGTAACCTCTTTTCCCCATTAACAGACAACTCCAAAAATTTAAATTACTGAGCAGCGTGCTCTTGATCCGGCCTCTGTCTTGTTGTTGCTTGAGACAAGAGGAATAGAAGCAGTGCCTGGACTTCCTTCCTCCTGAGATTCCAGGGGATAAGTTTGAGCATAATAAGGTAAATTTTACGCAAGTACTTGCAGAGATGACAAGACACTGTTTGATGAAAAGACCTTAGATAGGAACATAATTAACAAGGAAATGCAGCCGTGAAGAACAGCTGACACACGGTAACAAAAATTTTAGGAGCAACAAGTCAAATACAGAAGAGAAATGGAGTGTGCCTCGGACTATTTTACACCAGCCATAAAGAGTTATTCTGCGTGATAATGCTGAGGCTATCTTTCTAAATGGTTCTACCCAGTTCTCCCTTTATGTTTGCTGGAGAGAACTAGTGTTATTCAAGGGAACTGGGTGCACACTAGAAGTATAATGATAAGTTTTTAAAAGTTCAAGTCTCACATGATAAAGATAAAAGAGAAACCTGAAGTAACTATCTATCACGTGTGCAGTAAAATATGGGGCGGTGTTGGAGTGCTGTGTGTGCTGGTGGAGGTGATGTCATTTCCTGTTGGGTAAAGAGAAGTGGCAGGATGGAGAAATGACAGCTTCAGACCTCCATGGCTGGCAGCTTCCTTCCTTTTCTCTACAAGATGGATTTTCAAGGATTTTTAAAACCCTGTACAGGTAATCAACTACCTATGACAGATTGATTCTGGATAAAGCCTTCATTGTTTCTCTCTGCAGGAAAGCCTCTCACAATCAGGCTTTGAGACTCCTAGATGAACAGGGAAACACAGTTGCCTACTCCTAAAAGGCTGCTTGCCTTGAAATTTGCTTCGGATAATAAAACATAGAGGAGTGACAGCACATGAGAGTGATGACGCTGTGCCAGAGCAACTATTAACTCCCTGGGAATGCTTGCACGATTCCCCTTTGTTTCTCAACCCTCCTTAAAGCCTTGAAATGTCCTCACTTGGACTAAACATGTAAGAAATGCCCACCAACACCATGAGCCTCCACCTCATATTTAGCTAAAGGGAAAACACATCCACAGCTGGGAGATTTGAGAGGCAGCATCAGGGCTAGAGTGAAAGCTGGTGGCTTTAGCTTTAAGTTAATGACCCTGACAGTGTGCTGTGCAGTGATAAATACCAGATATTTTTTTCAAAGTAAGATTGGCAAATAAGGACTCACAAGAGAGAGCTAGATGTAAGATGCACTTGGTCGCTGGACTTTAAAGAAGCCCTTTGTATTATAAGAATTCCCAGCTGCGGCTATTTCCTGACTCTCATCTATGCTGATTTTACGATCCAGTGACTTTACCAGCCTCTGCGTTGGCAGTTGTACCATTTTGAGGCTTTGGACTCCTGTCGCAAAGCATTATCTTTCCAAGGAATGAATCCATTTCACCGCAAGCTTTGCATAAATTTTCCTATCAGGGTACCCTTTAATGACAAAGTGTCAGAGATGTCAGCAGGTGTGAAAGGAGATAGTCTGGGCGGTAGTGATCAGTTGGGATGTTCATCGTACTGTGTGGGAAAGCGTGCTCTAAGATCTGCCTTTGGGACCAGCCATCTGGCTTGGGAGTGCTCTGGTGTCATGCTCTGGCCCTGCTGAAGCTGACTTAGGGGTGCCTCTTCTGAAAGGGAGCATGGGGGCTTTATTCTGTTATCCACATAAGTCTCGGAGCTGCACTGTGCACTGGGAAGGCAGGGACCTCTCCTTGTTTGGCTACAACACAAAGAAAAACACAATCCTTCATTCAGTTGCCTTCCTGTGGCTTGATTCAACCAAACATGGATGTAGCCCAAGTATCTGTGCTGGTGAAGGGGAGATGAGACAAAAGTGACGCACAACATAAAATCATCGAATGCTTGACAAATACAGAGACGATCTTCTAACAGAAATCTTTAGAGTCACCTACTCAGTGTCTGGAGGACTTACCTACTTTCCTCCCTTTCTATGCTGTCTGAGAGTCCAGGAGTTGCTTTATTGAAGGGAAACTGTGCAATAGTATTGATTGGAAGGACACAGAGTATTTAGCAGCTATTAACTACTGTTTGTCACATATAATGCTAGAGAAGAGACAGGAGGATTGCTTTCTCTGCTTCTTAGTTTCTTGTGTATAATTTCTTGTTAGCTTTCATCTACTAGCGAGAGTTTCCAAAATTATCCATTCCATTTAAAAACGATTTTTGTAAAAACAAACAAACTTATAGAGGAATCATTGTACTTCACAGATAGTTCAGAATATTGAAATATTGTAATAGGTTACAAATAACTACAATAAAATTGCAGCTCTTCCCTGGCCCCATACATAATTTCCATAGCACAGGGGCTGTTCTGGGTCCTTGCGCAAACATCCCTGGGCACATCCTGTTGGTTCAGCTCTTTCGACTTGCGAAGTTGAATGATGCTCTTCATCTTCAAAACATTTTCTCGCCGTTCAGGCTCTTTGTGTTAACTGGAGATCGTCTTAGATTCACATAACAAAAATACACTATGTCAATGGAAATGACAGTGGAAAATGGGGAGAAGGAAGCTGGGAGAACTGTGATGTCATTTCTCTATGCTGATTCTATCGAAAAAGAGAGGAAGTGTGAGAGTCTTAAAACACTCAACAAACTTGATGGTCTTGTCCAGTTGTAGCTCACTTTCAGGAAAGCTCGGCATCTTTCAGGGCTTTCTTATACCTGCACAGATTCCTTCTCAGGTGATAGTAGCATGGAGCCTTGTAGGAAATGTGGTTTCCTGAACAAAGGGATGATGAGACTGGGCATGAAGCTGCAGAATGCTTGATCCTTTCCACAGCGTGCAGTAGGACACTGAAGATGAATGTTCTGTACTCTTGTTCTCTGTCCTTGTAAGATGTGTGTGTGTGTGTGTGTGTGTGTGTGTGTGTATGAGTGCATGTGTATGCATGTGTGTTCATGCAAGTAGTTTTCTTTTAAATAGAACTTAAATAGAAGGAATAAACAAATTTGCGTGTTCTGGAGTGGTGCTTAAGTTGAAATTTCTACACTAATTGCTTTTGAATTATAATTTTTATAAAATCTGAATTTTATAGTTTTAACACTTACTTGAATTACTGCTGTAGAAGAAGAACAAAGGAGACACAGACAACCTTGGATTATATGCTTTCTCAAATTGCCATGTCTTTTTCCTTCCAGTACCACATAGCACATGAGAAAGTAGGACGGATCAAGGGGAGGCTCTCTCCCCGTGACGGGATCTAATTTCCATTGCTTTGGTCTGCATGAGCGGGATGCACTCAGAGCAAAGGTTACATGGATGTCCAGAGGTGCTGTGAGAATCAATCTATGTTCTCACTAGAGACCCACTGTTCCCCACCCCTGAACCCTCCCTTCTCTCTAGCAAGTATATGTACATAGAAATTGAGGCTCATCCAGCTGGAAGTCAAAGCTTGCAGAGACAGGATGCAAACTTCTGCGTACATGATAAATTATTTTATTTGTAAAAAGATTTCATTTGCCTTAGAGGCTTTAATGTGACAAATCACTCCCAAGTCTTGGCTAGTTAGCAATTATGGAATATTTGTCCTGGTTTCTACCATGACAAAGTCCAGGAGGAGTAAGGCATGATCGGTGCGTCTTGATTCTGAATCCAGAGCTGGAAGAACTTAATGATGGCTTCAGGCCTATTTTACCACAGATGTGGTGGTTACACTTTGCTGTTGGAATCAACAACAGTGCCTTTCACCACATGAACCTGAGGCTTCTTGACATGGCCTGTCTGGTTTTCCTCAGGAGATATAGAGGGATTTGTTGTGGTAAGCTGAGAGAGCAAGATTGAACCAAATTTCCACTTTCACTTATTAATGAACACTGAGCACTGTTTACACACAATACTGAAGCTTAAAAGAGAACATTGATAATTTTCTTTGTAGGAGTATCTCATGTTGTGGGAGGGACATGTGGGATGGGTCTGAGGGTCTATTAATTTATCAGTGATAACCTATCTTCAATTTGCTCTTTATGTTCTGAGGAGTGCTGTCCTGTGCATTCTGCTGGGGGAGGAAGAAGGCTGGTGGAGAAACTGGGCTGGAGGGTGCACATGAAGTTGTAAAGCTCACTGTTTTATTTTAGATGTCTTATTAATGTTCCTTACACTCCAATTCTCGCCTTTCATATGAAATAACAGTACCTAGCACATAGGAAGGGAGTATAGGTTAAATAGAATGACATATAAGACACATTATGCAGAAATTAGCCACCACAGTGTCTCTGCTTCATTTAGGGACAGGGTTTTGTGAAAACATTTGCTTTTTAATGGATCCATAAAATTAGAAAAAAATCACTTTAATTCTAATTCTTCTGTCACAAGGACTTCAAGTAGGCTATGCCCCAAATCTCACTTAAACACAGAATGTTATTACTCTGTACTGTATTCACAGACCTGTAGAAGTATACATTTGAGACCCACAAAATATTGGGGAATGTTGTGGCTAAATTACCAGTAGGGCCTAATAATGTTTATTATCAGGCCTAAAATTATTATTACGGCAGTATAACCCCAATCCCATGCCATCTGCTTCTAATAGTTTCTATCACGCTACCTCCTATCCATAATCCCATATACTTGCTAATGTTCTTCATCTGGGTCAAATCCTCCATCCACGGCGGTCATGTGCTTTTCTTCCATCTAACTCATGATGGCACAACATTCTTCCCCTCTCTTCTCCTCCAGGTCTCTCTTCCTCTCCCAAGATTCTCTCTGTCTCCCTGCCAGGGAACCTTAGCCACACCTATCTTATTTGTCCTGCCCAGGTGTCATGGCTTTTTATTAATTAGCATCAAAATACATCAGACCAACCCCAACAGGGGAAGAGGCCGTTACTCTGTGGACAATCTTATTCCCAGGTCACATCTACTGTGCATTTGTGTTGTGTGAGATGCTTTTCTTGTCTCTCGCTTTGTGGACATTTTCTGGAGCATCCAGGCTTGCTAACAGCTTTGCTGCCTCATATGTTCTGTGGGATGAGCGTCTAGGCTTTCTGTTTCCTTTAATTTATCTGAGAACTCCTGTGCAGTCAGGGAGCAGCTGCCTTGCTGGGAGCCACACAGTGTCTGTGTCATACACTGAGCAGTGTGTACCAGCTGTCTGTTTAGCCTCGGCTACATCCAAACACACTGAGATTTCCAGAGTAAGTTGGAAGCAGAAAGGCAGACATTGCTTCTACCAGAACACAAATATTTATTACTTCACTATCTAGCTTAGCTTCTTCTTTGTTGCATCAGGAAATGTATATACAGAAGCGATATTCCAGTGAAGGCTATCAGGATGCTTTGTCAGAGGGGTGTTGCCTCCTGTGTTACTGTCCTGACACTGGGAGAAGTGCTGAAGAGGTTCAGTGGGAAGGACTGTTACAGCTCACCTGTCTATCACTAGGAGGAGAATAATACAGGATTGCTTGGTTCATGTTGAGCCTGCCTTTTGCTATGTATATATTTATTATGTTCCATCTAAAAATTGACTTAAATCAATATATACTTATCAAATACACATATAATGTTTTACCTTACAGGAAAATTTTCTGTAGGGAATTTGGAGAGCAGTAGACAAAAACCACACCACTTATAAAATGAATCAATTGTTTTCATTTTTTCTGCTCTGGTTATAATACATATATTCTACCATTAGAGTATTTTACAAAATATGAAACACATCCTACTTTTCACCTCTTATTTAGGGCCCCACACATTTCCCTCTACCTTCTCTAATTTTTCATGGTTGGTTATATCCATGGATGACAGCACAGCTTTGACTTCACCACTAGTTCATCTTTTGATTTTAATCATTTATTATTATTAATTAATTAATTAATTTATTATCTCAAACCTTTTACAATGAAATAGAATTACACCAATTCCCTACTCTCTTTTCTCTCTCTATGCCTTCCAAGCTAATCTCCATCAAACTGTCCACCCCACACTCTGAAGTTGATACTCTTTTACTTTGTATTTGTTACACACACACACACACACACACACACACACACACACACACGCATATATGCACAATACATAACAAACCTGCTGAGTTTATGTATACATTGTACATATATTATTCATGTTATAAACATACATTCTACATATAAAACATACTGAGTCTGGTTTGTTGCTTATCTGTATATGATTTCAAAGCTGAAAACTGCATTGGACAATCAATAAGAATTCTGACCCCATTGGAGAGGCAAATTCTCCTTCTCCTGACAGCCAAAGGTTGCATGTAGATCTCTTCCCAGGTGTGAGACCCTGCACAGTTTCCTCTCTTCCATGTTAACACGCCCATTGATTTTTGTTGCTCTATCTCTGGTCTTATTTATACAGCCATTTCTAGGAGAGACTGTTTCACAGGAGACTTAGTGTTATTTGGTGCCAATCTTTCTGTTCTCTGAGCCATAGATGTAGGAGATGTGATGTAGATGTGTCTATTGGGGCTAAGGTCCCCACAATCTGTCAGTCCCTGCATTGTGTCCAGTTGTTTTCTGTGCTGATCCTCATCGACTGTAAAGACAAGTTCATATGATAATGGGTGGTATCCACACCTATCTGTCAGTATATGTGCACAATTTAGAAGGTAGCAAAGTGACCGTAGTAGATTCTTTCTAAGGTCCTTGATCTTACTAGCCCTAGGAAGCTATTGTCTAGTACCAGGTATGATTTCCACTTTAGTGCCGCTCGGCAGCTATTGGTTGCCACTGACCTGTGAGTGCCACTTCTTGCATATGCCACCTTAGTCATATCTTGCCATGCTGATAACTGGTGATTCATAAACGTTGCAGCTGGGAAAGGCTGTTTAATTGCTTCCTTTCCCTTAACAATTTGTAAAGTATTTTTGCATTCCCAAAGGACACAACATCCTACTGCACAGATACTTGCTTAGCAGTATTCATTGCTCCCCTATGTCCATAGCCAGGAAATAAAGACAACTTAAATGTCCTTCAATAGTTGAATGGAAAACCAAAGGGTGGCATTTACATACCGTGGAACACTGTCCAGCTGCAAAGAAAAGCGGAGTCATGAACTTTGCAGGTAATGGATGGAACTAGGAAACATATTGAGTGAGGTAGTCTAAACCCAGAACTACAAACGCCACATGTTCTCTCTCAGCTCTGATTCTCAGCTCCAAGTCCTCACATGTTAATATATCACATGAAGTAACTACAGAGTCCGGGATGTGTAAAGGGATCAGGGGTACAGGGGCTGGTTGGATGAGGAATAGCTAAGTACAGTTTTATGAAGTGGGAAATGGTACAAAGCAGCGCTCCAACTGAGGAGGAGTAAGGAAGTGCATACAGCAGGAGAAGGAGGGACAAAGGCAAATAACATCAAGTTTGTTTGATAAAGCCTTAAAGAGCCATATTTTTGTATATTTACCTAAAATTAGACAAAATGCACACACACACACACACACACACACATATATATATTTCAGAAAGTCAAGCAACTTGTGCTGACTGTGCTCCCCACAAAACTCACAGACTAACAGCTTTTTAAAATTAAAATTATTAATTGTGTTTATTAATCCTTACCCATTGAACAATTCCTAAATTCTTCTGTGCATTTCATTGTATTTTGTTTTTAACTATTCATATCAGCAGTTGAAAGTGGACTCTTGTTTGAAGGTAAAGAAGGTGAATGAAGTAGGAGTCACATGCGTGCATGCACACACACACCTACACACACACACAGACACACACACAGACACACACACCTACACACACACACAGACACACACACAGACACACACACACTCACACACACACTCACACATGCACACACACACAGACACACACACAGACACATACACACAGACACACTCACACAGACACACACACACACACACATGCACACACACACACGCCCTGAGAGAAAGTCAATGGGTTTTGAGCTGCCAACACGAGGCAAATGTTGTTATTTACTTCTGGCCACATGATGTGATGTTGAGTACAAGTCCGTGCCTAGGAGCACCTGGAAGCAGTGCCCACTGTCGTAGAGGCACCTGGGTGCAAAGTCTGTGTGCATATGTGCACCTGGGAGGAATATCCACATGCACAGGAAGCAGGCTTTGAGGTTTCAAAGGCCCAAGCCAGGTCCCAGTGTGTCTATCTTCCTGCTGCCTGTGGACACAGGTGTGGAACTCTCAGTGACTTCCCCAGCACCATGTCTGCCTGCAAGCAGCCATGCTCCCCACCATGATGGCAGTGGGCTGAACCTTGGAAACTGTCAGCCAGCCTTAACTCAATGCTTTTATAAAGCTTCTGCTTTGTTGTTTTGTTTTTGAATTTTTGGCTTTTTGAGGTGGGGTTTCTTTCTGTAGCCCTGGCTGTCCTGGAACTCACTCTGTAGACCAGACTAGTCTCAGATTCAGAGGTCCAGCTACCTCTGGCTTCCAGGTCCTGACATTAAAAGCATGTGCCACCATGTCCAACAAGGGATTTTTTAATATTTATATTTGTAAAAGTTATAAAGGGTTGTAATAGTTCCCATGTTTGTTGTGTCTCTTCACAGCCATAGAACAGACAGGAGTTGGAACCAGAGCGGCTTATTGGTGTGACAGGCATGGCCATGCTGTCTGTGAAGGAATGTGGAAGACTTTGGGACTTGGGAATAGTGGGAATAGAAGCTATATAAGAGTTGCTGTGGTCATGGAGTCCTTCACAGCAATAGAACCTGACTGCAAAAGAATGCTATAGCTGTAACGGCTGAATTTAGTTGTTCTAACAAATTCCAACTACAACTGCATCAAGAAGCAGAGAGAACTTATGAATTAAATGAGAGGGTTAAAGATTTATATAATCAAAACTATAAAATGTTGCTAAAATAAAGAAGACAAATAGTTTGAAAAGAACCTATGTTAATGGACAGAAGACTTCACATTTCTAAGGCATCTGCGTCTCTCAGTAATCTAAGGCTCACTTTATCAAGTCTTCAAATTCAAGCAAAGCACCTCATAGCCCAATGTTGTAATTCCCCCACCAGCAACAGAACTCACTGTAACGCTCATATGTGATCACAGGGGGCCCTGCGTACGGAGTTAAGAATACAGCAGGCCCCAAGGGGCAGTCCAACCCGTATTCACATATAGTCCTTGGTTAAAACAGGCAGATCCCATAGCCAGAACAAAAGTGCTGAGTCTGAGAAAGGGTCTGGTAGTGACGGCTGGAGTGGGAGGTGGTAAAAACTGGAGGGATGGAAGGATGGAAGGATGAAAAACAGCCACAATCCAGTACATCCATGTATAAATTACCAATCACCAAAATATAAAAAGGAGTTATGCAGATCAATTTAAAAGCTTTTAACAATGATATAATGATGAGATAGGTTGGGATTAGCATGCAGATACACAGACCAATAGACTAGAATATAAAGCCAAGAATTAAGTTGTCATGCAGGAACATGTTAGCTCCTAAGCTTGTGCAACTGGATTGAGAAAGGAGTCTTTTCAACATGTTGTACTAGAAAAAGCACATGCTGATGGGAACCAGTAGAGTCAGAACACCCCTCCCCAGCCTCACAAATCACTGGACTTCATGTATAGAATATACTACAAATATCCTTCTATTAAAGTTTCAGTCTCTAAATCTGTAATTTTAAAGTGATGTTGGTGCACCTAGGAGTTGGGACCTACTGGGTGGCGTTAGGTGTTTGAGGAGCATGGCCTCCTTTGATATCACTCACTCATCTCTGTACCTGTCCATTGGGGGAAGGTCATTCTACACCACACACCTGAACCCTGTACACCCAAAGCAACAAAGAACAATTTTGGTCATGGACTTAAACTTTCAAAACCATGAGCCAAAATAAAATCTTTCTCTTAAGTTGGTTTAAATCAGATGTTTTGATATAGTAATGCAAAACAAATAAGCCTATATAGAACCATATAAAAATGAACTAAAAAAATTCAAATGTTAATTTGACAAACCTTAATTGTACATGATACCAAATTACAGTCAACAAATATTTTTTCTCACTCATACAGTTATGTATTTGGTTAATGAGGCAGAATTTTCTGAGAGAAGTACATGGTTGAATAAAATAGTTTCTAGGTCATCTGTGCCTACTGACAATAATGCATCTTGTGATTCTGTGATGAGTGCAGACAAAGGACGCCTTTGCTCTACAGAGTGAAGGGTTGGAAAACTCTATTCCTACTTAGAGTCAATAGGTCTTATGGTGCCAATTCCCAGACAAAATGTAGACCATGAATACCTTAAATACTATTCAGCCTCTAAGAGGAAAGAATTTCTACCACACACTTCTGCATGGATGAAGAAGAGGCATACATGCTCTGGGTTTCAGGCAGTCACTCAAAGACAAACTTCCAAGGACTCTACTCACAGGAGCTACCAGTGTTGTCACACCATAAAGACAGTTGTTAGACAGTGCTTCCAAGGTACTGAGATTGAGCGTGTTTGTGTGGGAATTTAGTATTTTCATGAGTAGAAATTCATTTCTTGGTGTTACAAGAAAAAAGCATTTGGATACTCAATGCCTCAGCAGATAAAACACTTTCCATCCATACATGAGGACTAAAGTTTGGATTTTCAGGGTTTGTGTAAAGTCTGAAAGTTTCTGTAGATGACCTGTGATCCCAGTGCTCATGGAAAAGAGGTGGGAGTGGTTCGTGGGACTATCGGAACTGGTGAGCTGCAGTGCACTGAAAAAGAGCTGCCTCGGTAAACAAAGTGGAGAATGCCAGAGAAAGACACCTGATGTCAACTTCTGGTCTACACACACACACACACACACACACAATGTATCTGGAGATGATCAGTGCTAATAGTGGCATGCTATAGTTGTAGTAGATAACACTATGTATACAGTAAAAAAGAAACAAGTACTCTGGAATTTTAAAACAAAATGAGTAGCATACAAAAATGAAGTCAATACAGCATTACTGTTTCTCACATAAGGAGAAGTGGTTGAAAGGAAGGGAGCAGATTGAACAGCACTTAACACCTGATTATCAAATCCTCCATGAATTCTGTATCCGCTATTGTGCTTCTTCCAAATGAGAGCAGCCTAGCGATGCCTGGCAAGCCCTACCTGTGCATCTGCAACTAGAGGAAAATGCAATGCTGCCTGAAGGGTCAGTAGAGGCTCCTTAAATGTGTGAGTAATGAAACATGATACTATGGAAATGTAACAAAATGCCATTGTTATTTAAATGATTCCGATGCCTGTGAACGTGGCATAGCCTGAGAGACATTCAGAATCACATTGCATATAATTGCAAGATCCAAACAGAGTTCTGACGTCTCCAGAATAAAAGCTTATCAGTATAAATTTATACGGAGATCAAACAGGAAGCATGTTCATTAGATTCAGTGGGGGAACAGAGCAACCTTGTCTCAAAAACAAACAAACAAACAAACATCAAAAAATGTCATAGAAATTAAATGACCATCAAGCGTTAGACATTGTGTATGTTTGAGTTGAAGGATGTGGTCTGGGGTACAGTTGAGGGCAAAGGGCATGCTAATAGAGCGAATATAAATGAGGGACCTGCTCAGCAATAACATTGGGTATTTGTACCAACCAATACTTCCCATCCAATCTGATTTACATGAAACTTTCGCTACTTAAAAAGCAAGCTTTGAAATGTTGGCATATTACATTCCAAAGTGTATTGGATGATAAAAACAACATTGGTTAAAATACATAAGTGCGCTACATGCTCTTGGGAGAGTTTCAAATTTTAAGTGATAACATAAATCAAATCCACAATAGTTAAAATGTTGTTTTACATGTATATGTTATTTGCATTTTGGTGTATTTATTATGTATACTCGGCACATGTATTTGGCATTTCCAGACTGTAATTTGCAATTTGAATTCCCTAGAAAGGATTGCCAAAATGGCTGAATAGGATTCCCCACTACCAGTTTTTCTACAGATAAGAACAAAATCTGTATTTGAGGATATTGACGGCATCAGTCTGAGATTCAGTAGTAGCAGAATGAAAAATCAGTAGAATCCTGGAAGAACCAGAGGCAGAAGACTTCTCCACAGTGAGAAAAACAAACTGTCGTGGTGTTTACCATGGGGCTCAGCAGTCCAACGTTAATGATATGAGCAGTTTCAGATACTGGAAAATATTTAATGGCTTACAGCCTATACAGACAGTGGCTTGGAATCATCACAGTTATCTGATTTGGGGGAAAATGTTATAACTTATCTGTCAATGAGCTTCCATGTAGCCGGAGCCAGCAACTTAATCTTATCAAGTGACCTAGAGTTTGAACTGGGGTTATTACAAGGACCGTGTTTGGGGGTATCCGAGCCAGTGCACAGCTACACAGGGTCATCTGGTTGCTTACCTCTAGGCTGAAGTTGGCTCAATGAATCCCTAACACAAAGGCAGAGGGTGGAACACTGTTAGGAGCAGATGCTGCCATGGAGGACAGATGAAGGTTCTATTCTCAGCAAGCAGAGGTTGAGGAGTCTGCTGCTGAGAACAGGAGCGTAACCACTTGTAGTTTTGTGAAGATCCTGGGGTGGCTTGCAATTGCCCCATGCCATTTCTTTTACCCCCCTCTATCACAGCAGCACTAACAAAATGAGATAAATATGGGTTTTATTGTAGTCCAAAGAGCCTTCCTAGAACATTTCCCTCAAGGCAGCCACAGCTGTAGCTGCTCACACACCTCGGTTTATGCTGGCCACATTCCACAAATATTACAAATAAAGTGGATCTTATAGCTCAATGTCAAGATAGCATTTGTAAGAATATTCGCTATTGCCAGGCATGGTGGCACATGCCCTTAATCCCAGTACTCAGCGAGGCAGAGGAGGCAGAGGCAGGTGAATCTCTGTGAGTTTGAGTCCAGTCTGCTTTATGAAGTGAGTCTAGGACAGCCAAGGCTACACAGAGAAACCCTGTCTGAAAGAGACAGAGAGGAAGAGGGAGAGGCAGAGACAGAGACAGAGAGACAGAGAGACAGAGACAGAGAGACAGAGACAGAGACAGAGAGGGGGGAGAGAGTGATGTACAGAGAGAAATCTATTATTACTTCAACCCCATGGTCTCTGGGCTTATCATTGCTATAATTTTTTAATGTGCCATGTTGGGCATATTCATGTGGAAGATGCCATATGCAAGGAACTGTAGATTTACTTACCTTTTCAAGCTTTCATGCAATTTATTTCATTTCCTGGTGAAATGAACTAGCCAGCTATTCCTTATACAGGATGCCAATGGTTTGTGATAACAGTCATGATTATTATTTCTTATTATGTTGCCAGGATTTCATTGATTTAAGGGTATAACGGCACATCATGTCACATAGGCTGTTGACTTCTGTTGTCTGTGACTCTGTAGACTTCCTTTGTGTGTTTATTCATGAGATGCATCAACCTTTAGTTTTGGTTTGATCTCTGTATCAGTTGAGTCTACAGGTATTAGCCCTGACAAATGAGTTTTGAAATATGTTCTTTTGACGTTTGTAAGTGTTTGAGGGAAAATTATTTTTCATTTTTCCCTAAGTGTTTCCTAGGGTTCTCCATCAACCTACCTGACACTAATTTCTTGGAGAGAAATTTTGAAATTAATTATCTTTCTTTGTTGTAAATCTATGCATATTTTCAATCTTTATTTTTGTACTTTGTATCTTATAGAAATCTACACACTTGATTTTGCTTCTTGTGAAATTGTTTACCTTATGATCAATTTTATTTTTATAAAACATTTTATAATGAATTCACTTTCAATTCTGAATTTAATAAAATTTACTGACATTTTATATTTAAATTATTTTTATCTTTATTTCAGGATCTTATATTTTCAATTTTGTTCATTTTTTAAATTGGACAAATACTTCTTTTGCTTGTTTTTTTTTTTTTTTTTGTTTACTATTCTCCATGTTATTCATTTTGTGAGACATTAATTATTCCTATACTTCTATTTTCTCTTAAATGCAGCCCAATATTTTTCTTAGTGTCTTCACGGGTGGGGGTGATACTGCTGGTTTGCTTAATACTGTAAATGTAAAACTCGTTCACATGCATTATTTTACCTGCATTTCACACTTTTTGGACTTTGGGGTTCTTGTGTTCATCTTTGCTTTATGATTTCTGTGCTTTGCTTATCTTGCACATCAGGTTTCGGTGACGGCATCGTGTGACGTGTGAATTTCTGTATCTGACAGTGTCTTCTATCATTCCATATCAGTGTCTGCATTTCACTCCATTTCAGTCAGACCTCATGGTCCACGTGCTTGCAGTCCTCTGTGGGTGCTGAAACTGCTTTATGACCAGCATGTAGCTCACACTGAGGATTATGTGCGGAATTGACAGGAGGTGCCTTAAATGCAGCACTCCGTGGACATTGCTAATTCAAGAGTCGTTCACGTCTCTGACGTTCATGGTCAGCGTGCGTCTTCTTGCTCCCCTTGTTCAGGATGTGACTCTGGAACTCTCACCCCAGACTGCGAACCACTTCACTCTAGTCCGGTTAAGCATTTCCTTCTTGCAGTTTATGGCTTTGTTGTTAGAGGCATAAATTTTTAAAATTACAGATTCCTAGTTGATTATAACATTTATCGCTTTGTCTAGTTCTTGCGTTTGTTAACATTAATTTACCCTTTCTCTAGTGTAAACCATCAGATGTCTTCTTGTTGTTCTTTGAATGATGTAAATTCCCTTGTTCCTTCACTTTCTATTTCTGCCTCTGAATCTAAAATATGGATCATACAGAAGAAGATTGTCTTTTTTATCCAGTTAATATTGTCTATTTATTCCCATCGATGGGGGCACACACGCATCTGTGCGTACGTGCAAGTGTGTGTGTAGTAGTTCAAGTTCCTCTCACCATCGTTCTGTTCTGGGAGGTTCCCACACTCCTCCATGGGTGCACACGTAGCATCCTTCATCTTCAGAGCTCAAGACGTAAGTCAGTGTGAAGGTCAGAGTGTCCCGTCTACCTGCCCTGTCTCTTTAATGCCTGCAGTTTCACCTGGGCACTGTGCTGCATCATTGTCATCCTGTGCGGTAGCCTGCTTCGAATCCTGTTAGTTTCTATTCAGCCCTAAATTCCACTGTGTGAAGCTCCCTCCACTGTCCCTTACACCCATCTCCACTTCTCCTCAGATTATGTCTATCACACTTAATGCCATTAAAACTAGGCTGGTTGCTCACCCTTTCCTGACAAGGTATTTTCCTTCTGCGATGATCCAAAAATCTTTTTCATCAAAGTTCCATCTCTTCTCTAATGACACCTCAGATTTGCTTGCTCATACTATTTTTCATTTAAACTGCATGACTATTTCTATTTTACAATAACATTCATCATATATTTTATATTTGGAATTATATGAGTTCATTTCCTACTCCCCTTACCTTTCTGAGCACACTTCAGAAAAGTGTAAAATAGCACCAGTAGGAGCTTTACTCACAGACAGGCTTTGAAGCCAGTGTAATGATCCCTGTGAATTTAGTGATTAAGGAAATTTAGACTACAATTCTGTAGAATAAAACATCAAAGAATATACAAGTATAGTACAGTGGAGTGTTTGGAGATTGAAGGTTTAACTTTTTTTTCTCCCTATCACAATGAAAGAGTTTTCCATCCCACAGAACCGACAAGTGACTTTTCTTATTTATTTATTTATTTATTTATTTATTTATTTATCTGTTTATTTATTTCTTTTTGGTGTTTTGAAGCAGGATTTCTCTGTGTAGCCTTGGCTGCCCTAGACTCACTTTTGTAGACCAGGCTGGTCTCAAACTCACAGCTATCTGCCTGCCTCTGCCTCCCCAGTGTTGAAGTCAGCATGCATCAATTGTCCAAAGTAATGGGTTTCATCCATGCACGGGCACACTACGGTCTTATCCATCCACTACCCATCGCCCTCTCCTTCCTCTGTAGTTCCTCATGGTTCTCCTGTTGTTTTTATGTCCTTTTCCCTCTAAGATGCCCATGAGAGAAGCATAAGACACTTCTCTTTGTAGGACAGTCATACTTCCCTGACCTCCTTCCCTGCCAACCTGTGGTGGAGAGGAGAGCTGGCTAGGAAGAATTCCCATGATAGGTCAGATATTCACTGGGTGAGATGATGCATTTTCACTCACAATTTGCATCACTTATGAGCTGTGGTTTCCGAGTTAAATCCCCAGACCATAGTGGGCAGTGCCGTGGCATCAGTGCTGGTATATGTTATATCGGTAAAGTGGGTTGAATAGCATGTTTAAAGGAAATGGTAATTGGTTTTGGAGATTTTTCTCATATGTGGATATTTGGCCTCGATGGTATTGTATATTTACTGCTCATATACCCATGCTCAGCAATTCCAACTAAAACCTTACTTATGATGTCAGAGTTAGTTACTGACCAATATGGCAAATGGTGTATACTTAGACTTGTTTCTTATGGTAGGAGAGAGAGAGAGAGAGAGAGAGAGAGAGAGAGAGAGAGAGAGAGAGAGAGAGAAGGAGACAGACAGACAGACAGACAGAGACAGAGACAGAGACAGAGAAAGAGAGAGAGAGACATCTCTGCAAATCTAATCTGGGGAATGATGTCAGGTAACAGCAAACTTTTCACAGAAAATGGAAGTAGATTCCTGTGCTCGGGGTGAGTTGCACAGAGGGCTTGGCAGTAAATGTTTCTTCCTAGACAGTGGGCATCAGGACACATTTGTTTCCTGTAATGCTTTATGGCTTTCAAACCGCACTGCAAAACCTAGAATATCTTGTTGCGACCCTTTGTGTCCCTGTGCGTAAATGCTCACGTGTGTGCAGTGCACGGATATAGGGAGCTGCCTATGCATATGGAGGCCAGAGGACAGCCTACAGTCCCATCCTCAGAAATGCATTCACCTCCTTTGAGACGGGTCTCTGCCACTGGCTTATTTCTCACCAACTACTCTAGGCTTGCTGGCTGGTGAGCCTTGGGATCCCCTCACAAGCCCAATTTTTAACACGTGGTTTCCAGGGATCTGAACTTAGATTCTTGAGTGATTGCTCTAGCCCTATCACACAGCCTTGGTGCCACTGTTGTGACTCTATGCTCATACAATGTCCTGTCATAGGGTCTACTTGCCTTAGCTGAGTAGTAAGTTAATGAATTACTCTTGATGTGCAGCAGTTGTCACGTTATGCAGCATAATTAGATCAACTTCCTCAGGTTAGTTTTTAAATATTTTCATACTTTAGAACATGTAATACGGTGTGGTCCGTGCTGTTATGCACAAAGAAATTAATTATAATGTACTCTGATGGTATTTAGAGAGAAAAAAAACCTGGCAGAGTGTGACTTTTTTTTAAACCAATGGGCATCTGTTTTTGGCATTGTGCTTTTAAATGCAACCACGCCTGCTGCTATAGATAATGAATTCATCACACCATGATCTAGAGCCAAATAGACTGTGGGAAAAAAATAGCCGAGGCTGTGTGTCTAGGCAAAGCATCCTGGAAATGATGGGCATAAGAATCTGAGAGCCCTAGTCTCGTTATAGTTCTGGTGAGAGCCATATGGTCCAAGGAGCCTCAGGAAAATGGACAGAGCCGCATCTGGCTCATTTAGCATCTGTGGTCGGGTTCTGCTTTGAGTCACTTTGAAAAATGAGACAAAAATCCTCTGGAATGGAGAGAATTTGGAGTTCTGAGCTGGGTTAACAGGCTGTCATTTATCCTTGAATGTTCTTTGCAAGTAGGATGTTTCATTTGAATTCAGCTGTCACCTAATGAGTGCCTATTTTGTATCAGAAACAGCTTGTGGGGCCTGTGGGAGGTGATTCCTGGCTTGGGAGACATTTTCATTACACTGAGCAAAATAGTTACACACGTAGATAAGTGTGATACCATGTGTTAAAAGTTACCTGAGACAGACGGCACCGAGAGCTGGAAGAGTGTGTGCATGTGAAAACCAGCGTGTCATCTAGGTTGGACTCAGCATGGTGTTTATTTCCCAGGAAATACAATGGGGCATGTACTGTCAATCAGAAGCTTGGGGGGAGGGGTCTTTTGGCTAGTGATGCCTTGCTCATCCAGGCACCTGGCATCTCTCACTGGGCTATATTTGATAAAATGTGTGATTGTCTATTTGGACACTTTCCCTATTTATTCAAAACAAAATGTATCTTTTAAAAAGTCAAACCTTGCGCCTATAATTCAAGCACTTTAGAGGCTAAAGCAAAAGATGATTGACATTTCTTACCTATCATAGACATCAAGGAGATGCTGCTGTGTAGGGCCAGCCTGGACCACAGAGTGAATTCCAGGATAACCTACACTATAGCACATTTTTTCTCCATAAATCAAATATATATATATATATATATATATATATATACATACATATATATATATATATATATATATATATATATATATATATAAAATAACTATTTCTCCATGAGTACATGATTAAACACTACTCCTGAGAGTGAGTCTCACAGAGTAAGGCACAGAAAATGAAGCCTGACATGCTTGACACCGGATGCATTATGCCAGGTTTTGTATGCTCTTTAATTCATCTGCCAGATTCTCTCCTAAGCATCAAATAGAGTGTCAACCTTCTTTCAACCTTTCCCTGCTCTTTGCTCTAAATAAGAGATACACTGGCCAGGTGCTGTGGCTTCAGTCTTTGCATGAACCACACTACAGTCAGGAATCGAAATTCATTATTTGTGTGATGACAGAGGCATGATTTGGCTTCTCTTCCTTCAGTTTCCTTACATTGGAACTAGATATACTGACCTTGACTTTAAGTCTGCTCTGAAGTGTTTTACATGCACATGCTACAGTTTTACTGCACCACCCTTACACCTGTCACATGCACATGCTATAGTATTATTGTACCACCCTTACACCAGTCACATGCACATGCTACAGTATTATTGCACCACCCTTACACCTATCACATGCACATGCTACAGTATTACTGTACCACCCTTGCACCTGTCACATGCACATGCTACAGTATTATTGCACCACCCTTGTACCTGTCACATGCTCATGCTACAGTATTACTGCACCACCCTTACACCTGTCACATGCACATGCTACAGTATTACTGCACCACCCTTACACCTATCACATGCACATGCTACAGTATTATTGCACCGCCCTTACACCTGTCACATGCACATGCTACAGTATTACTGCACCACCCTTACACCTGTCACATGCACATGCTACAGTATTATTGCACCACCCTTACACCTGTCACATGCACATGCTACAGTATTACTGCACCACCCTTACACCTATCACATGCACATGCTACAGTATTACTGCACCACCCTTACACCTGTCACATGCACATGCTACAGTATTACTGCACCACCCTTACACCTGTCACATGCACATGCTACAGTATTACTGCACCACCCTTGCACCTGTCACATGCACATGCTACAGTATTATTGCACCACCCTTACACCTATCACATGCACATGCTACAGTATTATTGCACCACCCTTACACCTGTCACATGCACATGCTACAGTATTACTGTACCACCCTTACACCTGTCACATGCACATGCTACAGTATTATTGCACCACCCTTACACCTGTCACATGCACATGCTACAGTATTATTGCACCACCCTTACACCTGTCACATGCTCATGCTACAGTATTACTGCACCACCCTTACACCTGTCACATGCACATGCTACAGTATTATTGCACCACCCTTGCACCTGTCACATGCACATGCTACAGTATTATTGTACCACCCTTACACCTGTCACATGCACGTGCTACAGTATTACTGTACCACCCTTACACCTGTCACATGCACATGCTACAGTATTATTGCACCACCCTTACACCTGTCACATGCACATGCTACAGTATTACTGCACCACCCTTACACCTGTCACATGCACATGCTACAGTATTATTGCACCACCCTTACACCTGTCACATGCACATGCTACAGTATTATTGTACCACCCTTACACCTGTCACATGCACATGCTACAGTATTATTGCACCACCCTTACACCTGTCACATGCACATGCTATAGTTTTACTGTACCATTCTTACACTTGCTTACAGGCACATACTACAAAGCAGGGCCCACATATGAGGGACTATGTGCATTGTTTTTATTTTTATATATTTTTATTGATTCTTTGAATTTCACACCATGAACCCTACTCCCACTCATCTCCTGGTCCCTTCGAATCTGCCTTTAGCCCTTGCTACCTCCTCCAATAAAGAAAAAATAAAAATAAAAACAAAAACAAAAACTTAATAAAACCAACTACAAACAAACAATTTCTCATGATGTAAGTTGTTTGTCACAGTGTGTCACACAGCATTATCTTTTTGTTCACACATCTTTATGTGCAAATGTTCACTGAAATGAGTCACTGGCTCAAGGTCTCTGGATTTCGCTGCGCTGTCAATATTGGATCCTCACCAGGAACCTTTCAGATATCCAGTTGTCATCTTGTGCCGTTGAAATCCTGCAGCTTTGGATTTTCTGTACCGGCTCCTTCACTCCTCTAGTAGATCATAGGTGGAGTAGATGTTGGGGTGAATCACAACTCAGTCCTTCATCTGGATGGTAGCTGAGTTGGTCAGTCCTATAGCTCTTCTGCACCTACCCCACCAGGGTGTGTGCTCCACCTACCCCACCAGGGTGAGTGCTCCACCTACCCCACCAGGGTGAGTGCTCTGGCACTGCCCGGGCTAGCTCATCCAAGTCCACTGCCTTCAAGGGGCAGGGCCAGATTTCCCATGTTCACATCCTCTGGGCCAGCTCACCAGTGCCCCGGCCAACAAAGCCAACTTTGCTGTCCTACCCAGACATGGTGCAGGGCCACATCATCTGAGCTCCTTAGCCCATAAATGGCAGGTTCAACTCTGTGCAGCCTTTGGACATCAGCAGATCAGGATGTCCCCTTTGGTGCTTATGTGAGCTGTGGACATCAATAGCGACGCCTTCTGCTGCATGGCCATGGACATAGACATGGACCTCACTGGCAGCTCTGGCTAGGACTGCACCACGGCCTCAGGAGGCAGGGAGGCTACCCACACCAGGCTGATCAGTTCCACTATTGTATCTCCAGTTTGACCCCCCCCCCCCATCATGCTCAAACCATTCCTTTGTAGGCAGGAAGGATTAGCATTTGCTTACTTATTATTTTTTTTATTTTGAGTCAAAAGGAAAAGACATGACAGAAAACAAAGCACTGTAGACAAGCACACTGGTCTACCACTTCATTCTCAGCACTGAAGAGCTGAGGGATTGCTGTAAGTTCAAGACCAGCCTGAGCTACCTAGTTTGTTGGAGCTAGGGCTTACAAAGACTTGTCTTGAGATAAATAAATAATACAAAACTAATAATTGTAAATTGCATCAAATGAGAAAAAGCTCCATTTTGAATGATGAGTCCCTGTGAATTCTTTCTCCATTGTGAGTTTATCCAACTGAGTTATTTGCTTCAAGTTTCACAGTCCTGGCAATGACTCTCCTCTGGCATCCCCACCCTAGGAATAGGTGAGGATATTAAACTCACGGCATGTGGAGGCAGGAGGTTGTGGAGGCAGCTGCCTGGCCTTCCTAGAGGCAGAGCTCTTCATGCCTGTCTTGTATGGGGCCCTCACAGGAGATCCGAGAATGCTGCACCCCCCTGAGGCTTGAGCTGGCAATCTGGTACTTCTGAAATTCTGGTTGTAAATATGTATCTTCCTCACGCAGACCAGTGCCTTGCCTTTGTCTGCCCATAGTCATTTCTGTGTCCTTCCAGAGAGTTGTAAATGCTTTCCTTTCATTTGGAATCTAATCTTGAGGTATATGTGTACACTGACTATTCCTCCCTGAAGCCAGAAACATAAAGCTCTTCCTGACTGAAGGTGACATCACCCTAGGGTCTCCATGAGGTGACCTGGGCAATGCCTTCCCTTTGACCTCTTGCCCCAGTCTCCAGTGAGTACACTGCTGGGATGGTTTCACAAATGGCTTGCCTCTTTGTCTTCTTTTTCTACCTTGTGTACAAAATTCCCTCATCAATGTAGCTGGCTTCGTTTCTTTCACACGGGAAAGAAGGTGTGAACGATGGTTTAAAGGTAAAGACTCTCCCACGCTTGTGGGAGCCCCACGCCTAGATATGCATTTCTTTCCTAACAATGATTGCTTTTCAAGCCCATTGTTAATGTTGTTTTGGAGTAAAGTAATAAGCACTGATTCTTTTAAAATATTTGTTTTCATATCTACTATTAAGTACACCGTTAATCAAATTTTAAAAGTATATAATTTTTCAAATGGGCATTAGAGTTACCACTTCCATATGTACATGTTTATAACACAGGTAAGAGATGATACAATGGTTCTGCAGGTCTGTCCTCTGGGGTGTGTGTGTGTGTGTGTGTATTCTTTGTATGTCTTTCTATGTATTGTATCAGTGTGTGTTTCTGTTTGTGTGTTTGGTTTATGTGTAGTTTGTGTGTTTATGTGTATGGTGTGATGTGTGTGGATAGTGTGATGTGTGTGCATGTGTGTTGGTATGGTGTGTGTGTCTGTGAGTGTGTGTGCATGTATGTGTGTGGTGTGATGAGTATGTGTGGGATGTGTATCCAGTATGCATGATGCCTCTCTTTTTCTTTCCTCTTCTTCCTTTCTTCCTCCTGCCTCCTTTCTCTCTCCTCTTCCTCCTTTGTCCCTCCTTCTTTTCCTGTTTGCACTAGATTGATTCCCAAGAGCCACTTTGAAGCTCAGCTCCAGTCTAGAGATGAGGAAATAGACACCAACAACTGTGAAGCGAAACTTTAAAGAATAAAGCCAGCGACTGGCATGTAAACACGAATGGTTTTATGATGTCTTCTGCCTTCTCAATGATACACCTTTATTTCTGCCTATTCATTATCTGATGCTGCAGTGTGTGTGTGTGTGTGTGTGTGTGTGTGTGTGTGTGTGTGTGTGCGTGCGTGCACATAATGTGTGTGTATGTGTGTGTACACAGTATATGTGTGGATACACATAGTATGTGTACATATAGTGTATGTGTGTAGACATATTGTGTGTGGATACTTGTAATAACATAGTGAAAATCACTAATGATTTTAATTTGAGGTTCAGATAGCCAGTGTAAGTATATATATGAAGCTCCAGCTAGCTATTTTTTAAAATAAATTTTACTTTTTACATTTTCTTCTTCTTTTTTGTTGTTTTTTGAGACACGGTTTCTCTATGTAGCCCTGCCTGTCCTGGAACTTGCTCTGTTAACCAGGTTGGCCTTAAACTCAGAAAACCAGACGCCTCTGCCTCCTAAGTGCTGGGCTTAAAGGTGTGTGCCACCACCACCCAACCACTTCTCTTCTTTCTAAAAAGACTATATCCTGGGGCCGGAGAGAAAAACAAGCCATTGAAAGTACTCTTGCTGAGGACCTGGGTTCAATCCCCAGCACCACACAGTGGCTCAGAACCCTCTGTCTCTCTAATTGCAGGAGATCTGATGTCTTATTCTGGGCTCCTGGGAACCAAAAATCCATTTGTGTGTGTGTGTGTGTGTGTGTGTGTGTGTGTGTGTGTGTGTGTGTGCACAAATACATTTACATCAAATGCCAATACACATAAAATAAAAATAGTAAATAAAAGCCAAAAAATTCCCACTGGAAAAAAATCTTCACCTTTTCGTTCATGCCTCGAGTATTTTTGTTATATGATCTTTTTAAATATGATATCTTTTTTCAGACCCATAAGGTCCTTCAAACTTTTGAGTCGGTGGAATGTACCTCGACCTCTGTGCAGGACTGAAGTAGGTGTGTTTGTGAAAATCACCCTACGTGGTAGAGTAAGAGCCGCAATCCTGGTATGATGGCATTTACAACTTCTGCTGTAGCCACCTGATTTCTACATGAAGGTTTTTTACTGTGTCGCTTGGAAGCCAGCCCTGCTGCTCTCTCCCTTGGCTCCCTTCTGGATGTGATGGGAGTGTCCGAGGAAGCAGCTTGTAGGGTTAGAGTCTTGAGTCCACGTGTCTGCTTGGATTTAGAACTGGGCAGTTCCTACAAATGCCAGAGCTCGGGGTAGACACCTGAGTCCATGTTCCGTGGACAATGCCCACCTCATCCTGTTTGCACATACTCAGTGGCACTGCATGCCCGATGCCCTATGTCTCCCTGAGTCTTTTCCTTGTCCCTCTTGAAGCCCATCGCCTTTCTAACCCAAGCAATGTCACTCCCCTGAATTCAAGCCCAGCTACCGCTTTCCTGGTAACTATTTATTGGGTCTATATTTGCAACCTTTGTAGATTATTTCTCGGGCTTCACAAACATCTCTGCCTTCCAACCCCCCCCCTTTGCCCCCCCCCAGATGAAGCTCCTGGTCCTATGTGTCTTCTTCACTCTAGGTTGAAAGAGTAAAGAGAATCATTTTCAATCTTTTATCGTGAAATTGAAAATGGGCGGCGAGTTCTTAACACTCTTGGAAATAAAACATCTTTACTCCATCTTGTGACTGAACCCCATTTTCAAAATTGTCTGAGGTCAAATCAAGGCTTCACTGATGAGAAAAGAGTTTCGAGCCTAAACTCTATGTACCCTTTGCCCCTGTCGCCGCCTTCCCACACAATGCCGAGACGCCGTGTCTGAAACAGGCCGGCCGAAACCAATTATCTCACACGTTACGACTCTCATTGCTTTCCAGACTCTATTCTGTGGCAGAAAATGAAGAAACGCTTTAAAGTGGGCCACAGTAAATGCGGTCCCAGGTGGCTACAAGAAGGAACTCTTCGAGTACGTGACATGATTTACTCCTAGTCTAAACTGATCGGTGATGTCATAATTTCCTGCTTTCCTGTGGTTCTAAAGTTGGTCTCTGCTTGCTTGTCCATTTCTCTGTGTGTTTTGTATAGCGTCTCGTGCAGTTAAAAGTCCCTCTAATTCAATACACAGCATGGATGATGGCCTTGGACTCCTGATCCTCCTGTCTCTGTAATTCCTAGTTCTGTGATTGCAGGAGGCTGCAGCCATAGCTACCTAAAAGCTATTGTTGGTGGGTGTTTTTTTTTGTCTCATAGTTTTGTTTGAGTGGAAATAACACACATGAATGAACTGTGGCCCCTGAAAGAGGTTCTGGGACATCCATAAGCGTGGCCTCGGGCATCTATCAATGTGCAAGGAGTGGCACGGAACACAGAGTAATGGTTTTCATGTCCTTAAGCAGGAAGGAGATGCCTTGTTAGTTACTGTTCATAAGGAAGCACTCTGAGTTCCAGTACTCGGAGGCAGAGCAACCCCAGGATGTCCCCACATCTTCTGTGAAAATGACAACAGAACCCTGAAGGGGAGCATTTTCCTGCTCCACCCTGTCAAAGGCCTGGTCTAGAAAGATGACAGTGGGTGGCTGAAAGGAGTAACACTTGAAGATGTATTGCCAAAGTGGGCTGTTCAACTCCACGCCTGTGGCCTGGGTGTCCCATGCTGCATCCGCTGTTCAACTCCACACCTGTGGCCTGGGTGTCTCATGGTGGGTCCGCTGTTCAATTCCACGCCTGTGGCCTGGCAGGGGTGTCTCATGCTGGGTCCGCTGGTGTCCAGGTAACTTCCGCAGCATGTTGGCTGGTGTAGGAGAGCTATCAGGAAGAAGGTGCCTGGATTTTCTGACTTGTGACAGCTCTCTGGTCTCATTTTCACTGAACTCCATTTGTAATAGAGTTGGCTGGCACAGGGAGAGGAAAGCCTGACTCTACTTCTTGGTGGAAGTATGGCAACACTACAGAGGAGCGTGTGTCATCGAAGATATTATGTATTTAATATTAGAAAGAAATCAAATGACACAAGCCAACCATCAGCTACATGTAGACATAAACTCTGAACACTGAATCTAACCATTAGAAATAACCAGCAGGCACATCAGAACTCCCAACAATTTGAAATGTATTATTTTCCCTTGTAACCTGCATGCTGTTTGTAAAACTAACTCCTCATCCTTTCGGAAATAATATGCACTTTCAGGACCCCTTCCTTTCACTCATGCAGGCTCCCAGCATGGAATCATCATCCCTACATTATTTACCACAAAGCTTCAAAGGCGACTTAGCTGCCACCTCCTCACAGGGGCCTTTCCTGACACTAGGCTCTTGACTGCAATTAATCTCCCCTCTGATCCCTACAGAGCAGCTATTTCAACTTTTACTTGGCACTTAGTCCATCCTGCTTGCACTGTGTTCAGGCATTTGTGGCTGCTCCTTCTCTGCTAGTCTATGTCCTCCAGAGAAGCCTTGCCTACTATCATTGTGGGTTTCCACAAGGCTTGATTTTTGGCCCTACTAACTTATTAATCATGCAAACACATCAGCAGTGATAAAAAGCACCTGTATTTCATAGGTCAATTGACTAGCCATTCTAGTTCTAATTTAAGTATGATTTGTGTGAATGAAGTAGGTTAGAGGTCAACAGAGTACAGTGTATTGGGAAACTTGAAAAATAGAGTTCAGTTGCAGCTATTTTAATGTGTTCTACGAAGAGGGGGTTTGCTTTTCCTCTTGACCAGGTCGATCATGGTAAAAGTGAGATTGGTATCATAGTGTAAACAAAACAAAGCAAGAAAATGAGCCTCCTCCTGGCAAGAGTGCAGTCCCGCAGTCTCAGTGCTTAGACTGCGGCAGGAGGTTCCTCCGCAATCTCAGTGCTTAGACTGGGCCAGGAGGTTCCTCATTCCTTTTCCTTTTTCTTTTTTCTTTCTTTCTTTTTCTTAATTTCTTTCTTTCTCTTTCTTTCTTTCTCTCTCTCTTTCTTTCTTTCTTTCTTTCTTTCTTTCTTTCTTTCTTGTTTGTTTCTTGAGACAGGGTTTCTCTGTGTAGCCTTGACTGTCCTGGACTTACTTTGCAGACCAGGCTAGCCTCAAACTCACAGGGATCCACCTGTCTCTGCCTTCCCAGTGTTGGGATTAATGCGCCTCCACACCCGGCTAGGTTCCTCATTTCTGAGACAGCCTTGGCTACATAGTTAGACTGTGACCCCTGGCTCTTAAAACCAAATTCCTCTAAGAGAGCGGCTAGAGCTCTTAACCATAAGCCCGTTCCCCAAACCAGCACAAACACATTTTGACACAAATAAATTGATGTTCTGGAAAAAATGAATATAGAACTTCTGTTTGCCATTTGTGTTTAGTCAAAGGAGACACTTCTCTAGGTAGCTGTAAATTATAAACACAAAATGTGTATGTGTGTGTATAAGTGAATGTGTGTGTGACTTAATGCATGTGTGTGAGTGAATGTGTGTGAGTGAATGTGTGTGTGAGTGAATGCATGTGTGAGTGAATGCGTGTGTGAGTGAATGCGTGTGTGAGTGAATGCGTGTGTGAGTGAATGCGTGTGTGAGTGAATGCGTGTGTGAGTGAATGCGTGTGTGAGTGAATGAGTGTGTGAGTGAATGTGTGTGTGAGTGAATGTGTGTGTGAGTGAATGAGTGTGTGAGTGAATGTGTGTGTGAGTGAATGAGTGTGTGAGTGAATGTGTGTGTGAGTGAATGTGTGTGTGAGTGAATGAGTGTGTGAGTGAATGTGTGTGTGAGTGAATGAGTGTGTGAGTGAATGTGTGTGTGAGTGAATGAGTGTGTGTGAGTGGATGTGTGTGTGAGTGGATATGTGTGTGAGTGAATGCGTGTGTGTGAGTGAATGCGTGTGTGTGTGAGTGAATATGTGTTTGAGTGAATGTGTGTGTGAGTGAATGTGTGTGTGAGTGAATGTGTGTGTGAGTGAATGAGTGTGTGAGTGAATGTGTGTGTGAGTGAGTGTGTGAGTGAATGCGTGTGTGTGAGTGAATGTATGTGTGACTGAATGTGTGTGTGAGTGTGTGAGTAAATGCATGTGTGTGAGTGAATGCGTGTGTGTGTGTGGATGTGTGTGTGAGTGAATGAGTGTGTGAGTGAATGTGTGTGTGAGTGAGTGTGTGTGAGTGAATGAGTGTGTGAGTGAACGTGTGTGTGAGTGAATGCATGTGTGTGAGTGAATGTGTGTGTGAGTGATGCATGTGTGAGTGAATGTGTGTGAGAGTGTGTGTGTGAGTGAATGAGTGTGTGAGTGAATGTGTGTGTGAGTGAATGCATGTGTGTGAATGAATGTGTGTGTGAGTGAATGTGTGTGTGAGTGGATGTGTGTGTGAGTGGATGTGTGTGTGAGTGAATGTGTGTGTGAGTGAATGTGTGTGTGTAAGTGAGTATGTGTGTGAGTGAATGTGTGTGTGAGTGAATGTGTGTGTGAGTTAATGTGTGTGTGAGTGAATGTGTGTGTGAGTGAATGTATGTGTGTAAGTGAGTGTGTGTTTCAGTGAATGTGTGTGTCAGTGAATGTGTGTGTGAGTGAATGTGTGTGTGAGTGAATGTATGTGTGTAAGTGAGTGTGTGTTTCAGTGAATGTGTGTGTCAGTTAATGTGTGTGTGAGTGAATGCATGTGTGTGAGTGGATGTGTGTGTGAGTGGATGTGTGTATGAGTGAATGCATGTGTGAGTGAGTGAGTGTGTGTGTGTGTGTGTGTGTGTGTGTGTGTGTGTGTGTTTGATGTGTAGTAGTGATCATATCTCCAATGCCCTAAAGCCAAATATGTTCTAGGCTCAGATTAACTCTTAAGTACGTGGCATGGAGTTCCCATGATGGCGTCTGTTTTACAGATGCCAGGAACTGACTGAGAAGCATAGGGATATCATTGTGTTGCTCAAAGGATAATTACACAGTTAGACATTTAAAAATACTAAATGTTTGACATTTAGAAGTTTAAGCATTTTAGCCAAAAGTTATTTTGTGTGCTAAAGTGCTCTGGGGCCCTCATGGTGGCTTATGCCTATAGTTCCTGTACTTACCCAAGGAGAGCATTGTGTATTGCAAGTTCAAAACTAATTCAAGGTTAATTCAAGGCTAATTAACCTGTTAATAGAATGAGTCTGGGGCTAGTTTGGACTAGAGAAAAAGACCTTCTCCTAAAAATAATAAGAAAATAAAAATTCTAGAAGGACGTCAAAGATACATTGATTTGATAAGGTTTGAAGAAACATTTGTCCTTAAGACTTTTGAGAAATGGTCAATCCTGCGCACGCGCGCACACACCCTACACACACACACACACACACACACACACACACACATATAGACACAGACACATATATACATGCATACACACAGCACAAATGCTTTCCTGCAGCCAGGAGAAGAACTCCTGTGATCAGAAAGGGAGTGTAATGTTCTTTTTTACTAATATAAACACATGAGGATTTTCTACCATATAATATATAAAGCAAGATACAGTTAATAAAATTGACGTTTCAAAATAGGCAAGAGCTGGTGCCATTCATGTATAGGCAGGTCTTGATTGATAAGTGACCAACTATCAATTTTTCAGAAATATCATGTTGACTTTCAAACAACTTGTGCTGAGAAAGAGACAAAAATATTGTGCCATGTTTTTCTTGTCTTTCTTAGAGACATATATGCTCATTATAAATCTCATGGTAGATGATATCCAATTAGTGAATTGTGTCAATAAAAATTGTGCTGCAAAACATAGAAAAAGAGAGTAAACGGTGGCAATTTTTGAGAGAGGGGCTGACCCAGACTGGCCTCAAAAACATGGTGATTTTTCTGTCTCATCCTCCTGAGTGCTAGAGTTGCAAATGTGGACTTTTA
This sequence comes from Acomys russatus, assembly GCF_903995435.1. Taxonomy (NCBI): domain Eukaryota; kingdom Metazoa; phylum Chordata; class Mammalia; order Rodentia; family Muridae; genus Acomys; species Acomys russatus. The sequence goes on from NC_067159.1 coordinate 55,955,765, forward strand.
CAGCAGGTACAAACACAATTTTGGAAGATCATTTATTAAACTATCACTTTTAAGTTTTCCCAATAATTCTGTAAATTATCATTATTTTTCTTTTATCTTATTACATTTTTCTATAATATAAAACAGTTTATTATTATTTGTTCATACACAGTGAATGTTATGATGGATGGCTGTAATTTACAGGTTAAGAAGAAAATGGGAGGTGAGATGGCACGGCAGGTAAAGATCGGCGCCCCGTGAGCTTGGCGACCTGAGTCCAACAACCATAACCCATGAAAAGGTGGAAGGCAGGATTCAACTGTTCAGTGAATCATGTGCTCCACAGCCTATACACCCACAAATAAGAAATGTTGAAAATAGGTAAAAAGTGTGTCTTCATGGAGATTTGGTTTTGGAACAGCCAAGATGGAATGGAGTCTCGAAACTGAACCCTCTTCTCCCACCTCTGAGTCAACTCAAGAGTTTGAAGAAGTCTCTTCATCTTTGCGCAAGGAAACCGCTGAAAGCAGGTGGCTCGGCCAAGACGATCTTCAGGTGCGATAACCTTTGTCTGTGTTTTCTGCGGGGTTTAGCCTTAGGTCGGACGTGGCATGAGTTCAAACCCCAGGACCTAATGCCAAACCTATTTGGGAGGTGACGCTATTTGACTCCGTCTTTCCTCTGACCCGTGATCCAGGCTTCTACTGTGCAGATTGACCTTGCAAAGTCTTCCCATGCAGTCTCACCTTTCTCTGACTTTCAGGGCATCATGTCAGGAGGCATTGGCGTGCTTTTCTACAGCTCCAGGCTCTGCAGACACCCGGCCTCTAGGCTCTGACAGTCTAGTGGCCTCCACTGTTTTGCCTCCAGCTATTCAGAAATACAGCTAATCTCAGGCTTGTCTTACTGTCCACAGCCTTCCAGCTTTTATACCAGTGTGAAACCTATTTTCCTTGAGGAACACTTAATTTACGATAACCCTGACCGACACAATGAAACAAATCTATCTAGCAACTCTATATGATTTAATCAGTCTTTTTAAGGGTGTTCTTTAAAAGCATGTTCCATGGCTAAATCTGCATGGCCCAGATCCCACTGACCATCTTCTCAATAGCAAGAAGACTCTGACCTCACTCCACTACATGGCCTGTCATGGAGAAGTCAGCATCTCCTTTACCTGCCCTCTCTCCTTTTCCCTCTATATCCATAAATCTACATACAACAGTGTTTAGAGAGCAAGGGCATCCTGGTAGCTGGTGACCAGGAAAAAGTCCCTTTTAACATTGAACAGTTTAGAACTGCAGGTACTACAGGGTCCCAAAATAGCTACTACCCTGTTCGTGAAACAATGAAATTTGGATGTTCACATCTTTGTGGAGACAGGAACCACAGAGTCTGTGGTCAATGTTGCAGTTCGTTTTTAGACTATTTCTGAATATTGACTGCAGTAGTATTTTGTTCACATTTTTTCTATATAACACTTGAATGTACAAAATAGCACATATGCTTCTTAAAATTCTCCCATTAGTAGACCAGCCAGTTAGAAATGGTTTGGAGATGCTAAATGGTATTATTAAAATTTAAATATATTCTTGTACATGTCTTAAAATGCATTCATAAAGTTAGTTTTTATGGGTTGTTACATCATTGATTATGTGTAGGTTTTTATTTAGTGAAAACTGTGAAATAGCTTGCCATAAAAGTGGTGACTATTTTAATATATATGGATAATTTGGGGGTATTTTTAGTTTTATTATACGTATTATATCCTTCCATGAAGTTATTTATTTGTGTAAAACTGCATATTTATTTTTGTAATATAAGCCTAAGGATATATTGATATATCATAAAATATGTGTACACTATTTTCAATAAAAACTTTTAGATAATTCACATTTTCTATAAGATTGATGTTTTCTAATTTAATAATAATATAATATTTTATATCAGGTATCTACAGCTTCTGATACATTCACAGTTGTTCATATTCTGTTTTCTCATTGAGAATTTGGAAGGTTGTGCTTGTCATAGAATATGCATTAATTTTCAGATCAAGTTCAAAAAACTGAACAAAATATACTTTTGTCTTTAATAGGCTTTTTATTCCACAAATTTATTCTTATCTACTTTACTTTCCATAAAGTTAAATAACCTTGGAGTTATTTCCTTACACTTTGGTTAACTTTGTGTTTCACTAGTTTCTGCTTTTGTGCTGTATTGTTTGGTTACTCCTGTTGTCTTTTGTTGCCTTTGTGGCTGCTCTTCTCTGCCCAGGTCTCTTTCAATCCAGGCTCAGCAGGATGCCCTCAGGGCAAGCACTGAACAGTTTAGCTTTCATTCCAAGGCTTGATTATTGATCATTTCTCCAATTTACTTAGATGACCAATGAATAAAAGACACAAGCCTTTTTTCCTTTCAAATGTATAAATTCTACAAGCCACGCATTCTTAATTTTTTTCAACATTTCAGATATTATATTTCAGTTTCACAAAATTTCCTTTTGATTTCATTGGCCTATGGGTGAGTTAGAAGTATACTGATCTCTAGTTCAGTTTTGGTTGTGGACTTCTGATTATTTCACTAATTAAACAATCTTTAGAGTTCTGTTAAGTATTTATTATCTCATATATTGTAATATTTTTCATGTTTTTAGTATGCTAGAAACAATAGATAGTTTATTTTTCTGTGTCAATAATACTATGTGTCCTGACTGTTTATTTTTCAGATATATTCTGTGCACTTAAATTGTCATCTTCTTGAGTAGCTTTGTAATGATCCAAAATCTTTTTCTTTCAAATTCTATATACTGTGTGTTTTCACTTGTACAGCTTTAAGCTGCTGCATCTTCATCTACCATGGCTGCTTCCCATGTGGATCCTCCATAAGCAACTGACAGTGATTCTTCGCTTCAGCTGTCTCCTGTGATTTCTTACTCTCCTCACATATCTTCAAGGGCTTCGCTGCTTTCTCCTCAGCTGAGACCCGCAGATTTATATTATATGCGTCCTCTACTTGGTGTAAAACTTAATCACGTGACCGTTGGCATGATTATCCCCTTTCTACTGCACAGCATGACTCCTCCATCTGCAGTCTTCCCTCACTGGCAACACCTTTTGATCCACTCACCATTCTTATACCTTTTTTTCTCATCCTTTCTGCAATCTCTGAACCCCAGAGATGCCTAGCTCTGTCCCATGCAGGCTTAGAAGTAGGTCAGGTACATCCTTTGTGGGATTTCAGAGTCCTTCCTTTAATTTTGTAGTGTAGCACTGTCAAGGGTAAAGCTCATAAAGTACAAGATTGAGTGTAGATTCTGAGAAAAGCAGAGGTAGATTTAGAACATTAATAATCATTTCATTGTGATATATTTAACATACCACAATAAGGGCTTCATACATATTATCTTCACTTATAATCAAAGCAACATATAGGGTAAGTAATTATTAATATTTCATAGATGAAGAAACTACATTGTTGAAAGAATACATTTTTCAATAGTGTGCTATGGGAAGTTACTGGCTGCATATGGCAGAGAAGTGTTTGGCAGCACCAGGCTTTTATTCACCATCCAGAAGCCTTTACACAGAAGATGGACCAGTCCATGGGAGAAGCAAATGCTAGGTTAACCTCGTCACTGACAAACCAGTTCAATAATTTTAAGGGACTGTGTGCAAGGAACATGTCCATTTGGAAGCTGTTCTTAATTCATGTTTATCTGAATCCTATTGTATGGTATTGCTTTGTTTAATCAAACTCCTGAAATCATGTCCTGTGGGGCCCCATCATACTAAGTTAATGTTGACAACGGATCTCTGCATGCAGCCAAGGTTGGGCCTCACCACGATTCAGCCACTCTCACGTCTGTTGTGTTAAGGTGTTTGTTTGGCTATTGGAGAAAATGCTTTTCTGGATTCATCCCCAGATCATTAAAGACTCTTCCTGGAGGGTTCCAGAAAGGGTCCTTCCTCAGAGTACCTGAAGGAGGTCTGGCCTGGAATCTGGAGCCCCTGTGTGCCCCAGCCTGCGGGGTTCGACTAAAACTCGGGGGGAAGGTCACCTCTTGAAAATGCAAGACACAAAGAAGAAGAGCAAGTCTGATTGATCAAACTCTCAATCTTTATTAACCAGGCAGCAGCTTTTATAGTTCAGAAGGCAGGGAAACATATTGCTATAGCAACCCAGCTGCAGGCCTTTCTCAAAACACAGGGAATTCCAGGCAGGGTCATAATGTCCTGCCACACAGGGTATCTGGCTCCCTCTTTGTCTAGTCTAACTGCTAAACCATAACAGGGTTGCTCCATCTCTATCTGTCTTTAGTCTAACTGCTGACCCACAACAGGGTCAGCTGGTTTCTAGTGAAAGGCAAGCTCTGGGAAAAACAGAGACTTAAAGGTGCAGACTTGGACAAGATGGCTGAACATTGGTCATACGGCCTATTGTCCCCAATACCTGTGTCCTAAGAGTTACAGATATGCTCACTCTCCTTTCATAGATAAACAGACATTTGGTGTTCTTAGTATCTCAAAACACCACAGGCTTCCTACCAAGAGCCCATAAAATAGGAACATTTAGTTATCTTTCTAAACCTATTTTAAAAATAAATCTACAAAAGCATTTTGTCACATCTATAATTAGCTGGTTTGTATGTGAATTCCAAAAAAATTTTCATAAAGTTGTATTATTTGGATGAAACGCATGAGCACATAGGAGACAAATTTCCCATCGGCTCTCTGAAAGCTTCACTAAATAAACTAAGAGAAAAAGACACACAGTTTTGGTACACATGTCAAGGCAAGCTGTGCAATTGCTTGGGCACAAACATGAACCTTGAAACTGCCCAGTCAGTCTCCTTTTCTATAGGGGAAGTGAGACACAAATTTTAAGGGAGTGGTAAAGTCTTTCAGGAGAACTCTACCTGGTTGACAAATACACAAGGCCTGAAACAAAGTCTTTTTGGCCACAGACCAGACAGTGTCTAGCAAATGACTTTCTATTGGAAAAGAAAAATGATAAGGCATAAAACATGGCTGCATGTATGTGTCTTCCCTAAGAAAAACAGGAATGTGTTCAGTCTTTACTAAGAGCGAAGAAATTGCGCAACTGTTGTCCTCTCTTGATTAAATTTACGAAGTAGATAAGAAACTAAGAAGAGACTTGATACCCTATGAGCATATACAGGGGGAGGAAGTCTCCCTCAGGAACAGTCATAGGGGAGGGGAATAAGGGGAAAATTGGAGGGAGGGAAGAATGGGAGGATACAAGGGATGGGATAACCATTGAGATGTAACAAGAATAAATTAATGAAAAATTAAAAAAAAAAAAAAGAAGCTTTGCAGAAAATTCTCATTCTGCTGAGGGTGGAAGACGCAGGGAGATGGCAGAAGCCTTTCAGTCTGAGCTTGTTTTAGTGGCCCAACTAATTTACTTCCATGGAATTGTACCCAGTCCTTTTCTGTGGTGTCCTGGACCCAAGAAGTGCTTCATAGACCCATTATGGTGAGGGCAACTGTTTATATCACGAGTTTCTTGGGAGCCATAATCCATAAGTCTCCTGTCTGCAAAGAGGAGGTTGCAGATCATCATTAGGACTTGGGAGTGTTTTCTAGTTGTCTTAATTTTCACTGGATGTGTAACTCTCTCTCTCTCTCTCTCTCTCTCTCTCTCTCTCTCTCTCTCTCTCTCTCTCTCTCTCTCTCTCTCTTTCTCTCTCTCCCTCCAGTCTTTCCTTCTTTCCTCCCTTCCTTTCTTCCTTTCTTTCATCAATTATAAAGCCTAAACCCCGGCCCCTCCCTCCTCTCCTCTTAGTCACATCCTCATACCTCTCCCCTGATTCCCCCCTCTCTCCTTCTCAGAGAAAGAGAGGCCCCACCCTGGCACCTCAAGTTACAGTAGGACAAAGCACATCCTCTCCCACTGAGGCCTGACAAGGCAGCCTAGCTAGAGGAAAAGGATCCAAAGGCAGGCAACAGAGTAAGAGACAGCCCTTATTCCCGTTGGTATGGAACTCGCATGTTGACCAATCTGCACATCTGCTACATGTGTGTAGGGGACCTAGGTCCAGACCATGCGTGCTTCTTGGTGGTGGCTCAGATTCTGTTAGCCCCCATGGGCCCAGGTTAGTTTGCTCTATAGGTCTTCCTGTGGTGTCCTTAGTACCTCCATCTCCTTCAATCCTTCCTCCCATTTTTTCACAAAACTCACTAAGCTCTACCTGTTGTTTGGATTTTGGTCTCTGCATCTGTTTCCAGCAGCTGCTGGATGACGTCTCTCAAAAGACAGTTATGCTACACTCCTGTCTATAAGCATAGCAGAGTATCATTAATAATGACAGAGGTTGGCTTTCTCCCATGGAGTGACTCTCAAGTTGGGCCAGTCCTTGGTTAATCATTCCCTCAATCTCTATTCCTTCTTTATCGCCACACTTCTTGTAGGCAAGAGAAATTTTGGGTTGAAGGTTTTATGGGCGGGTTGCTGTTCCCTTTCATCCACTGGAAGTCCCACCTGGGGACAGGAGGGGATGACTTCAGGTTCCTTAGCTCCCACTGCTAGGAATCTCAGGTAAGGTCATCCCATAGATTCCTGGGAGCCTCCCCTGTCCCAGAGATGCCCTTCCACTGATCTCCACTCTCTCCCCCAGTCGTACCCCCACTCCACTCTATCCCCACCTGATCTCCACCCTTGTTACCCTCCCCACCCACTCTCTTACCCACTTTCATCCATCCATCTACTTCAGATATCTATTTTATTTTCTCTTCTGAAGAGCTATTGGGTAAGATCCAAAGCCTTAATTCAAACATCCTGGAAAAACACACCCAAGTGTTATCCATGATATAGGAGATAAGGAATTATTTACTTGTTCTTTTCACTTTCTTGTGTTTTCCAGTCCCCATCCTCACATTGAACCCCAGTTACTTGCACAATAAGAAAATACAATAGTCAGAAAATACGAATGTTTGTCTTGACATCTTTGGGATTCCCATTTGATTTATTGCCTTAGTGTTGTTGTTGTTGTGTGTGTTTGTGTGTGTGTGTATTTGTGTGTGTGTGTGTGTGTGTGTGTGTGTGTGTGTGTGTAATAAGTGGATATTAGACATAATGTACAGGATAACCATGCTACAATCCACAGACCCAAGAAGCCAAGGAGGGCCCAAGGGAGGATGCTTGAATCACAGTTTCATTTTTAATATTTCACAAGGAGAATGTTTGGAATAAAACTATTTAAAATGGTATCAGCCAGGTCTTTTTATAGGAACAACTGGCTTTTCTGGCTTTTCATTCTGTGCACTTAGGGATATGAAGACTTGCTTCAAGTTTCAGTATCTCATGATGATTTGCATTTTGAATAATTGGCATTAAACTTTGACAGATATAAATGTATTATATTTTAGAAAATAAACACAAATATATTCAAAATGGTTTTGTGAGAAAAAAACCTACTGTTTTGTATTGTCAAGACAACATCAGAAGATCTCAAACTTAGCTGATGTTTGGGTATTTGATCTCAATACAGAATAGTTTCTATGTAATGAAATGGTCCTAGAAAAGATGGAATTTTCTTCATAAAAACTTTTAATATTCATAAATTACAGAAATATCTCCCTACATATCACACTAAAAACACACAGAAACTAAAATTTTTAAATATTAATTATCAAGAAGACCCATTAAATTTTCACCCCACAGTCCATGTGCTAATATTAGCCCACAGGTGTGTTCTGAGGTCTACATTTATAGACTCCAGGAAGAAATCACATTGGCATAATGAATTCATTACCCTAGTCAATACTGCATGACCTGGAGCAGGAAAGGACATTTTAACAAGGGCTTTTAAGATTTAAAATTACATATAAATGATAATTATTTTCATGGTCATGCTAATCAAGGCAAGATTAGCTTGGTCATTACAGTTAAATGTATCCAGAATAGAAAACTATTCTAAAAGTCATCATTTGGACCAGGGTACTTTTCTCCTTCTTATTTTTGACCAACTTCTAGGAGAAGATTCTATTAATGAAATCCTAAAGGCCATTGATTCCTTAAGTCTGCCAGTACTAGTGGCTACTTTATCACTTGATTTCAAGTGTCTTGTTTTTTTATGCAGGGCTTAAAGCATCCTGGGACACCCTTCCCAATATTAGAGTCAGTAACAGGGAAAGAAATCAGACCTCTAGAGAAGAGACTGTGTCACGTTTCAGGAACACTTGCTGCTTGTATAATGTTTCTCTGGTCTTTGAAAGTACTGGCAAGTTAAATCAATATGACACATATACTAAGAATGGCCACTCTTCTGCCTGTTCTGGGCCCTTAAAGAAAGGGCCTAGAGGCCATGTTTCTACACCTTGCTTTCAAATGCCTCATGATGCTGCAGGGATCTCAGGTGAGACTTCGAGAGCTCAGTAGCATCTTCCACCATGCACTGGGGAAACAGACTGAAATGAAGGCATTTTATAGCCCATATTGATTTTATATAATTGGAGGCTCAAACGTAGGGGTATATAACACTGTGCTAAAACAGTCTCCTGGCATACTCAGGGACAATTTTTGTTCTCTACCACTGAGAACATGTATATACTGGAAACTTCTTTGATGTTACACAACCACTTCTTCTGGATGTGTGCACCACGCCCTCTGCCAGCTCCTGTACTCTGGAGCACCCCTACTCTGCCCTCCACCACGTCCTCTGCCAGCTCCTGTACTCTGGAGCACTCCCACTCTGCCCTCCACCACACCCTCTGCCAGCTCCTGTAGCTCTGGAGCACCCCCTCTGCTCTCCACCCCGCCCTCTGCCAGCTCCTGTAGCTCTGGAGCACCCCCTCTGCTCTCCACCCCGCCCTCTGCCAGCTCCTGTAGCTCTGGAGCACCCCCTCTGCTCTCCACCACGCCCTCTGCCAGCTCCTGTAGCTCTGGAGCACCCACTCTGCTCTCCACCACGCCCTCTGCCAGCTCCTGTAGCTCTGGAGCACCCACTCTGCTCTCCACCGTACTCCATTGCTCTTCCTTCTCCTTTCTGAAGAATATACTTCTCTTATGATCCTTTCAAGATTATATCTCCTTTTTGTTTGATTATATATTGGTAAACACACACACACATGTGTGTGTGTAAGAGGGAGAAAGAGAGAGAGAGAGAGAGAAAGAGAGAGAGAGAGAGAGAGACCTTCTGAGACCATATTTGTTGTTTGTGTGTGCATGGTTTCAAGGCTGACCACTCTGCATTGGAAATCCAGAGGAAACATTTCCTTTAGTTTTACTGCATACTGTTTCTGGAAACTGAGCGTACAGTTTAACTGGTAACCTGGGCATTCAACCCTTGGTATGAGCCAGGGTGCGCAGGAGTCTGAGGCTGGGTGTGGGAGGTGAGAGCCAAGCACTCAGAGTCTGCCTCAAAACTTGCTTTCTTTGAAGCTATAGCATGCTTAACACTTAAAATTTATTAGCAGGTAAGTTTTCATTATAGAAAATTGAAAGATAATTTAAAAATGAAATATGCATATATTATAATAAGTTGAAAATGAAAATTGAGTCTCATCCTTTTTCTGAATAGAGAAATATATTTGATGGGTTTTGAAAGCACGATACAATCTTATTAACTGAGAGGGAACAAAATATTTATTGATAAAAACTGATAAATACGGAGATCAGAAGAATAGATTTCTATATGTAGCCAATAAGGCAAACAACATGGCTTAAAAGAAAAGTTTAGAATTTTGAAATCAGAATGACTTATTTCATTTAAATAAGTCATTTAAAACTGCGTGGAGCAATGGACTATTGAATTCCAAAGATTCTGCTTAATGTCAATAAATTTCCAAGCAAAGTAGAAATTAATACAGAGCCTGTGTAGCCATGTGGTGAGGGCATTCAAGAGGTAGGTGGTACAGTCAGGCCTTCCTCTTCTCATTTGCTCACCCTTGTGAGTCACCCCTCGCTTGGGAGACTAAGTGACTTCACATGTGACTCTTCTCTTCCTGCCTGTCTGTCCATACGCTAGCAAATGAGGACCTTGCAAGTTCCGGTTGCACGTTGAGTTAGGAATAGCAGGTTCTAAGAAGGAGCCATGGCCTCATTGCTAGATTTCATCCTCGCAGTTGTTCAAGGCTGAAGTACCTTCAGCCCAACAGTCTTTACTTATGGTAGGCTCCTTCCTTGTAGTTTCTGTAAACATGCTTTTGTTTTGGTGTCAAGTGTGGGATGTGAAACAGACTTGTGTAAGGGTCTGTGATGTTTGTCCACCAGAAGAGGTACTATTTCATGTGGAAGCATGGTCTTTGCTAGCTAAGAAACATCCTGGTATGGACTCTGAGAGAAAATATGTATGAGCCCAAAACTAGAGGCTTGACTTTTGGATTTTGCATCACTTCATATCACTTGGATGTTCATTGCTCTGCTTTGAGAAGCTCCTAAGAAGAAATGGCTCCTGAGAATGCTCCAATGTTCTGGGTTCCAGCAGCTGCAGTAACTTTTGCTGAATTTCTGATTTGCTATTTAAAGGATCTTCTGGAATCATGATGATGCAGAGTTGAATCTGCCCAAGGAACTGAGTCTAAAAAAGTCTAATTCTCCTGCCCTATTAACCTTCTTTCTCTCCTATCTAGGGTTGGTAGGTTGGAAGGGATATAAAGTAATTATAGAATCCCAAATAAATTAAGTTTTTAAAGATTAAAGCCTACACTTCCTAATCATTTATCAAATGTAGCATAATTATTTTCCATATATTTTAACAAACAATGAAATATAAGCTGATATGCCCATGACTGAAGAAAATAAATGTAAAACTGACAATAGCAACTCTTTGAGCACACAAACACATGGATTAAAGTGGGATATTTCTCTGTCAGTCCAGAGTTTAAAATGAAGCATATGCTTGGCATACAAGGGATTCTGGGGTCAATTTATGGCATAGACATTACTATCTATTTATAAAATATTAAAAGATTTTAAATGAACAAATACCAAAAACCTGAAATCTAAGTTGAGAACAGTTATCAGATAGTTTTTCTCTTTTTTTTTTTACACTTTTAGTTTCATATATATTTACTTTGAATATCCAGATGTGTCAAGACCTTTCAGAATTCTGATTAATGACAGAGACTTCTACTCATAAATTCATTAGGAATACGTCTTCATCCTCTCGAGTGAATTCAAAGAGAGCCACAGACAGTGAAGACAGAGTAAGTGGTGCTTTTGATTGACAGGTGCTACTTCTGGCATTCCAGCCACTCTCATTTGATAGTCATGCCTTTTAACCTTTGCAGTGTCTGGATATCTGGATATCTTTGTTTTCAGATGCAAAAGCTGAAGTTTAGGAAGAAAAGTTTTTTTGTTTCCAGACTTACTTATCTAGAACGTTCTGGATTCAGGAACCAAGAGCGTGGCTGATAAGACACATTTGTCATCCATAGTTTAGGAATTGATGATTAGCTTTAAAAGCAAACCTTATATTTACTAAAGACTCATGATTTATTGGGGACATGTATTGGTCCCAACTGTCTCATAATTTGAGTTAACAGGAGACTCAGAGGCATATTATAATGAGGTAAAGGTAACATTATATTATATTTCCCCTAAATAAAAACATATGCAAACAGCAAACATGGAAAATTTAAACAAATATCTTTATTAATGAGATAAATGTGTGTGTGTGTGTGTGTGTGTGTGTGTGTGTGTGTGTGTGTGTGTGTGAAATACTCTTCAGTGTTTTCATTCACTTCTCTACATGTCTTCATCTCTGAGCCCAGCATGAGGAATCTGGTCCCTCAGTGTCATTTTCTCATATTGAAATTGTGCCAAATGCAAACAATGACCACATTTTCAATACCCTTCTGGAAATCAGAGCCACTTGACCCAGACAAGATTTGTCTAGACTGAGGGACCATTGCTGGTGTTAACAGTTCAGTTCACCCAATTCTCACAACCTTGGGATCAGATAGAAGCCCCAGAGTGTTAGAAAACCATCATAAGAAAACATCCATTTGCCCTGTACTCTGATTGGCATACAGCCACTAGGTAGCCATTTTGTTAATATCTCTTTGTGAGGGTTTCAGGGAGCAATCCACATGAACACATTTCCCACAGTGTCTGTTCTTTCACCGGTTCCTGGGTTGCCAACACTCATATTTAAAATATGCGTATCTCTGCCTGTTTGACATATATTTATTTTTCTAAACTTTGAAAAGTTAAAGGGGGGAAAAAGGCCAACTGCAGTTTAAATACACAGGACACTAGCACTTGTAGAAAATCTGTGGTTGCTTGGCAACCAGATGGTGACTGTTTGCTGAGCTTAGGGAGTTTGACAATATGACTTGAGGATGGGTGAAGGGCAACAGGAGGCTCTGAGTTTGCTGAAAGAGATCAGAACGTTGAACCAGTATTCAAACAAAGTCTCTCAGTATGATGACTCTAAGGAGGTAAGCTCCTGCTGTACTGCTTCCCTCTACAGAGAGAACCAGGGCTCCAGAGGAAGGTAGCCTCAGATTGGAACTGTGACAGAATGTTGCTCTGGCTACTGGACCAGCCTGCTTGTCACCAGAGTAGCCATACCGCCTTCTTGGTCAGTGACACATCAGAGAAAGAGACTTGATTTGGAAAAGTCTCTTACACTTAATAAAGGTCAGCAATCGTGATCATGGGCTGCATGCTGACTCAATCAGCCCAGGGTTTTCCTAATCACAGGCTTTTTTTTTCTTGTGTCTGTCTGTTCTTAAGAATTTAGAGACTCAAAGGAAAAAAAAAAAGAATTTAGAGACTCTACTCTATTCATGTAAATATAAGAGGTCAGTTTCCATACAAAAATAACCTTCTCAGCCATGCATGTGTACCCTGCCATTCATTCATACTGTCAGATGTATTTTTGTCTGCAGTAATAATAATAATAATAATGATAATAATAATAATAATAATAATAATAATAACTCTTTATGTATTATTATTATTGTTATTATTATTATTATTATTATTATTATTATTATTATTATTATTATTATTATTATTATTATTTTAAAGGTGCCATGAAAAACCACTTCTTTCCATCTCCCCTCCTCCTTTTCTTTTTCTCCTCCTATCACCATCTTCACCCCGTTCCTCGCCTCCCCTCCCTCTCCCTTTCTTCCTCTTCTTCCCACCCCTCTCCTCTCTTTCCCTCCTTCCTTGTGTATGAGTTCTGTGTATATTTTGCTGAGTGTTTTTCCCCATCCTAATACAGCAAAGGCCATTTGCCATGATCCATCAGTGACAGCATAGAAGTCCCATGTGACTGCTCCATTCTCGGCTCAGTGTCATTCAAACGTCGCTTGGACTGGCACATCACACATGGCCAAGTCGTGCTGAAAGGTGAAGATGCTTTGTGTTGCAGGCTGAGTGGGGAAGGTGTGCCAAGGTCTCTGAAAACTCACTTGATGAAGCAGAGGACAGACGTGTGGCGTCTGCACACCTTTTGACATAGGACTTGCTTGGAGTTGATCAAACTAAATGATGATGGAATCTGTCAGTTGAAAGAGTGTAAGAATCAAATTAGGGCAAATTTGAGCTTTTTAGAAGAAGAAAGTGCATTTTAAAATACTACCCTGTGCAATAGGCTTGAAAGCGTGTTCTAGTAACTACCAGTCTCATGGCAACTAAAATGTTTGAATTCAGCTGGTTGTGGATACAGCAATCAAGTAAAATCTAAGTCACTGTGTAATGTTGAAAAATAAATCAGTTTAAAGAGTTTTGGATCAAAAGCAATCTGCACAATGTGTATTAATCTCAACAACAAATTCTCATTTTACCTGAGTTTCAGAGGTTGGTAAATTAAATGCGCTAAGAAATTTAGTTGTAGAATATTCTCTAGATAATAAAAGCAAATATACCTGTGGACTATTAGAAAAAAATAAAAAGTAACTATTATAGAATAATAGCAAAATAAATTGAGCAGAAAAATAAAATGCAGTGTGTGAAAAGGGGAATCTGCTTCTTGTGACATCACAGGGCGGAAGAACATGCTTTTACTCAAGTCACGATGCCCTTCTTGTCTGTGTCACTAAGGCAGATTACAGATCAGAGCAGCCAGTCTTGGCCTTGAATGAGAACTCGCTACATCAGCTCAGGAAAGGCGGGCATGAGAAGACTCTGATACAAGTGTGATAAAATAGTTCTTACTTTCTTTTTTATCTGGCTTCAGTTTACTTTCTTCTTTAATTTTTAATTAGGTACAAAATATACTAAAAAGACAAGTAACATCCATTTTTCCATGCGGCACATTCTTAGTAACTCTTTATGCGTAAATGTTTTTATTTTCTTAAACATCTTTACAGACTATTCTGGTATGTATAAGAAACACACTGTGATGGTGAAGAATGTTGGGTATGCTCCCACTGATGACAGCTGCTCTCAAGCCCAGAGATTAAATTTGTGAGGTTCACTAGGCTCTTTGCTAAAGACACCAGAGGTAGAGCTCAGGCCACAAGCTTTAAAAGAGGAAAAGATTTTCATACAGAATTATTTTGGGGGCTGATACAACTTCATAAAACCTTAGAGAACACCTTCATGGCACTCAAAAGTCAGAGTTTTACAGACAGAAAGCACTCAGAGGAAACACAGGCAGGTGTATCGTCTTTGTCAATGTTCACAGGAGATGCAAGATGAAGGATGCCCCCAGTGTGACCTCTGACCTATGGTGTAGGGAAGCTAGTTTCAGACTCTCAGACTGAGGTAACACTGGCCATGTTTATCTCCCTCTGTCTCTCTCTATGTCTGTCTCTATGTCTGTCTCTGTCTGTCTCTGTCTGTCTGTCTGTCTGTCTCTGTCTGTCTGTCTCTCTCTCTCTCTCTCTCGCTCTCTCTCTCTCTCTCTCTCTCTCTCTCTCTCGGCAACTCAGCGGTCCTACTGTGGAGAGAGGTATTGTGGAGACCCCATCAGGAGCATCAGGTGTCTCCTGAATCTTGCCTCCGGCTATACAAGTGCATGTTGAGATAGATTACTCCCAGTTGGAATGCAACCCTGCATGACAAAAAGAAAAAGAAGAAAAATAAAAGATTGTAGTTTCATAAGAGACCCTGAGCCATAACCACCCAGCCATTCCATTTCTTACATCTCACTCAGAAACTGAGATAATAAATGTGTTTTAACCTAAACCCCTTCACTTTAGGGTAATTTGTTATTTAGTAAAAGACAGTACCAATCAGTTCACTTCATAGAACAGACATCTAACCTGTCATTTTAGAAACTATAAATTAAGTGTATTATTGGAGGTTGATCTGATGTATTTTGGTTCTAATTACTGTCTGCTGACTTTTAATGTACGCAAATATTGCTGTGCAACCTTGCCTAACAACTTATTCCTGTTTGACCAAAAAAAGCTGCTACACCTGGGCAGGCTAACAGGGTAGGCGTGGCTAAGGTTCATGGGATTTAAGAGACAGAGAAATTTTGGGGAAAGGAAGAATTCATAGACCAGAAGAGGAGATGTTGGTGAGGAGAGGATGAGAGAGGAAGAGGAGAAAAAAGGAGTCCCCTGCCGTGGGTGAGGAGGAGAAGAAGCACATGGCTGGCATGGATGGAGGATTTCGTCCAGACGAAGAGCATTAGCAAGTATTTGGGAACATGGATGGGAGGTAGCTTGATAGAAATTATTAGAAGCAGATAGCATGGGATTGGGGCAGAGAGATATGGGAGGTAGTTTAGGGGATTAATATAGGTCCAGCCCCAGATGAACCAAAACTATTTTAAAATATTACAGGTGTCTGTTTTTATTGATAGTGGTTTAGAAAATACTGCAGTAATAACTATAGCCTATTAGCAAACATTTATTATGGCTACTTCTAAATTAACCTCAACAATATATAGTATTACATAGGCCTCAAGACAGGCTACAAATATGCAAACTATCAGGCAGTGAAGATACAGTGACAAAGACTAAAATGTGAATGTCATTTCCTGGTTAGTATACGGCACTTAACACAATTTTGTTTGTATGTGTGCATGTGAGTATGTGTGTGCGTGTACATGCACATGTGTGTGCATGTGTGTGTGTGTGTACATGCACATGTGTGTGCATGTACCTACACATGTGTGTGCATGTGTGTGTGTGTTTGTGTGTGTGTGTGTGTTGCTGTGGACCGTGCACATATGCAGTGCCTGGGTCTGCCGGCAATGCTTAGTTTCTAGCTTTTGTGTGGATTCTGGAGATCCAGTCTTGTAGCACAGTCACTTTCACCCACTGAACCACCACCCTATCCCCTTAAAATGCTTTTGAATTATAAAAATGTCTTTCCTTTTTTACTAGAGCTACCATGTCACTGAATATGTTATTATGTCCAATTTAGAGAAATACATAGATGGAAGAGTATATTATTTTTCTTTTTTTATTTGAACTTGAAGAGTTTTCTTTTTTCAGACAGATTGAATGAATAGATGTCAGTGCAGAGTGACCAGAAAAAAATCCCAGGAGCAAATTTAAACAAGTGTCATCACCCAAACTAAGTTATTATGCACCAAATATTATCTCCCTAATTAGAATCATAGTTTGGAAGCACTCAGTCTTATGCTGGAACCTACAAACTTTAATCCTTGAATACATGACTTTAGAATAAT
Source organism: Acomys russatus (assembly GCF_903995435.1). NCBI lineage: Eukaryota > Metazoa > Chordata > Mammalia > Rodentia > Muridae > Acomys > Acomys russatus. The sequence continues at coordinate 55,972,311 of NC_067159.1, forward strand.
ACAGAAATTCAATCAGTGCTTTTTTTTCTAGACTTAAACAAAGGCATGATGTGGTACTTAGTCAGGGGAGGAATTTAGTATGTGATATGTTTTCCTTAATCACAATTACATTAGGATTTGTTTAATCTGGGTTACCAGGCAAGATTTTTTTCCAGTGACTCATTTTACCATTAGCTATTTGGAAACAATGACTATGTATTTTAATAAAGATATTTTAATAATGATTATATTTATAGAAGAATTGTGATGGCATTAAAAAGTGCTCATGTTCTTTTTTGGGTTAAATTTTTCAATAGCATCTAATATTTGTCACAAACAGTCAAAAGTATTCATATGAGGTTATTAATTAAAGCTTTCAAAGTTGTAGGAATTGCTTAGACATTCCTTGTTTGTGATAGTCTTGAAAGTCTTGACAAGTATCAGTCACATATGTTGAAAGATGTCTTTGCAAAGAGTTGTAGATTTTTATTTCCACACACTTGACAGGACAGAGCAGGGCTCCATTTTAATCCCAGCATTGTGGACACAGGCTTTGGTCATGAAAGCTCACTGCTGACATTCACCTGAACCCTCCCCCCAGCTTTTTCTACCTTGTGACCTCACCCCTTTCATAGCAGAGAGGGGTCAGTGTGTGATGTCCAAGCCTCGTGATGGAAGGTTCTAGCCTACAGCCTTGGAAAAATTCCTTCACATGCTTTAGAGCTGTTACTAATAAGGAAAGAATTTTAAGCTTTCACATAATTACTTATTTGAGCATTTATTTATTTATATTACTATTACACTCATTACTTTCTTGTTTCTGTGGTCAAGTATCTGACAGAAAGCAGAGTAAAGAGAAACTGTCTACTCTTGTTTAGGTTTGAAGGTATAGTTGGGGCATGAGGTGGGCGCAGCCTAAGGTAGCAGTGTATGGAGATCTTAGCTCACATCTCCAGCGACAAGACTATGAAATTCAATGTTCTTGCTGCCTAGGTCTCTTCCTTCTAAAGGCTCTACAGACTCCTCCAACTCTTCCATCAACTGGTGGTCATGACTTCAAAATATGAGCCTCTGGAGATATTTCACATATGAACCCTTACGTCACTAATAATCTCAAATTATGCCCCATGTCCTAAATGTCCAATGGTGTGGCTTGTAGCCAAACTACTTTGAGTATGTCACTTTCCAATTTATCTCCTTAGCCACTTTTCTTGACTGGATTTGAAAGATTTTTTAAAAAGTAATTAATTCACTTTACATCCTGGTTGTGGCTGTATCTGTCCTCATCTCTCAGTGGCAATCTTCTTATCTCTCCCCCTCTCTCCTGCCCTATTCCTCAGAAAAGGGGAGTGCCCCTTCCCACCCACCTTAGATCATCAAGTCTTACCCAGACTGAGCATGTCCTCTTCCCCTGTGGTCTGGCAAGGAAGTACTGCCAGGGGGAAGTGATCACAAAGCTGTCAACAGAGTCCATGTCAGAGACAACCCCCACTCCCCTTACTAGTGGACTTACATGAAGCCTGAGCTGCCCATAAGTTACATCTGTATGGGGTCCTAGGTCCAGTTCATGCCTGGTCCTTAATAGGTGCTTCAGTCTCAGCAGGTCCCTCTTCTGAAGCTCCTGTCACCTCCATTTCCTACACCCCCCCCAACTGCACTTTCCCACAAGACTCCCTACTCATTGCCCAGAGTTTGGCAGTGAGTCTCAGCATCCAGTTTCTAGGTACTGGTGTGTGGAGCCTCTCAGAGGACAACTCAGCCAGGCTCCTGTCTGCAAGCATAGCAGAGTATTTTTAATAGTGCCCTGGGTTGGCTTTCCCTCATGACATGGGTCTTGGGTTGAGCCAGGCACTAGTTGGACATTTTCTCAATCTCTGCTCTATCTGCAGGAGAGAGGAAATGCATTGGGTTTTGTTTGTAATTTTGGATTTTAAAGAGTATTTTTACCTTTGGAAAATTCCTAACACAATTTCAACAGGGAACTGCTTGTGCACCTGCCCATAAAGCATTTAATATAACAGACTTCTAGATTTTGTGTCTGGATAATGTGTGATGGTCTTTTGCTGAGGTTCTGTAACTGAAAAGTGAGACCTTGTTCGTTACACACATTTAGAGTGGGGGTTGTCTCTGACACGGACTCTGCTGACAGCTGTGTGATCACTTCCCCCTGGCAGAACTTCCTTGCCAGGGGAGGAGGACATGCTCAGTCTGGATAAGACTTAATGATCTAAGGTGGATGAGGACCAAACTGTAAATGGAGCCTCCTAGTGGCTGAGCAAATGTTACTGTTAGAAGCACTGGCGGTGAAGCTGATGGGCAAAGTGTCAATATGCAGCGATTCATGAGAGTTTGAGGTAGGACAGAGGGGAAATGAAGTTGCCCATCTCTTCTGTTCCTCTTTTCAAACCTGGTGAGTCTACAGGAAGCTGTTCAGTGGATTCTGAAATGTGAGGGGAACCTCAGCTGGTAATTCACTCTCATCTCTGTAGAGAACTCATCTCTGGACTTTTACTTTCTTTTAAATGTGATTGTTTTTTGAAAGTCCTGTGTATTACTGACAACCACTATCTAAACATTTGCTGATGTAATTATGAAAACAATAAGAAAATACAGTAAGAAAAGTAAGAACATAATTATATATTATTTCACAAATATGCCTTTAGGGTCAAGAGGCCCACTAACCCGGTCCAGACCCAGTGTGTGACAGAGTTCACACAACAGAGCTCACGTAACAGCAGAGCTCACACCACAGCAGAGCTCACACCACCGCAGAGCTCACACCAAAGCAGAGTTCACACCACAGCAGAGCTCACACCACAGCAGAGCTCCCACCACAGCAGAGCTCACACCACAGCAGAGCTCACACCACAGCAGAGCTCACACCAAAGCAGAGCTCACACCACAGCAGAGCTCATACCACAGCAGAGCTCACACCACAGCAGAGCTCACACCAAAGCAGAGCTCACATCACATGCCGGCTCATGCCGCAGAGCTCCTATGTCTTCAATAAAATGATTTTGTTACAGAAACAATGAGAGAGGAGGTGAGATCCCCAGGACTCAAGGGAAATTGATCACTCTTTTTTCCCCTGAAAAAAAAAAAAAACAAAAACAAAAGCAAAAACAAAACAGAAATTTGGGCTGCTGGGTTGCTCCATGGTTAAGGAGCTTGCTACCAAACTTGCAGAACTAACGGACTTCTTGTGGAAAGAGAACGAATGCTGTTCTACAAGCGTCTCTCAGGCATCCACACCTGCAGAGTGAACTTACTCCCGCCCCCAATAACTGACATATTAATGTGAAAAGAGAAACAGAAAGCCTTTACTTCCTAAAATACTTTGTCAGATGACTTTAAAAATCCTGTAATCCCAGAACTCTGGAGGGAGAGAGAGAGAGAGAGAGAGAGAGAGAGAGAGAGAGAGAGAGAGAGAGAGAGAGAGAGAGAGAGAGAGAGAGAGAGAGAGATATCGCCGTGAGTTTGACATTAGCCTGATGTACAAAGCGAGTCCGGGGCAGCCCAGGCCACACACAGAAACTCTGTCTCGAAACCAAAAAGAAAAAAAAATCCAATTAAATAATTTGACAAGACTTTGTTTCTTTTCCTTGTTTAATATATTTATAATGTAAGATTGGCTGGGTTTTGCTTGTTTCTCTCATGAAATTGCTTACTATAGACACTGTTTCTTCCCCCATTCCCCCCAAAATTCCAATCTACTCAACTCATTTTCTATTGTGTTGAGAGGCAGGCCTTGTGACGTATGTGGCAGTACGATTTGGCAACCCCACATTTGCTTTAGCTTCTAAATACTTACCTAGTTACAAGAAAAAACAAAACAAAATAAAACAGGCACTGGTAGGCGTGGCACTGGACACTGGCCTGTCTTTGCAGTGGTGCCTGATCCTGAACATACAGATCAGTCTAGTCAGAGGAGCACACGGAGCTGGAGAGTGCTGGAAACTGAGGAGACTCGTAAAGGAAGGTGTTGGGTGTATGTTTTAATGTTAATGTGCCCTCTCCTCATCACAAAGCTCCCCAGCATTATGGGCCATATGGGAGATTTTCTTCTTGACACTGAAGGTACTTGAATTTGTACTTTATGGTTTAGATAGATTTAAACGAAATGCTTTTTCTTTACTCTTTGATTCATTCATTCATTCATTCATTCATTCTTTCTTGCTTGCTTGCTTTCTTTTTTTATAGTTATCATCAATTAAAACAACATAAGACACAGTTGTTGTGGTCTCTGCCAGCCAAATAACCACGGGTTTATTTGGGAGAGATGACTCTGAACCACAGTCTCATAAGGTCCAAAAGTGTGAAACAATCTCATGTGAGCTTCCTGTTTGTGTTTTGGGGTTTTTTTTTTGTTGTTGTTGTTGTTTTTTGTTTTGCTTTTCTTTTCTTTTTTTAAATTTCAGCTTTCTTTATTTAAATACATGGTTACTTATTGGAGAGACAGGAAGATGTATTAATAAAAGCTGAACTTATATAGCACCCCACACTTTTTTCTTCATTTGCATTCCGCCATTTGACAGTCATATTGTGGCTGCAGCATGCAATGCTGCATTGGCTTACGTAGAACTATTCATCAAGGTTGATTCTTAGCTCTCGGCATCTATCAGTAAAATTAATCATACTTTGCATTTTAAATTATATATTTACTTATGTCGTTCCTGGACTAAGAGGAATGTTGAGGTTGGCTTCAGTCATAGCCTTTTTACAGGTGGTGAATTATCTAAAATTGAAAAATTAAATATTAATAATAAATAATATCAGATTTTTATCTGCTGCAGCAGCTCTTTGTGATTACCTATATATAGATGCATTGCAATATCAGCAATCGGCACTTGCATTTTATTAACATTTATTCTGAATAAATTCTTCCTTCATATAGGAATTTGTTGAGTACCAGAAAAATACACTTTCTTGCTCCCCCTTGTCACTTTGAGATGAAGCCTACTGTGATGAATTATTAGGACAATGAAAATTAAGCAACAGTGAAGGCTGTAATTTGAGAAAGAAATAAATCTGTAGTTTGAAAAAAAGAATATCAGCTTGGAAGATTTATTCTGTCTTTTAAAGGTGTAAGTCACTGTAGGGTAACATCAGACACAGGGTGTTGATGAGAGTTTCTGGATCTCCACACTGACGGTATTTTTAAGTAGCCAACTTTTGAGGTCTTACGGAGAATGTCTTGGTGTCCATTCCTTTTTCCTGCCATGACTGAAGCCAATACTCCTGCTAACTATGAGCTAGAGAGACAGAAATGCAATGGCTTGTCAGCCATGTGACTATATAATTAGTCAAAGAAATAAAATAAACAGCAGGCATACTGGAGTGAGGTGGCCTATGAGGTGGAGTTGTGTAATGACTTGAGAAATCCCAGGCTTGGCATAAAGAGAGGTTGGCCCATTCTTTCTGACCTGTGTCAGAAGAAGTCATAAGAATGATAAATGATTGAGAAGATATATGTACAACCTAATCTATCATTATACCACGTACATGTGGACCATCATATCACATGATAGGTAATAATTACCTGTGGATCCATGAAAACACACCCTCAGTTATAATTTAAACCTATGTTGAGATGGCCAGGAAGAGTGTAGTTATCTAAGAATTTTCTTTTAGAACCATGAGCACTGACATGAAATTGTAGTAAATGTTTCCTTGCTTATGCCTAATTGCCTTTGATGTGTTACTCTCTGCTAGGGATTTGTGTCACGAAGCTTTTCTCCCTGGGAAATGCAAAGCAGAGAAGAGCTGGTGCCTTGTCCACGATGGAGGCATGCACATTGCCTGATGCCGCTGCAGTAATGTGCAGCCATGAATGACCTCAGAAGGATCTGTAACCCGCCAGTAACAATCTCTGCTCATGGAAGTGAAAATTAGGGGGCCAAAAACTCAGAAAGGATGTCAAAGGTCACCAAGTAGCAGGAGACTATGTCACAGTTTGACCAAAGCTCTTGCAACTTTCCTTGTAATGCCTTGTGTCATTCTGCCAGACAAGCAACCCCCTGTGCTGTAAGAACTTGTAAGTATCTTATTACGTGACTTAAGTCCTGGGTTCTCACACGTGATGTTCTTAGGAGTTTCTATAGCTATCTTCCTTCCTTCCTTCCTTTCTTCATACTGACCTTCCTTCTTTCCTTTCTTTTTAAATTTTAAATTATTATAATTTATTTAGATTGCATCTTGAATGTTATCCCCTTTCTTGTCTCCTCCCATTCCCACCCTTCCTCCCTCTTTCACCCTATTCCCCTCCCACAGGCCTGTGACAGAAGGGGACCTCCTCCCACATCAAATGACCACAGCCTATAAGGTCTCTTCTGGTTAGCCTGCTTCCCCTTTCTCTGTGTGCCACCAGGCCTCTCTCCCAAGGATAAGTGGTCAAATTGGGGGCTCTAGAGTTCATGTCAGACGCAGTCCTCACTCTCCACATAACCTTGGAGAATGAGATGTCCATTTGCTAGATCTCAATATGGAATCTAGGTTTGCTGAGTGTATTTTCCTTGATTGGTGCAACAGTTTATGCATGGCACCCTGGGTCTAGATCCATCAGCCTTGACAGTATCCTTGTGGGGATCCTGAACACTCTGGGTCCTTCCATTTCACCCCATTCTTCCATACTACTCTCTGCACTCCACACAGAGACCAGAGGCAGGTCACAGCATCTGTCCTGATTCCCCGCTGGGTGGAGTCTCTCAGAGGACAGCTATGTTCAGCTAATGTCCACTTATAAGTGAGTATATATCACACATGTCTTTCAGAGTCTAGGTTACCTTACTGGGGATGATCTTTCTTAGTCTATCCATTTGCCTGAAAATTTGAAGATTTCTTTGTTGTTAATAGCTGGGTAGTATTCTATTGTGTAAATGTACAACAATTTCTTTATCTATTCTTTGGTTGAGGGACATCTAGGTTGTCTCCAGATTCTGGCTATTATGAATACGGCTGCTATGAACATAGTTGAGCAAATATCCTTGTAGTACATGGAGCATCTTTTGGGTATATGCCCAGGAGTGGTGTAGCTGGGTCATAAGGTAGCACTGTTTCCAATTTTCTGAGAAAGTGCCAGATTAATTTCCAAAGTGGTTGTACGAGTTTGAATTCCCCCCAGAAATGGAAGAGAGTTCCCCTTTCCCCACATCCTCACCAGCATGTGTTGTCACTTGAATTTTTCATCTTAGCCATTCTAATGGGTGTAAGATGGAATCTCAGAGCCATTTTGATTTGCATTTCCCTGATGACTAAGGACTTTGAGTATTTCTTTAAGTGTTTGTCAGCCATTTGATATTCTTCTATTGAGAATTCTCTCTTTAGTTCTTTTTCCTTCCTTCCTTCCCTCCCTTCCTTCCTAGCTCCTCTCATCTCCTCTCTTCTTTCATTCTTTTGTGATTTTTAGAGACAGGATTTCTCTTTGTAGACCTGACTGTACTGGAACTTGCTCTGTAGTCAAGGCTGGCCTCAAACTCACAGAGATATGCCTGCTTCCACCTCCCAAGTTCTGGGATTAAAGGCATGTACCACCACAGCCCATCTTGTAGCCATCTTTCTTATGTTTCCTGTCTTGCATAGGTATGCAGCACTTCCTGTATTTAAATACAGCATGATATTGGTACAGTAAAGGATGCAAATCATCTGGAAAGTTTGAAAGATAACAAAGGTAAAACCTACATGAAGGTAGGTTATCCTTGAATAATAACTGAGTAGAGTGACCCGCTTCAGCTTGCCTAGTGGTAGGATGTGCATTTCACATGAGTGGGTTCTCTTGTCATCTTTACCTACTCAGATGTGGCAGCTTAATCGGAGAAGAATTGTCTTTAATGATGCCCGAGGCTTACAAGGTCTTGAAACAGAGTGTGAGTTTAGGAGTGTGCAAAGGAGAGGTAGGCTGATAGCTACTCCTAAGGAAAAGAACCAGTTAACTTCTGGCTCCGAGGACACTTAGGAGATGCTAGAATCGAGAGCCAGAGGAAGTTGCTTCTTCAGGCATGGGATTTGATATTACAGGTGAGGGTTGTGCTAACTGCAAGAATGTAGAACAATTGGTATTTAATACAAGGTCAAATCCATGATGAATCTGAGGTTTTCTGGATGCACTCGCCTGGGCTTCGGTGCAAAAGAACTGTAGCCAACTTCTGAACACATAGCTTGTACATTTCTCTGAGTGAACCTCTTATGTCCCTAGTTGTAGCAGATGCCCAGTGCTCTGTGGATCAGAGCGCAGTGTGTTGTGCATCATGAAGCGTGGTGTTTTCACTGCTTATACAAAGTTTTCCCCTCCTACACAAGTGTGTAAGGCTTTAAAAACAAAAAAATGCTTAATATTTTTCTCATGCCATTATTTAGCAATTACACTAGATTGTTTTACAGTGTTTGATTTTAAAATTACAGTGGTAACTATAATTTTGAAAAAATAATCTTTGTGTTAGGATAGTATTACCAAGAGTTTCTAATATGGACCTAAAGATATTTCTGCTACTTTGTACAATGTATTTCCACAAAGTGGAGTTCATTGCATTGATGATTATAAACTCAATGTCAATCAACTCTGATAAGTGCTGAGGGGGCTGCATCTGCAACACCAACAATTCAGCTAGACAAAATCATTCCTGGAAAACCAAACAAGTGTCTCTGCCTCACTCATGTGCTTATTTGTTCTCATCTTTAATAACCAGCACAATTACATATGATATGCATGCATATCAAATTCTTGTTTAATTTTTTTGGTGACTTTGTATCAGTAAATGTTTGGACTGTGTATGTGTATTGATCCTTACACACTCAGGGACTCGTAAAACTTTTGTTGGGTAAACTGGAAAAAAATTAAACATTTCTGGACCTAGAAGAACAATTATTGAGCATTGTTCTGAGTGCTGGAGACACTACAGCAAAAACTAGTGCCCACAGGACCCCTAAGGTTGTAAGTATTGGAAAGGGGTCTGAATTGGCCAAAAACAAGTTGCCAACTGCTGGTTTAGACATAGCATTAGGCATTCGACTCATTTAACAGTCAAATAGGAGGTAAGAGGCGTCACAACGCTGTGCATGCTCCCATCTGGATTCCGCGGGTGAAGTCTAACTGGTTCCCTGGAGGCCTGTGTTTCCTGTAGGCGATCAGATAAAAGCAATGCTCGTGGAAAGTATCGAGGAGACACCGGTGTTCGTTTGCTGTCGCGTGTGGCTGTGAAGGCAGAGGCAGTGCTGCCCATCTGACTTGTGCGCCGTTGGACACGTGACCGAATCTGGAATTCCATCTAGTCAATATTTACTACGGCGCTATCCATTTATCAAACCATCAGGAGGAAATGTGCCCCAAAGTTGCCACAAAAAATGCAGATGACAGGTGTCAAAAGTTAAGTATGAAAACAGTGCTATGGAGCCTGCAGAAACTGGGCAAGTCTGTGGGTATTTTCCTGAGTAAGGAGGCCCAGCTGATTGTGGGCAGTACTAACGCTGGGCAGCTGGTCCTGGGCTTCTATCAAAAATGGTAGCTGAGCCAAATAGAGGAAAGAAGTCAGTGAACAGCTTGGCTTTCGCGTCCATCCTTGTCTCCAGGTTCCTCCTCAGAATCTAACTTCCCTTCAGGAAAGATTGTAGCCCTGCAGGCCTTCCTTCCCTTAAGAGGCTTTTGGACATGGTGCTTACCACAACAATAGAAAGCAAACCAGGACAGTGCAGGATCGGTTCAGCTGGTTTCATGATGGCTGGGACAGTGATGCAGCGAGGAGGTGACCCTGGAACCAGCCCAGGTTCTCGGCCAGAGGCGGAAGGCATAGCCCAAGGCAGGAGTCTCACAGTGACAAGAGGATGGAACGCTGAACAAACCATGGTGCACACTGCGACGTATGGCGGCCTGTGAGCAGCGCTGGGACGGGAGCGCGTGGAGCCGCAGTCTCCGCCGTATCGAAGCCAGGTGGTGAGATTGTTCACATAGGCACATAGGCTCTGCATATTTTGGATCCTTTAGATACCTTCATTTTGATATGAACTTTTATGGATCAGTTACTTACCTGTCATGTTTTATAAATATCTCACTATACATTTCTAATTTCAGTAGTTAGCTTTAAGTTTTCTCAAAAGTATCTTTTATCAATTTTGATAAATGCTAAAAATAAAGCCAACATCGAAAAGCATCATCAATGATTTCCCAATATTTATTGAATTTTTAGGATTTTTTTTCTGATGTGGCAAGACAAGAGATTGGTGTCCTAAAGCAGGGCTTCTTTCAGCTTTTATTCTGGGGACCATAGCCCCATGCAATTAATCTTGTATAAGAATTTCATACTACTTGACAATGTAAAATTTGTTACAGGTGGTTGCTATTTTTATTTCAAAGTCTTTTAGGCCCATAGTGATATGTACTATGGTTAAAAAAAAAAACCTACCAATTTTTCTTTAATGACTAGTAGATTTTTAAAGTCTAGCTATGAAGCAGCTAAGCATGCCTGCTCCACTCATTTATGACCGTGGGAATAGGCGGCAATGGGAAGTTTGGGACCCTACAACAAATGAATGACCCGTTGACCCCCTGCCGTGTGTTGTGAGTTCCGCATACCCACTAACTTCCTGTCACTCAGAGAAGTTACAAGGAAACACTTGGGTGAACGCTTTTCGTGGAAAATATTTGACCCTAACTAAATCTCCCCGTGGGGACTGGCCAAGAATAACCTTGGTATTCTCACTGTGGGACTGGCACCCAAGATTCCCCATATTTACTTTTCGTGCCTGTTGTAATATAGCAAGTTTTGTGTGCCAGACGCAGCTTTCCTCCCTCTGATTCACAGTGAGGCTGATGGGGCCCTCCTTCTAGCTGCACAGCTCTGAGTCCCTGCAGATGCATGAAGCACACAGTGGGTCCTTCCAGCTGCACAGCTTTGAATCCCTGCGGATGATGCATGAAGCACACAGTGGGTGGCTCACACTATCTCCACACCCAGCACTGCTTTCTGTGATGGAGCTGCTTAGTTTGCCCTTGAAGCAGAAAATTGATGAGAAAAAGGTGGCACATCCTGTTTCTGGCTATACACTATGGTGCATTGCTGGTCGTTATTAGTTTAAACCATTCAAGATAAATTAATCTCTCTCTCTCTCTCTCTCTCTCTCTCTCTCTCTCTCTCTCTCTCTCTCTCTCCTCTCTCTTTCTGTCTCTCCCTCCCTCCTTCTCTCTCCCACTCTCTTCCTGTATCTGTGTGTGTGTGTGTGTGTGTGTGTGTGTGTGTGTATGCACCCACACGTGTTTGGCTGAAATTGTAGCACATTAGGTTTGTACTTTTCAGTTTTCTTATGTGGTTATTTTTTTTTCTCTATCCCAAATCAGAACTTTGCAATCTGTACTGCCCTTTCTTCCATTCTGTGCAATTTTACCTGATGAGAAATTCTGGTTTTATTAGTGCCACACTGAGAAAATTTCTCCTGGGGACAGCCTGCTCCTCGTGGCACTTACTGCTGTGGAGTAATCCCCTTTTGATTTCAACTGATAATGAACGTTCGCTCCAGTGCTTACAACCAGGCCATTGTAGAACTAAAGCAAATGGGGATAAATTGAAGAACTGAAGAAAGATACAAACAGTAAAATCAAAGTATTTGTACAGCTTCACTCTCCTTTGATTAAAGTTCCCCAGAAACCTACTTATATGAGAGAAGCTAAATTACTGTAATTAGTGCTGAGATCTGCTAAGCAACTTTTACCTGACTGAACCGAGAAGAGTGTTAAGTCTTTAAGTGCCTGTAATTTTTTTTTAACTTACAGAAAATATATTTACCAGCTATATATTTTCTTCCCTCTGACAAGCTTATTTTGAAATCAGAGCAAGAAAGATGCAATTAAATTCATGTGGTTGAGGCCTGGGTTCCTAAGGCTCCAGAGAGCCCTGGAGCTTCCTCAGAGGCTTGTAGGCGACTACATCCTCTGAGTCCCTTTACCCCAGCAAATGTTCGCAACTCGCACAACTTAGGGCTGGGCCCGTGTAAGTACTGCAAGTTTCATGAGCTTTTCAAGTCTCTTGAGATTTGGAATATTTCAATCCAGAGAAGACAGCTGCACACCTGTCACTTTTACTTTACTATTTATAGTGGAGACTCAGTCGTGCCCACACCCACGGGGGAGATATATGAAGACACAGCCCACGGGGTTCTGTGGGCCACTGTAGGTCCCAAGAACCAGAGCCGAGTGCTCTGATGTTTCCCAAGCACTCGGTTCTGTGTGACTTTTCAGTTTACCTTGCGTACTTTTCATTAGTCCCTTTTTATATGAGTGATCTGGAAGGCTTAGTTGTTTGTATGGGCACTTGAGGAGGAGAAGGTAAATGCCCTTGAGTTCCCCTTCACTTCTCAATGATTTATTTTCAAAGAGTTTATTATTCAAGTTTCCTTACTACGTGACTGTTTATATCAAATACAGATGAGAAGACAGGCATTTCAGCTCAGAATCATTGAGGACAACACAGAAAAATCCAGTGAAGAACATAAACAATGTGTCAGATTTCTTTGGCCTCTTATTCATTCTGTTAAGATATATGCACAATCTGGTATCCATTCACTTCCTCTGTGCTTATGTGGGAATGCTGTATGTGCACACCAGTGTGTGGGCACAGATTTTGCAGGCATGGTATCTGTGCACACCAGTGTGTGGGCACAGATTTTGCAGGCATGGTATCTGTGCACACCAGTGTGTAGACGTAGAACTTGCGGGCATGGTATATATGCACACAAGCATGTGGGCGCAGATTTTGTGGGCATGCTATATTTGCACACCCGTATGTGAGGGCAGATTTTGTGGGTATGCTGTTTGTGCACACCAGTGTGTGGGGGCAGATTTTGTGGGCATGCTGTTTGTGCACACCAATGTGTGGGTACCGATGCACACTTCTGTGGCTTAGATCAGAGGTGGGTGTCAGGTGTCTCCTTTAGCCCCTCCCCACCTCATGTTTTGAGTCCATGATCTGACTGGGCTATGCTGACCGTCCCGTCGGCCTCGGGGATCTTCCCGCCCCTAGTGCACCACTGTATCTGATTCTGTATTTGGATTCTGGACCCTGAACTCAGGTCCCTGTGCTTGTGTGGCAGCCACTGTGGTGAGTCTTCTTCCCAGCTCTAATGGCAGCATGCTCACAGTCAGGGCTCCCTCCCTTTCCTTCCATCTTCCACCTTGCTCTTTTTCCCGTTCCTTCCTGCCTCTGTTTCTGGCGCATGTACAATGGTGCAATTGAAAGGAACAAGGACAACAGACTTCTATTTAGTTTCCAACTCTTGTACCAATTATTGGCTCTCGTGTTGACCTTAATTGTCCAATCTACAAAATGAGAGATTTGGTTGGACCAAGATAGTGTTTCAACAAAACAGGTATTGGATTCACTGGGGAAAGTCATGATATTCCATTCAGAAGGAGCTTATTGATCACTAACAGACTGACCACAGCTACCTACATCCAACCTGACACACAAATCAGGATGTCAATAGATCCACTTGCCACTTAACAGTATCTGACTGAGCAACTCCACTGGTCATTTCTTGTAGATATGACATATGCTTGACCATTAAAGACAGTGAGCATGAGTTTCTGTAAGTGTATGTTCCATCAGCCCCGGGAAGCTTGACGTCAGAACTGCCCAGAAATGAGGCATGGTGCTTGTCTCTACAGTAGTAACCCTGGATGGACACATTGTTTGGAACATGCACTTTCCAACCTTCATGTGGATCAACTCAACCCGTTGACACATCATTATTTTGAGGATTATCATTTCTGTCTGCATTCAGAAAATACTCATTTTTTCCACTGTAAGGCAATTTAGGGAAGGAGTGTACTCAGTACCCCAGCCAAGGAATCACATCATATGGCCCTGAGCGGTGGACTCTGCTTCCTTTCGCTAACTATAGAGTACTGCTATGTGTGTTATAGAGGAGGTTACTTAGACAGGATTGTGGGTCAATATTTTGTTTATATTTATAATTACATGATTACAATGAAAAATACTATTGTAAGTTTCACTTCGTGTTTTACAAGGGCGCTCTGAATGTGTTCTTTTAGTTGACCCCATAAGTGTTCTAGCTAGCTGTGAAAAAATATTATTTGTGATTCACAAATAAAGTGATCTCTCCTGAGACAGATTGGGCAACTTACAAAATAATAACCAATATTTTGTGACTATTTAGTATGGCTTAGGTATTATCTTGAGCATTTTGAAGTCATTATTTCATTACTTACTCTTTTATTATTTCTCTCTCTCTCTCTCTCTCTCTCTTTCTCTCTCTCTCTCTCCACACATCCTTCTCTCTCCTATTGTCCCCATTTTACAGACAATGTAATTAAAGCTGAGGAAAGCTAAGCTGCATGAATAGTGACACTGTGAGCATTAGTGGCAATGGGGTAGAAGTCTGTTTATCTGACTATATTTATCATTCTTGTTCCCAGTAGTGTATCCTGCTAATGTGAAGACAAAAAAGGAGTTCACACTCCTAACAAATTGTTAGTTTCTGTGAATAATAATTAGTTTAGTTTTCGTAGTATATTGAAAAATATCTTGACATTTTAAGTATTTGTGAAAGGAATATGTTATAAAAAAACTACAATTAGCTTCATACTAAAAACGTAACTTAATGTGATCAACGCACACTTCCAACAATACTATTCAGACAAATTGTCTCCTTTGATAATGTCACAGACTGTGTGACTAACATGGCAGCTATCAGAATGCTGTTGATAGCATTCAACTATCAAACACAATGGCTATGCTTCTCCTCGAAGGGGAGTTTCTGCTCTGGTTGCCAAATATGGCCTCTGGCTTCTGCTCCAGTTGTCAGTGGAAATTACTAATGGTTTTAAATCACTGGAGTTTATTCTTCCACTATGGAACTCTCTTTAGGTAAAAGAAAGAACCTTTTGCTTTTAGGGAACAACTGGTATGGGAACAGAAAAGCTTAGCATCTCTTTACACTGGTTAAGTAGGAAGGGCCTTTTTCTTCTTTACTCTGGTCACATGCCACTGTGTGCATAACTGAACCCTACACAGGAGGATCAAACAAGTCAAGACACAGCAAGGTACTAAAAGTGATCTCTATTTCCTGTCTTCTCTGAAAGGACATCAGAAATTTGGTTGCAGCAGTCAGTGGTCCACACCCAGTCCAGAAAACAAAACAAAAAAAAAAAACACTGTGAAGATTCTTACTCTTCCAGCTTCCATAATTGACATGAAGGGCATTTCTGGTCTTATTAGTTGACTGGTGAAATTATACTTTCATTCATTACTTTTTTCTACACTATGACCAAAAAGGTGCTTGTTGAAAAGCACCTTAAAGGGAAGCATTGGGGCACCGTCCCTCATTGTGAGGGAGGTATGGCAGCAGCAGGGTGGGGTAGCACGTCACATTGTGTCTGCTGGCAGAGGAGAGTGAGGTGAGTGTTGGTGATGCCACTACTGTTCTCTGTGGCTCTTTCATCACCACCTAATTCTCTTGGGCATCCGTTCTTAGGCGTGAGGCATGCCAGAGATGTGATTCTAGATTCAGTGGGTGCTGAGGACTTTCATAGGTCTACTCCCATAGAGAACATCCTTTAAGATTGCTGTACTTTGCTTAACTACTCCTCAGTCTTAGTCTGCAATGACAACTGTGCAAGTTTATGGTTCCAGTTTTAGCATGTATCCCTCTCTCTACAAACAAGAAGGGAGTTTCATCAGATAGGGTGCAATGTGAGCATTAAACAACAGGCTTGCCCTGGGCAGAAGAGGGAATCCAGGTTAAGTCACTTAGTTTCCTTTTCCTGTTATTGATTGCCAAGGATCAAACTGTATGTGGAGCTGCAGCTCATTGACTCTTCTAGAACTGTCCAGAGAGAACAATCATCACATTGTGTGTTTGTGTGTGTGGGTTCCGGTGGAGGTCAGAAGAAAACACGGGGCAGTTGGTTCTCTCACTTCTTCATGTGCGTGACTCAGCTTATCATGCTCATGGGTAAAACAGTTGCACCCACAGAGACGCCTCATTGGGTGAGCTGAGCTGGCTCTTTAAGACTGTGTCCTTCAATTGGATGGGTTGAGCTGGCTCTTTATATGCTTGGGAATGCCTCTCATGAGCACAGGTTTCCATCATGTGCCACATGTTTAAGCTTATATAAAACCACGATTTAACTTTCATCTATATTTTTCCTCAACTTTCTAGGCTCTTAAAGTGTCAAAGACACCTTCCCAAGAGTAGCCTTCACTTTTTCTCTTATTTGTATTTTCCCTTACTGCACAGTTTAGAAGGAAGAGAATATTAAGCTGTTAATGTGTGTTGAAAGGAATCCTTACACCAGACAAAAAATGGATCCACTTTCTTTTTTATTAATCATCTTGCCTATCACTGTGTTAAGGTTGATTTTTCTATTTGTTTCTTTCCTGTAGAAGTGTGCATTATAGAGTCATTAACAGAGTCCTTATTGTAGAATCTAGAGTATCTCACACACACTATTTACTGTAGGTTGTAGAGATCTTAACACAAAACTTATTGTAGGTTGTAGAGTACTTAGCACAGTACTTGTAGATTTTTTGGTACTCAACACAGTACTGGTCATGCCACTGTAAGTGTTCCCTAACTCCCAATCACTTTGAGAATCCTGGTGTCATATTTAGTTGTGTAAGCCAGTTCTGGGTGGCAGGACTAACAGCGCCAGTGCAATCATGAATGACTGAAGAGCTGAGCAGCATCTGGAGCCCTTCCACCAGTGTCACTGCTGGATGAACAGGATTGGTTGAGAAGACAGTGTTAGCTGTCTCAGGCTCACACAGTCTGTCTGAGCATGTGGCACAGGCACGGGCAGCAATTACTTTGGTGTGCAGAAAGCAATAATGAGCACAATGCAGGAGTGCAGGAGATTCTCAAAAAAGCTGAGATTTGTCACCATATATCAGTAATCAAAAATGATACCTCCCATTTCCAAATAGACTAAGAGAATATAAGTGGAACACACATGGACACACCTACAGATAAAACGTTTTTCTTCAGTCATAGCTACTTCAGCAAAAAGCCTCAGTTTTGAGTTCATATTTCAACACAATGAACATAAAACTCATATATATGAGTCATACATAATACATATGTCATATACATGAGTCATACATGATACATATGTCATATACATGAGTCATACATGATACATATGTCATATATATGAGTCATACATAATACATATGTCATATACATGAGTCATACATGATAGGTCATATGTTAGTCATATAGATATATTACTCTGTGTGTGTGTACATGTGCTCACACATGTGCATATGTGTGTGTGTTACTTAGACAGTCTTCTTAAATTGTTATGTTTCTTAGCCTCGGGAGCTTCCATATCCTCTCCACTATAAAATCAGTGTCAGCATCCATAGAATACAGGTGCTGAGATTTCCTGGCTGACTGTTGTCCTGACCATTGACATACATTAGGAAGCTGGAAGCAGGGAGTCATGTTTCAGCAACATCATGACCGTATAGCAAATGATGTTGGCTCTTGTAGGACATCTTTTACAACTGTGTTTTCTGATCTTAACTCATTATTGTGTTCTTTCTAAAATCCACAATTACAGTCTGTGGTTGGTTGAATATTTCTTAATCACTCCAGAATCCTGGGTAAAATACTCTGTGTTAAAAAGAAAGTACTCGTGTTGGCAGCTGGAGAGGTGGCTCAGAGGTTAAGAGCACTGGCTGCTCTTACAAAGGTCCTGAGTTCAATTCTAAGCAACAACATGATGTCTCACAATCATCTATAACGAGATCTGGTGTCATCTTCTGGTGTGTAGGCATACATGCAGGCAGAATAATGTACAAATAATAAATAGATATATTTTAAGAGAACATGTCACCAGAGAAGTAAAGACAGGACTTTATTCTTCATAATTTTTACAATAGAACATCATTCTTCTTTTTTATAATTTAGTCACTTTATATCCTGATTGTAGTGCCCTCCCTTGTCTTTTCCTGGTACCACCCTCCCTCCCTTGTCCACCCTCTGTCTTCCCCTAGATTTAAGAAAGGGGGAGCCCACCTCCTCTATCATCTGACCCTAGCCATTCAAGTCTCATGTGTATTACCTACATTCTCTTTTTATCTGTTGCCTGCCAAGACCACCCTGCCAGGGGGAAATAATCAACTCCTGGGCACCAGAGTCCATGTCAGAGGTATCCCCTAATGCCCATATTGTGGGACCCACAAGGAGACTGTGCTGCCCTTCTACTACATCTGAGCAGAGGGTCTAGGTCCTCACCATGCATGATCTTTCATTGGTTCTTTAGTCTCTACATGACCCTTTGGGTCCATATTTGTTGGCTCTTTTGGTCTCACTGCAGAGCTCCTGCCACTCCTGGTCCTTCTGTAAGACGCCCTGTACGTCACTCCAAAGTTTGGCTGTGAGTCTCAGCATCTGGCTCCTTGCCCAGCTGGGCGGAGTCTTTCAGAGGACCTCTTTGGTAGGCTCCTGTCTTGTCTCTTCTATTCAACTGTTTCCAGTGTCTGTTCTGGATGAGTTGTTTTCCCTTCTGAATGAGATTTACGCACCCTGCCTAGGGTCCTCCTTATTCAGCTTCTTTAGGTCTGTGGATTGGAGTGTGGCTATCCTGTACTATGTGGCTAATAACCACATATAAGAGAGTATACACCATGCATGTCTTTCTGAGTCTGGGTTACCTCACTCAGGATGATATTTTATAGTTCCATCCATTAGCCTGAAAATTTGAAGATTTCTTTGTTTTTAACAGCTGAGTAGTAATCCATTATGTAAATACACCAAACTTTATTCATCCATTCTTCAGTTGAGGGACACCTAGGTTCTGGCTACTACCAATAAAGCTGCTATGAGCATTGTTGAGCAAATGTGCTTGTGTGTTGGAGCATCTTTCAGGTATATGCCCAGGAGTGGTGTGGCTGTGTGTTGAGGTAGCATTGTTTCTAATTTTCTGAGAAAGTGCCAGATTGATTTCTGAAGTGGCTGTACAAGTTTGTGCTCCCACCAGCAATCAAGGAGTGCTCCCCTTATATTCACATCCTTGCCAACATGTGCTGTCACTTGAGATTTTGATCCTAGATTTTTTGATGGGTGTAAGAGGGATTCTCTGAGTTGTTTCTATTTGCATTTCCCTAATGACTAAGGACGTTGAGCGTTTCTTTAAATGTTTCTTGGCCATTCAGTATTCCTTTGTTGAGAATTCTCTGTTTAGCTCTGCATCCCGGTCTTAATCGGATTATTTCATTTGTTGGTATTTAATTTCTTGAGTTCTTTATATTTTTTAGAAATTAGCCTTTTGTCAGATTTAGGATTGGTGAAGATCATTTCCCGGTCTGTAGGCTGTCACTTTAATCTGTTGACGTCCTTCTTTACGTTTCATGAGTTCCCATCTATTAATTGTTGATCTTAGAACCTGAGCTACTGGCGTTCTGTTCAGGAAGTTGTCTCCTATGCCAATGAGTTCAAGGCTTTTCCATAATTTTTCTTCTCACAACTTTAGTATGTCTGATTTTATGTTGAGGTTTTTAATCCACTTGGACTTTAGTTTTGTGCAGGGTGAAAAATAAGGATCTATTTTTATTTTTATACGTGTAGACATCCGGTTAGAGAAGCATCATTTGCTGAAAATGCTACCTTTTTCCATTGCAGGGTTTTAGTTCCTTTGTCAAAAATCAGGTGTCCATAGGGGTACGGGTTTATTTATGTGTCTTTGATTTTTTTATTTTATTAAATTTTTTTATTCTTTACGTACACATTTATATTATTACACATATGTACAATAAACTACCTACAGCAAGAAGAACCATGAAACAATCAGAAATTATATAAATGTTACATTCTTAGTGTTTTGGCTATTTGTATTTGACAGCCTTGAAGAAAACATCTTTCCTATCTTGGTGCATCTAAAATTCTGAATATAAATCAATGTCTGTCATATGTCATCATTTTCAACTTAAAACATCAATCTAGACCTAAAAACATCTTAACCCTAAACAATTAAGCTTAATTGTAAAACTAAACTATCTGGTTTTCAACCCCATCAGAGACTTGAAAAGGAATAAAATTAATTACCTGAGTAGACAGGAAGTGCAGGTTAGCAGCTTCCCAAATAAAAGGATGAAAGAGACAATTCACTACCTGAACATTCACTGAAAACTCTCCTTAATGATGGAGCATCATCTTCAGCCTTCTTGCCCAATATATATGAAAGATATATTTGTGAGGCAGGAACTATTGAGGACTTTCTTACCCTGCCTTGGCAGAGTTTGGTCTATATCCAAGCTTGCCCTTTATTAGGCCTTATTCATAATAGCCAGAACATGGAAACAGCCTAAACGGCCCTCAGTTGAAGAATAGAAAAAAAAAATAACTGTGGTACATTTACACTATGGGTTACTACTCAGCTATTAAAAACAAGGAATTCCCAAAATTTGTGGACAAATGGATTGAACTAGAAATGGTCATAATGAGTGAGTTAACCCAGAAGCAGAAAGAATTAATTGACTTTTAAATCATCCTAATTTTGAAAGTCATTTTTCTTTGTTTTTCTGTGATTTGGGAAGTTGTTTAAGACCATTTTCTCCATTGCATTGGCTATATTTATAATCTTTCATAACCTCACACATTTTCTGTCAGGTGCTCAGGTGTTTCCATATTACTTGTGAAAAGATTACCATGCCATAAAGAACTGGGTTTACACTGAGGTCTAGGGACAGAAACCTGAATTCTTGTCTCCCTTTGGGGACCAGAAACTCCAATGACTTTAATGATACTTAACACACTGATAGGCACTTAGGTCTTACTTTTAAATTACTCTGAATTATTGACTTGTGTCTGAAATGCATCAGTAGAACAAATAGACCTTGAGGTGACATGCCCACTCATCTTTGCCATCATCAATAAACCTCACAATTAGTAAAAATCTAACTACACTGTCACATCATAAAACTGAAGAATAAAATAAATAGCTAATTCAGCAGTAATTTCTGCTCCTACTTTTCCAGTAGTTCATCATGTCATAATATTGTGTATGTAGTAATATCATGTATGATAGTCTTGTAGGTCTTAGGTGTCACTGAAGACCCTGGCAATGGGCCTTCATGTAGTGGCTTTCACCATTGTGGTCTCTAGAGACACAGGTTGATATTTAAAACCTGTCGAGTACAATGAAAGAAGGAAATACGCGAGTAGCTATCTGAGTATGCAGAATGGCTAGTAACAGTAGCCTGTCTGGTTGTTGGCAACTTTTATGTCTAGTCATGGCTACTCAAAATCTCTTCTGATTTATCTCATGGGTTTTATGTTTGTGGATTCTGTTTTGCATGTAGGCTGATGGCTGCACTGGGCACTGTGTTAATTGGAATGCTACAGGTCAGGTGTCAGGTAGTCATCATCTGCCTGTGTGGATCCCATTGTGTGTGACTGAAGGGTGGTGAGAGCCCTAAATCCTGCCTCGCTATAAGGGTTTCCTAGACAAACGATTATTATTTTCCTCTTTTCCTAGTTCACATACTAAAACCTAAACACAGCTTCCTTCTCTGGCTCTTTCTTTTGCTCATTCTGGGCAGTCATCAGCCCTATACTCACAGTGGAGTCACATACTCAGGGGACTCCCTCTCACACACTTCATGACAATCATCAGGTGGCCTCAGACTGACTTTTATTACTAGTTGATACTAAGAATAACTGTGATCAACATCTGCAGATATGGAGAGCTTGGTAGGAGTGAGCCTGGTTCCCTATGAGCCCAGGAAAGCACACTCTCCAGTGTGTTAGCCCAGAAAGTTGCAAGGCATAAGCCTTCACCCAATGCAACAAAAGACATGGAGCCAACTGAGGTGTCCTATCTGTGGTGTAGGTAGGTGCTGAACTGCTGTCTTCAACCTTGAACAGATGCAGCAACAGTAACCTCTGGACCTCTGTTGTCACTCCGTGCATATCTGTAATTCACAGACCCATTGCTTATGGTGTGGGTGGGTGTTCTCGTTAGACTCATGTGGGTTATTACCTAACCCTCAGTGTGCTTTGGCTTTATTGTGTGATTTGAACCTTGTCTCATAGGTGAGAGTTGAAGGCATGGAACTAGGTCACAAAGTTAGATTAAGGAGTGTTTAAGTCAGACATTGAATCTTGGCAATGTGGCTACAGTCTGCAGTATTAATGTTTGTGTTTTAAAGGACTTTATGGCCTTATGAAAAAATGTGGGAGACCCACCTCTTAAAATGATTGCAATTTAATGATTGTAATAGTCAAATGTGCATACAATCTTGGAAATGTTATTTTCCTTAAATTTCAGATGATTAGTCAGAATTGTAAGTTGGCTCTCCTCGCTTAGTTTGTTCATAGGGAACAGCGGCATAGTAATTTATCATTACTCATTTTCCAATAGTAAGAACATATATAACGTCTTTACTGGGATTTTCAAACCAGCCATTTCATTTACACAGAGAAAAGTGCAGCTGAGAAATCTAAATGTGTATTTAAATGTACAGAAAATCACCATTTCCCCCCCACCCACCCAAGTAAGCCTTCTATTATTCCTCTGGAATTTCTCTTTGCTATGTAATAGCTCTTTTGTTGGTGAGATTTTCCTGAGTTATTCATTGACAGCTGCAAAACTGCTTTGCCAAGTTAAAAATGAAATCTGTATTTTGCAAGATAGCTATTTGTTAAACATGAGATGATTCGTTTAGCTGCCTGTTTATAGTAGTTCTCAAGAAATGTAACTTTAGAAATATATTTTTATCTCAAATGACTATTAAGATATCACCATGGTCTTCCCTATTCATGGCTGTCCTCTCTCAAGACTAACATCCTCTGCAACTAAACACTATCAAATGGACTCACTCTGCTTATTTTTAACTCTCTTCATAGTCTTCTTTCTTTACTTTTTATTTTTAACTCTTTTCCTCTTTTTCTTTACCCATTTCTATGCTTACTAGAGAAATATAAACAGATGAAAATTATGTTCTGGATGCCCATTAAGAAGGCCATATCAGCTGGTGAGATGGCTTTGTGGCTAGGAGTGCCTAGTAGGTACTCTTCCAGGGAATGTGAGTTCTGGTCCCAGTAACAGCATCAGGTGGCCCTCACAGGCACCTCCACACACGTGCACACAGCATCACACATGCACACATATACAGGTAAAGACAACTCAAATCAAACGGCGCTCAGTACAGTGACGCCACCTTCAGATGTTCTCGCCTAGGCTGCACACCAGCTCTAACCTCTGTAGTGTCATCTTGGATTTCCTTTAAGTCTCCACATGCTAGTACTCATTACTTGCTTCCTGGGGATAACCCATGGTGGAAATGGACACTTGGCAGAGTTAGTAATTAACGCATCACAAAAACATTTATCCTTTCTTGTTGTTTATTGAAACTACTTCCAGTTTAGGCATTGCTTGATTGTTTTCTCTGTGTCTCTCTCATTCTCACCTTCTACATTGAATCTTGAGCAATCTTTAAGCTGTGTGTGTGTGTGTGTGTGTGTGTGTGTGTGTGTATGTGTAAAAAATCATGTTTAATAATTATATTTGCTCATATTGTTTAAAATAAATTTAATGACAATAATGCATAAAGATAAAATTGTACACTGTAGGGAACAGCAAATGCTAGACTCAAATAAAGACAGATTATAGACTAAGATTTGACATGATATCTATCTCAGATATCAGGCTCAGAGGTGTGTACAACCCTAAATTGTCAGGAGACTTACAAACAGGTAACACTTTCTGCCAAAATATCCTAGTGAAGATTAAAAACAATTTCAATAAAGTACAGTTTTTGGCTTGCAGTGGTCATGGGAAGTCCATACCAAGTTAAATATAGGAAGTGAGTCATTGAACTAGTACACCCAGTCTCCCCAGCCAACCCTTCTGCCTCCTCATAGGATAGTCAGTAAAGGTCAAATGAAGAGTGTCTGATGTGTCACAAAGGAAACACTGGGAGAAGAGCTGAGTGATGGTCAGTACATCAAAGATGGAGACACAGTGTGGTCTATCACTCTGTGGTGGGTCAAATACTAAGCAGCCCTGACCTGGAAGGAACATGGTCTCTTAACTGCCTCATATGGTGGCATTAGAGTCCTTGAGCCAGTCAGTGTCCGTAATGCATGAGTATCTGACTCACTCCTATAATGAGGTTGTTATTTGCATAAGGTCACCAGAATTTCTGGGTATGTTGCTGTATTCTTGCCTCATTGTGTTTCAGGAATCTTGTCAGAGTAGTGAGTCAGCCATAAGTATTGGAAACTTGTTAGTCTTTTGGATGGATTGGGGCATGAGCCAAATTGTTGTTGCATTCTTCCTGGCCCCTTATGAATCTTGCCTCTCTGTCAGGTATAGACTCTGAGACAGTCAGGATTTCCTGGATGTAATTAAGACATGGTGTAGGGTTGTCAAGGCCTTGGTGCAGGAAGGAAAATTATGCATAGGAGACAGAAGCAGGTTTTTAGAAGAATGGAGGCTTTAAGTTGTCTGACTTATCTCCTGTAAGCAAGTGGCATTTTAAATTCTATTTTTCAGTATTTCACTAGGGATATGTCTTATCCCGATCCATTCATTCCTGTGACCTGAGATTTGAGATAGAAAATAGGTTCTGTCAAATGGGAAGTTGCAGCCATGGCTCAGATTATCCCTAGGGTTGGACCTCTTCCTCTCTACTTCTAACCTCCTGTTGTTCTCTCTCTGTCACTATGGTAACCATGTAACAGGTGTGGTCCACATGTTTTAGTGATGACAACACTTTCCCTCTTCCACTAACCTTTTCTTAGGGCAGAAGATGAAATTATTAGAAACCTCTTGTCTAGAAGGTAGAAGCAGCTAGCCTGGATTTTAGTTCTTGTTTAATATTTTACCATCTAGGCCAAGTTTTGTCTTCTGTAAACTACAGAGAGTAGAAATTCTGCATTACTCATAGTTCAAATGTGTTCTAGACCCCTGTGTTCTTTGACACAATTTTTTTTTTTTTGACTGAGAAACTGAGAGTGGGCAGTAAAGCAACTAGGAATGGTCCCTGACTTGCTTTTGATAAACAAAGACACCCCAGAATTTCTTGCCCCAGCTATCAGGGAGACAGCTCCCTAGATCTAGGAGTGAGCACGAGAACAAGGGAGGCCTTATAGAAAGCCTAGAAGAATATGCAAAGGGAGGAGGGAAAGATGATGGTGGGTAGATTATGACATCATTCCTTATGAAGAACTAACCAGAAGCTGAGGATGTGAATCTTCTGTCTCGTGAGGTGTTTACAGAAACAGAAAGTATTTTTGACAGTTTGCAATCAAGGTTTCAACGTCTCACACTGGCTAGTTCACAAAGTAGACATAACTGTTTGTGTGTAAACCATCAGAGGCACCTGCCCGAGTACCCCCAAAAGAGACAACCCTGAAATAACAGGCCAGTAAACAACAACCCAGCACCAGGCTAGAGAAAGAGCAAATGTGACACTCCAAGGAGGCGGGTGTGGAGAAGTTAAGCTGCTCCATGATACTCATGCAATCATTTAGGGAGATGGGGTCAGAGCCCAGCCCATGTCTATGTGCCCCATAAATTCAGTCTGTAATGCTGAGAAGAGGTGACAATTCCCATTTTTCTACTAAGATAGTTAAGATATGGCAAAGCCCTTCTGTCTTCTTGTTCTGTCCCTGTGACCTTGGTGCAGTTATTTATAATGGTGTAGCTAAGGTTTAGAGGAAGAGCACATAACCTGTCTTGAGCTGTAAATTATTGTATTAAGTCACTTGAGTTTCTGAGCTTGTTTATTCCTATTACATAAGCTATACCATCCTTGGAAGTTGTTGTTGGGCTATTCTTTGTATTTGGGAAATAGTCGATTCTCCACTCAAAGTGACAAAGGTGTCCACAGATGCTGAGAGATTTAACATTTAGGTGATGTGCTCATCCCAGTAGTGTGGAAGGTTGGTTGGGGATACTGATGCTCAAACTTAATTTATTTATTTATCAGCTGGGGATCTTGTTAAAATGCTGGTTATGACTCAACACATTATTGAATACTCAGCGATTCTGCACTCCAGCACACTCTCAGTGGCATTGAGGGTACAGTATAATGTGACCCTGGAACAAAGTCTGCAGTTGTGCAGGGGAAAGCTGTGCCATTCAAACTTGAAAACAATTAAGCAGAAGAACATTGAGGTGAGTTGTTGTGATAAAAGATGAAGTGGTAAGTCTTGGCTTGGTTGCTGTGATGATGGCCTGTCCCTGTTGATTTCCTTATCGAGATCACAGTGATCACTTTCTCTTTCTAGTTCGTCTCCCCTGCTTTACATGGCTCAATACCTTGAGTGATTGCAATGTAAGCAAAAGCACGGAGGGTTCACTGCTATTGAGTGAGCTTGGAGCAGAGCATTCCACCCAGCCTCCAGGCTTTCAGGCTAACCTTGTCATGCCAGCAGCATGAAGCCTACGTGTGTTCCAGAACAACACCGCTGCAGTCAGATATTTGACCTGAAATAGTCTTCATTACATTCACAAATTCTATGAGCCAGTTCTAAACACTCATGTATTTAGGCAAGATCCATGAAGTGTGTTTAAGTATCATCGTGTTTGGAAATAATGGACATTTGAGATCCATATCATTTTAGAATACAAAGCATCACAAATACAGCGATGTATGTCATGTCATCATTGAATTTACTATTTTTTGCCTTGACAGCTCTTTTTTTTTTTTTTAATCAATAATCTACTGACTAGTTAGGTTTTATCAGATTGGCACAGGCTAGACTCACCTGGAAACAGCAAACTCCGGTTCCTTAATTGGAGAACTGCTTCTGACTGGCCCATTGGCATGTCTGCAGGGCATTTTCTTAGTTGGTAGACCATGGAAGAGGACCTAGTCCACTGTGGGTAGTTCCACACCTGGGCAAGCAAGCCCAAAATAGTGGAGTTCCAAGTTGCCTGCGGCAGTTGCTAGCTCTTAAGCTCCTGCTTTGGCTTCCTCCGATGGAGGAATATAACACCTAAGCACAGTGTTTATCACAGCAGCACAAATAAAACCAGAACAGTGGTTAGTCAGAAAAATAGGAACAGCTTTTTTCACTAGAATGAGTGTATTTGAGTACTTTAGTTCCCTAGTAGCCAGTTCACACTTTTTTTCAAGGTATTATCAGAATCGGAAGTGTGAATGATCTCTTTAACTCATTGGTTTGTGGAGAACTGCACAGATATTAATCTTAATAACTGTCTCTCAGGGAAGACAGCCTTTTCTCCCTTGTCATCTTATGACTTCTCAGGAGCTTTAAATATTTTTGCATGTTCTTATGAACTCAGGCTCGTTAGGGCCTGATGATTTCACTGAGTTACTGGTGTTAGATCTCTCTTAGGCCAGGCCCACTTTTCTTTAGTTAGGTCCAATTATAGAGGTTTTTAATCTGTCTGAGTTGTCACTATCTGAAGCATGAACATTTTTAATAATCCCACACACTGCTGTGTATATTTTTAAGGTATAAATGTTCAATCTTCTTATTTGAGATCAGAAATGTCACATTTGTTTATCTTCTCCTAAATCAAATCAAATTTGACTGTGAAAATTTAGTTACCAATCTAGGGGGGATTTCTCTAGATTGGTCTTTCTCTTATTGTTATTTAGAAATTCAAAGTCTTAAAAGATATCCAGGAAGAAGAAAACACTCATTTATGTTCATCTTATTCTTGATACTATTGAATACTTATTTTCTCTGATCATGAAGCACATTTCACTCTGACACTTCTCAATGTCAAAGCTTATCTTGAGATGAGTATTACTGAGCAGTTTTGGGTCTTGGTATGCCCACCATACAAACATGTTTTGCTGGTTAAGTGATCTCTCCTAAACTCTGTGGGTTGTGACACTTCTGTATCCTCTTTATGACCCCAATAGCAATAAACACGCGTTATTCTCAGGTTTAGGAAAATCTTTTCTTCTAAAAGTAGAAGCAGAGACACTGTAGCTTTAGGGACTCAGCTTTAATCTATTTACACAGTTCTGTCTGTCCCATTTATCTTTAGAGAAGAAGAGAAGATAGGTACCAGATGACAGGATGCATTGGAGTGGAGGGAATTGGCTTTTTAAAGAGCATGGTCATATGTGCAGCCTCCAACACTATACATGGGTGAAGAAGGCAGGAGAAGTGTGGCGTGATACTGTACCTGGTTATCTCTAGTGAAAGCCTTCAATGTAATTGGAAGTAAAATAGGCTCATTAGAACAATAGAGGACATGTTAGGCTATGAGGAGAGATAAGATGACAAAAGTCCATTTAAATGTGTGCAAACAGGCGCTGCAGGTAAGTGCCTCTGGGCTGCAGTGAGATTTGGAAGCCAGTGTTGTGATTATGTCTCTTTCTGTTTTGCATTCAGCTTCAGAGTTGTGGTGCTGAGAATGCAGAGAGGGAGCTGTGGAGCTGGAAGATGCGGATGGGAAAGACAGGGGCTTGGGAGCACAGTTGTATCATCTAATTATATGAGTTCTACAGAGAATCAGAGTATGAGTGTGTGTGTGTGTTTCTTATGTGTGTATATATATTTAAAGAGATAGAGGACCAGAAGAGGAAAAGAGAACAGAATGTAGGGATAGAGCTAAGAGGAGATATTAGGACAGAACGAAGAGATGGAGGGAAGGAGAGGAGGGACAGAGTTAGGGAGAGAGAGAGGGGGGAGTGGAAGGAGAGGGAGGGGGAGGGGGGAGAGGGGATGAGGAGGGGGAGAGGGGAGGGGAGGGAGGAGGAGAGGGAGGAGCAGATAATCTCACATGGGTCTGGACTCTGGAAAGACAAGACATCTCTAGGGTAAGAGACAATGAAGAAAATCTTTCTGTGTGAACCCTGAGTCCAGAATCAGAAACGAAGTTGAGGTCTCAGTTCAATGCTATCAGGCAGGAGGCCATCTTTCTACTTAGACCACACCCAAACCGATCTCCCAAGTGGACGGTCATCTGCAGAATGGGTGCTGCAGAACTCTGCTTTTTTAGAACAGGGTTCCTGGCAAGGCTCCTGTTTCACAGCTGTTGGCTTTTGTCCCCTCTTGAACACCCTTTTCACGAAGCTGTTTACTTACTGTGACTTTAATTTAAAATTCCTTCTCTCAGTGTAAAATAAATAACATTATTTCCCCTTTAAACTTCTTAAGTGTATTATTTTTTTAAAAAATCACACTGAGTTAATTGAAAGTGACCTTACAATGAAAGATACATTTTGTTTAATTTTCTGAAATAAAGGATTCTTTTCTTTGGCTCGGCCTCAAAAAGCACCTGTTCTATCAAGACAGCATTAACAACATCTTTCAGGATCTGCATGAAGCTACCTAAGTACTAAAAATATGTGTACTTAGAAATTTCTAACCTTTTCTTATCATAGTTCATTCAGAACAATTCAAATAAATAGTATTCTTAAAGAAAAACCATATACACATTATTTATGTGTTACAAAACAATACCAAATTAGTTCATTTTATCTAGATCCCCAAAGTAATTTATCTTACTTTATTGATTAATGAAAAATTAAAATAAAATGCTTATCTTATGCAATTTATTTCACTGTTACTTCTAAATTTAAGGTGTATTTGTACTTTAGGTCAGGAGTTTTAATATTATTGACCTTGGGGACTACAAATCTTCTGAACTTCCATCTATAGAGACACAAAGTGACTATCTTGGCTATAACAGAATAAACACTTTGGAAATTAAAATATCTGCCATAAAAATGCACAAAAAGAGACTGGAGAGCTAGTAAATTAAAACACAAATGAGAAAAAAATCAGCTGACAGAAAAAAGAAAATTAAAATAATCAGTTAAATCAAATTCTGTTCAGAAAGCTATGATATATATGTGTGTGTGTGTGTGTGTGTGTGTGTGTGTGTGTGTGTGTGTGTGTGTGTGTGTAGGCTGGGATCAGGCTATAAGGTGACGAAAGAAAGAAAGAAAGATGCATATTTTGCTTTTTATTTCATTTTTCTTTGTTCTTTGAGAATTTTATACAATGTATCTTGATCATATTTAACCCCTCCTTCACCTTGTCCCAAATGTGCTCCTCTCACTTCCCCACCCAATATTAAGTCTTTTATTTTTACTTTTTAACCCATCAAGTATAGTTTATGCTGCTCATATACTTTTGGATGTGTGACCTTCACTATTGTGTATTTTCTCAATATAATAATGCTTTCAAGAAAACAACTCCCTCCCCCCCCCTCTCTATATATATTCATCAAAGTTCATCTTTCCTTTTTATTGTATGAGTTAGTTCTGCCTGGTACTCTGGGAATCAGGCACAAATCCCTTCAAATGTCTTTCCTGGGCCTTGTAATAGAATAAGGCTCCCCTGCCGATGCGTGGCTTTAGAATTAGCTGCAGATTTGAACAGAAATCTGATAATTACAAACAACATTTCTCTTCATACTCTGAGAAATGGACTTGGTGATTGTTTTATTACTTCATTTTTTCTCATATTCAGACTTCTATTCTAACCAAGGCTGTGACAGCATCCCACTTATAGTTCTTGTTGTGAACAGATACCCAAAAAGAAGGCACTCATGAAGGGAGAACTTTTTTGACCTGGATTGAGTTAATGTGGTCAATCCCCAGTCACTGTGGTCAATCCCCAGTCAGGACACAATGGAAGTGTAGCCCAGGCCTGTGGTGTTATACAGGAAGCTGCTTGCTGACATCTCCATGTGCAAGGGGACGGAGATAGACCAGGCAATGTCGAAGGCCTACTTCTTCTATATCTCAGAGAGCAAACTCCTCCAGTTAGACCCCAATTCCCAAAGGTTCTATACCCTCCCAATAAAGCACCTGGCTTTTGGAACCTCTATGGAGATCTATGGAGTCATTTGCCTCCAACTCTAAAAAGTGGCTTGAATTCTAACATTTGTTTCTTTTGCTAAGCACGTTTTGCCCCATAGCTTCCCTGTGCTGCCTCCCACACCTCACACTGCTGTCTCTGGGGGAAATATGATACCAGGGTACTTGGAAATAACTTAATTCCCAGCTTGCCATAGACAGAGGTCAGCAATCCTGATGAGCAATCTCAGTCATCACATTGAAGCTTCCAAGCTGCTGTCTCTCTCTCTTCCATGAGTCTTATTCACCCCACTAAATAAAAGAGGTTATATGGCCTGTCCTTATTGAGTGTTAATATAAGACATTGTTTTTAGAAGGTGGTCATGCCATCAACCCCTAACTGAAAACGGCAGTGTCAGATATAATAAGTAGATCAGTCTTTGAGACACACTACAGAATTCCAGAAACGTTTTTATTGCTACTGTATTTTTCCATGAAGCGTTGCAAACCTATTGAGTTTATAGCGCACACTCTTTACGCCGTTGCCTTAATCAATGCATGTACTCAAACAAAGGATTCTTCAAGCTCCGATTAAGTGAGACTTCATCTTTGAAGCTTTCCCTGATGCAACATTGAGGAAGATTCTCCCCGATATACTTCAGTAGCCTTCTAAATCCATCTCAGGAGAAGAACAACTCTTACTCTGAGTTATAGTTATTTATGTATGTACTTGTAACCCTTGCTAGAAGTCTTCTGTGGTTAACTCACTAAAATATCCCAGGCTGACAGAGCGGAAGAGGCACCCAATAAACACATGCTGGGAACACAATTTTCCCACTGAATTTTAAAACCACTGAAAACAACAATAACAAAAAGATACTTATAATGCTGTCATTTTTAAAGCTGGGTCTGCTCATCTCTGCTTAAAATGCTGTCTTAAGCCATTCCAATGAAAGAGGTCTAATGCCAACCTATTGTCACTAAAAAGACACACGGCTTCTCGTCTTAGGGTGTGCAGATTCCTCAGGCTCACCTGGAGTTCAAGGGTCTCTTTCTCTATTTCATCCCCAAATTAGCACGTGCCTTGGCCTGTGTGGGACACAGGAACAGACTAGTGTAGTGAGAAACAGGGTGTGGGCAGAGCACCCACCTCCAGCTGCACACAACATCCCTGCACAGTTTGTGTTTATACATCCACACATTCAAGGCTCTTCTCCAAAACTCCTAAAGATTCTACCTGTCCACATTCCTGCCCTTTTAGGGGTCAAATTGTGCCGTCCTATTCCTTGTACACAAGGAAGCACACTAATCAAGAAGTGGAAATGAGGCTGAATCTGTAAATATCAATGGCTATTTTGTTGATAAATCATAAAGAAAGAGGCTCTATAGTACACAGAGATATGGCTTCATTGCTAAATCAGACTCAGCACGCACACAGGTAAGGACATATCTCAATACTCATAACACACATTTAAATCAGTTTGTGGCTCACTATATTTTTGATTATATATTTAATTGTTAATCTCTGCTTCCATTTCAATTATTTAATATTTAAAAATAATTGGTATTGGTTGTTTTCTCAAATGTAGTAAGCCATAAAAGGTAAATTTTCCTTTTTAATTAATTTATTTATTCACTTGGCATCCTGATTGCAGCCCCCTCCCTCCTTTCCTCTCTGTCCCACACTCCCTCCTTCTTCCCCTGCTCCATCTTCCTATTTCTCAGCACATCAGGTGGCATCAGTACTGAGTGCATCCTCTTCCCCTGCGGCCTGTCAAGGCAGCCCCATTTAGGGAAGTGATCAAAAAGCAGGTACCAGAGTCCATGTCAAAGAGAGCACTGAGCAGCCTATTGGCTGCATCTGCGTAGGGGCCTAGGTTCAGTTTGTGTATGGTCCTTGGTTGGTGCTTCAGATTCCACAGGTCCCTCTAGGCCCTGGTTATTTGGCTTTGTTGGTCTTCTTGTGGATTTTATGTCCCCTCCATGTCCGTCTATCATTCCTCTCACTTTTCCACAAGACTCTCTACACATTGCCCAATGTTTGTATGTGAGTCTCAGCATCCGTTTTTATCTGCTGCTGGATGAAGCCGCTCAGAGGACAGCTATGTTAGGCTCCTGTCTGCAAGCATAGCAGAGTATCATTAATAGTGTTATGGGTTAGCTCTCCCTCCAATGAGCTGGGTCTCAGGTTGGGCGAGGCATTGGTTGGACATTCCTTCAATCTCTGCTTTATCTTTACTTCTGCAAGGTAAATTTTGGGTTGAAGTTTTGTGGATGAGTTGGTGTTCCCCTCCCTCCACTAGGACTCCTGTCTGGTTAGCATGTGTCCTCTTCAATTTCCATTTCCCCTGGTACTAGAAGTCTCAGCTAGAGTTGCCCTCATATCTTCCCAGAAGCCTACCCTGTTGTAGGTCTCCAGCTTGTCACAGAGATGCCCCACCCACATTTTCTCTTCTCTCTACAGGCCTTCTGTCCTCCCACCCCCAACATTTTATATTTTTAAAATTGTGTATATTTAATTAGATAATTGACAAGGATTTTCCTTTGTAAAACAAACAAACAAACAAACAAACAAAACAAATAAGCAAACCCATAACAGCAAATTAAGCAGGAGGTGACAGAAAATTTAGTATGGGGCCAGCTGATCTTTAGCTTTAGAAATTTTCATGTCTTTATAAATGAATAGGAAAGAACTAAGTACCTGCCAACAAATTAAAATATTTTAAGGATGTGATTATGTGTGATAAAATATTTGATCGTAGACAGGAAACCCACATTTTATGATGTGTATGAAATTACATAGCACTGTACCATGTGACATAAACAAAACATAGAAGCAAGAAGTTCAGTGTGTCTTTACTAAATGAGGAAAACAAAACAGTGGACCTCACAGAGGAGCAGAGGAGAATGGCACTGGCTGTGGTCTGGGCTCAGGGGAGATGAATCTGAGTACACAGGCTTTCAGTCATGAACTGCATATGTCCTGAGGGTCACAGCATTATAATTGTGCTTCTCAGTGTTGCACTGTTGTTCTGGAAATTTCCAGAACACCATGTCCTGTCTGTTCTTTTGTCACCACAGAAAATGACAACTACTTGACACAGCAGCTGTGTTAATTAGCTTAGATAATCATTCATGATGTATATGTATGCCAAATCTTAATCTATGTACTTTCAATTTCTAATTTCTATCTCTGTGGAGCTATAGAACATATGATGTATTCTCAGCACACACAGAGAGACACACACATGCACATGCACAGAGACATGCACACATACACAGAGAGATTCATACACACATACATGAAAACACGCAGTTAAAGGAAAAAAATTCATGCAATCACAAGATAAAACTTCAAGTCCTATTTATATATTATTCTTACCAAATTAATTTTCAATTTGTTTCTCTAAGTATTTTTAAGTTGGTCTAATTTCAGCTATACTATTCACATAAATTTTATGATATTAAAACACTTTTTAAATCAAGCCAAGATCCAGGTCATATGTGATTTCAAAATCAATTTAATTAATTTTTGTACATCTTTATCTATAGTAGAATAACTATAAATCAGCTGGGGTAAGATTTCAATCACTATTTTTGTTCATTTTGAATTTCACTCAGCCCTCAGAAAATCCTGAACTAAAAAATAAGTCATCGTAGTAGGACTGTCAGTATGAAAGTCTCACTGCAAATCTAATGGTAGGATGTAGCTCTGTGAGCTGGGCTGGGTCAGGGTTAGTACTGAAAGTAAGGAATTCCAGTTGCCTGAGGGGTAGTAAGATGTAGATTCATTTTTGATATTTCCACCACCCAAAGCAAACAGGAAATTCAACAGCTAAAAATTCATACTTGAAGAAAAAATACCTTTGTGTCACACAATCCACATTAGCTACCATCTCGCTAACAGCTTCTGGCTCTGATCTCACCCTGCTCACCTGCAGCTCATTGGCCCAATCTATCTAGGTCACAGAGCAGAGACCTCTGAAGGCCATACTCCACATTAGCTGCCATTCTGTGAACAGCTCTGGGCTGCAATCTCTCTTTTCTGGCCAGGAACTTACAGTCCTAACCCAACTGGGGCCCAGAGAAGATAAGCACAGCCCTGTCATCTCAGGAAAGCCTATAGAACACACCAGCAGCTTTGGGCTCTGGTCTTCCTCCGTCCACCCCCCACCCCTGCCCCACAGCTACTTACCAGACTAGCCTACCTGGGACACAGAGCAGACAGATAGAGCTGACTCTGCCGCAGATCAAGACTCACATTTGCTGCCCTATCAACAAGGTCTCTGGGGCACCTGAGCAGCATCAAGCCTGAATCTGTCGTAGCACCCTGCCCCCAGCTGCTTACTGAAGTAGCCTATCTGGAACACAGAGCAGATAGGCAGAGTCCTGCTATCTCGAAAAGAACTGTAGGGCACTTGAGCTGTTTTGGGCTTGGAAATCTATCATCCCACTCCTCTCCTGCCTGACCCAACTAGGATGCAGTCAGAGAGCCCAGCTGGGCTGAGCTTGGTGCAGGCTCTAATACTCATTCTCCAGCAACCTGAGGAAGCCTCTGGGGAGTCCTGGAGCTCTCTTTAATTGCTCCTAACCTGCCTGGCCCCGACAGCGCCCCATTGGAGGAATCTCTATGCCTGCTAACACCAGAGACAACCAGATGTGTAGAAGTCAGCACAAGAAGACTAGCAACAAAACTCAGAGCCACATAACACCACCAGAAACCAGTAACCATACCACAAAAAGCCCTGGAGAGATGAGCACCCACAAAGCACAAGGAGAAGACTTTAAATTTTAGGTGATGAAAATGGTAGAAACCTTGAAAGAGGAAAATAATTCACCCGAAGAAACACAGGAAAATACATTCAAACAGATCAAGGGATTAAATAAATCTTATAAAGAATTCAGGAAAATTCAATCAAACAGGAGAAAAAAATGAATAAGACTATTTAAGACCTAAAGAGAGAATCAGAAGCAACAAAGAAAACACAAGCTGAGGCAATCTTAGAGCTAGAAAACATATGGAAAAGAACAGAAGCAGTGGACACAAGCCACACCAACCAAATACAAGGGATGGAAGAGAGACTTTTAAGTGTGGAAGATACAATTGAACTTATTGATATATCAATCAAAGAAAACATTAAAACTAAAAAGTTCCTGAAAGAAAACACCCAAGAATCTGCGACACTATAAAAAGACCAAATCTAAGAATGATAGGAACATAGGAAGGGGAAGACTCCAAGGCCTAGAAAACATTTGAACAAAATCACAGAAGAAAACTTCCCCAACCTAAAGAAAGAAATGCCATAAACACACAAGAAGCCTACAGAACTCCAAATAGATTCGACCAGAAAAGAAAATCCTTCTGCCACATAATAATCCAAACATTAAATGTACAGAACAAACAAAGACTATTAAAAGTTGCTAGAGAAAAAGGCCAAGTCACATATAAAGACAAAGCTATCAGAATTATACCTGACTCCTCAACAGAGACTTTGAAATCTAGAAGGGCCAGGATGGAAGTCATGCAAACATTGAGAGACCACAGATGCCAACCCAGACTACTATAGCCAGCAAAACTATCAATCACCATAGATGAAGAAAACAAGATATTCCATGACAAAACCAAGTTTAATCAGTACCTAACCACAAATCCAGCCCTAATGAAGTTACTAGAAGTAGAACTCCAAATCAAGAATGCTAACTACACCCAGGAAAACACAAGAAATAAATAACTGTACATCCACAAATCCAAAGCACAGAAACACACACACTGTACTACCACCACCATCAAAACAAAAGGAACTAATAACCACTGGTCATTAGTATCTCTTAATATCAATGGCTTCAATGCCCCAGTAAAAGACACAGGCTGGCAGAATGGATGCGAAACTGGGCCCACCACTCTGCTGCATAC
Source organism: Acomys russatus (assembly GCF_903995435.1). NCBI lineage: Eukaryota > Metazoa > Chordata > Mammalia > Rodentia > Muridae > Acomys > Acomys russatus. The sequence goes on from NC_067159.1 coordinate 56,008,950, forward strand.
AAGAAACATGCCTCAGCAATAAAGATAAACATCACCTCAGAGTAAAGGCTTGGAAAACTGTATTCCAAAGAAATGGACCCAAGAAGCAAGCTGGTATAGCCATTGTCACATTTGATAAAATAGACTTTGTACCAAAACTAATCAGAAGAGATGGGGAAGGTCACTACATCCTCATGAAAGGAAAAATACACCAAGATAGTAGCTCAGTTCTGAACATCTATGCCACATTTGTAAAAGAAATGCTACTAAAGCTTAAACCACACATCAAACCCCACACATTAATAGTGGAAGACTTTAATACCCCTCTCTCTACATTAGACAGGTCATCAGACAGAAACTAAATGAAGAAACTAGGAAACTAATAGACATCATGAAATAAATGGACCTAACTGATATCTGCAGAACATTTCACCGAAACATAAAAGAATATACCTTCTTTTCAGCACCTCATGGAACCTTCTTGGTCACAAAGCAAACCTCAACAGATGCAATAAAATTGAAATAATCACTTACATCTTATTAGAACACCATGGATTAAAGATGGAACTCAACAAAAAAGAAATTGTTGAAAGCCTACAAACTCCTGGAAAATGAACAACTCCCTACTTGAAGACATCTGGGTAAGGGACAAAATAAAAAGAGAAATTTTTAAAAATTCCTAGGATTCAATGAAACTAAAGGGACAACATATCTAAACTCATGGGACACAATGAAGGCAGTGCTAAGAGGAAAGTTCATAGCATTAAGTGCCTACACAAAGAGATTGAAAACATCTCATACTGGCAGTTTAAAAACACACCTGGAAGCCCTAAAAACAACACACCCAAGAGGAGTAGATGGGAGGAAATAGTCAAACTCGGGGCTGGTCTAACTGGATGTCTGCATGTAGAAGAATGCAAACAAGTCCACATTTATCACCCTGCACAAAGCTCAAGTCCAAGTGAATCAAAGACTCTATATAAATCCAGATATGCTAAATCTATTTAAAGAGAAAGTAGTCAATACTCTTGGACTCATTGGCACAGGAGACAAATTTCTGAACAGAACACCAACAGTTCAGGTACTAAGATCAACAATTTATAAATAGGACCTCATGAAACTGAAAAGCTTCTGTAAGGCAAAACACATTGGCAATAGGACAAAACACTAGCTTACAGAATGGAAAAAGATCTTCACCAACCCTACATCTGACAAAGGACTAAATCCAAAATATATAAAAATGCAAGAAATTATACATCGACAAACCGTACAACCCAATTAAAATTTAAGTAGAGAGCTAAGCCAGGACTTCTCAACAGACAATTCTCTAGTGGCCAACAAACACTGCACAATTTCTTTAGTCATCAGGGAAATGCAAATCAAAACAACTCTATGATTCCATCTTACACCTATCAGAATGGCTAAGATCAAATACTCAAGTGATGGCACATATTGGCAAGGATGTGGAGCAAGAGGAACACTCCTCCATTGTTGGTGGAAGTGCAAACTTGTACAACCATTTTTGAAATCAATCTGGAGGTTTCTTAGAAAACTGGGAATAAATCTATCTTAAGACCCAGGTATACCACTCTTGGGCATATACGGAAATGATGTTCCACCATACCACAAGGACACTTGTTCAGCTATGTTCACAACAGCTTTATTTGTAAGAGCCAGAAGCTGGAAACAACTTAGATGTCCCTCAACAAAAGAATCGATAGAAAAAATATGGTATGTATACACAATGGAAATTACTCAGCTATTATAAACAAAGACATCATGCAATTTGCAGGCAAATGGATGGACCTAGGAAAAATCATCCTGAGTGAGGTAACCCAGACTCAGAAAGACACACATGGTATATAAAGTGAACATTAGCCATAAAGTATCCGATAACCGTGCTCCAACCCAGAGACCTAACAAAGCTAGAGAGGGCCCCAGAGCACATGCTTGAGTCTCACTCAGAAGAGAAAACAAAATAGACACCTGAAGTAGAAGGAGAATGGGAGCTGTGTGCAAGATGGGTGGGGAGGGTGATGGGGGAGGGGATCAGGTATGACAAGAGCAGGGGAGTGGAGTGGAGGACCAGGAGGGAGAGAAATAGGTGGGGAGCAGGTGAGGGCCCTGGGAATCTCAGGGGCGACCCTCTCATTCAGCATCCTGTGGAGCAGCATCCTGTCGGTTGTTCCAGGTGCTGCTTGCTTCCACAGGAGAACAGAAGAACATTGGGAGCTTAGGTCTCAAGATCTCGTTTCTTGCTCGGGGGCAGCTTAGAGTGCTCAGGGGAAGGCTTGTGGCCTGGGCATAAAGCCAGGTTTCTGGTCTCACTGGGGGAGGTGTAAAAAATGAGTTTTTCTTTTTTTTTTAAATTATTTTTATTTTTATTATATTTTTTTACAATTGAATAATTCTTTTTTTGTTTGTTTGTTTTTTTCTTTTTTTTATTAATTTATTCTTGTTACATCTTAATGTTTATCCCATCTCTTGTATCCTCCCATTCCTCCCCCCCCCCATTTTCCCATTATTCCCCTCCCCTATGACTGTTCCTGAGGGGGATTACGTCCCCCTATATATTCTCATAGGGTATCAAGTCTCTTCTTGGCTACTTGCTGTCCTTCCTCTGAGTGCCACCAGGTCTCCCCCTCCAGGGGACATGGTCAAATGTGAGGCACCAGAGTACGTGAGAAAGTCGTATCACACTCTCCACTCAACTGTGGAGAATATTCTGACCATTGGCTAGATCTGGGAAGGGGTTTAAAGTTTACCTCCTGTATTGTCCTTGGCTGGTGCCTTAGTTTGAGCGGGACCCCTGGGCCCAAATCTGCATGGAGTGTTACAGTTTGGCTTCTTTAGAATGGTATTGCCGGTATCAGAAGGCAGTGGAGACTTGGGAGCTCCACGAGCCCATGATGATATAAAAAAGTATTTAAACTCCTAGTTTGAGCTGCTGTGCTAAGCACATCAGAGGGAGCAGGTGGTCATCACTGAGCCAGTGGCTGTGGAACAGCTACAAAGGCAGCACTGCATTGCTGTCTGGACACCAGGTGTCTAGATAGCATTAGAGGTCATTTGCTAGAGGCTAGGGTCTCCTCTGAATAGGAGGACTTTGTTGAGAAAATGGAGTCCATCATGATAGACAGAACCAAAAAATGGCTTTTCCAGAGACATCAGACTTCAACCTTATCCGGCAGAGTCCCACATCATCATATCAGATTCCCAGTAGTGGGGAATATGGAACCTAAGTAGCCACCTTTTATAGACAGGAAGGACTTCCAGTGGAGGGAGGGGGATGCCAACCCACCCATAAAATCTTCAACCCAAAATTTGTCCTGCCTACACGAAGGACACAACAAGCAGAGGACCTAGATCCCCTGATCAGATGTAGCCAATGGGCAGCTCATTTTCTATATGAGGCAGAGGGAGCAGGGGACTGCCTCTGGCAAGAACTCTGGTGCCCTCGACTTGATCGCTGCCCCTTAGGGGAGATCACTTGTCAGAATACAGAGGAAAGGGATGCAGGTTATCCAGATGGGTCCTGATAGGCTATGGTCAGATGGTTGAAGAGGAGGGACCCCACCTGTCAGAAGTCCTTGGGAGGGAAATAGAATGGAAAAGGGAGGGAGGGTAGAAACAGGAAGATAACAGCTAGGGAATTACAATCAGGATGTAATGTGAGTAAATTGTAATAATAATAAAAATTTTTTAAAAGAAATGTAGGGTGAATTGGAGAAGAGATTGAGCATGTGGCAAACCAATGACTGAGCCAAATTGAGACCCATTCCACAGCAGAGAGCCAACCCCTGACACTATTAAAATATTCTGCTATCCTTGCAGACAGGAGTCTAGAATAACTGTTCTCTGAAAGGCTTCATCCAGCAGCTGATGGAAACAGATACTGAGACCCACAGCTAGACAACAGGCTGAGCTCAGGGGTTTTGTGGAAGAGTAGGAGAAAGAGTTGAAGGTGCTGGAATGTCACCACAAAAAGACCTACAGGTTAAAATAATCTGGGCCTGCGGGGGCTCACAGAGACTGAAATAGCAACTAAAGAGCTTTTATGAGCAGGACCCAGACTCCCCATACAAATAAGTAACAGACGCACAGCCCCACCATCATGTGAGTCCCATAACAATGGGAGTAAGGGCTAGCTCTCATTCCATTGCCTTCCTCTGGATTCCTTCCCCCTGGCTGGGCTCCCACATCTGGCCTCAGTGACAGAGGATTTGCTTAGTTCTGCTGTGCCTTGAAGTGCCAGGGTGAGCTGGTATCCCTTGGTGCCCCCTCCTTGCTGAGAAGAAGAAGAGGGGGCTGGAGGAAGGGGAGCATGAAGTTGGGACTGGGAGGTTGGGGGAGGGGACTGGCATCAGGCTGTAAAGTGATTAAATACAATTTGGGTTTAATAAAAGAAACAAAAACTGATATTGGCAAAAGGATTTAGATTCTCTCCCTACATGGGAAAACATAAGCTTTATTCACAGTTCCTGAAAATAGCTAGGAAATGCATGTTTCTTGGTAGTAACTGTACATGTGCCTTATCACATACACCAAACCTTCATGATTATTTCTATAAATAAAAGTGGTGCCTGACATTTGCTGTAGTTAGTATCCATCTATTGGTATTTGGGGACATAAAAGTCACAGGTACAATGTCTCACTTTATCTTCTGTGATTAAAGTAAAAATAATTATTCTGAAAATATCCTAGACATTGACTAAACAAAGAACTGGATAAATTTTCAAGAAAGTACAAAGTACACCTCTCTCCATGAAATAAAATCAGGCAAGATGCATATTTCTTATAAAAGACCTCTACAACATTTTATGTTAAATTGTGTGTGTGTGTGTGTGTGTGTGTGTGTGTGTGTGTGTGTGTGTGTGTGTGTGTGTTTAATAAGAAGACTATGTGGTGGAATGAATAGAAAAGGTTGAAAGTGTCAATTCCTGGTATTTCCCTTGAGTTGTCAGGGTGGACACAGGGCAGGTAGAAGACGAAGAAAGCTTTTTACAGCTCTGTTCCCTCCTGCCCCTGCTGACAAATAGCCTCCCCACTGGCTGGAAAAGGAAGACATTCTGCAGGTTCATGGTCTCCTGAAACTGACAGCAAGGTAGTCAAGGTAGTAATAGACTCCAGTGGGTAATTATGCTGCCAAGAATGACCCTGCCAAAAACAAAGGCGAATACAGAACAAATAGCAACAGACAACACAAGAGGAGCTCCATGGAACAACAGCACCAGAGATCCATGGAGCAAATCACAGACCTGCTTCCAGGTCAACCGAGAAAACCAAGGCTAAGAGGCCGTGTTTGTGATCTTCTACCTAAGGGGCTGAATGCTGGGAAAGCACATTAGCAAACGTGCATGGGATGGTGTCAGGGTCCTAACTGTGAGCACTGTGGGCTGTCCCTCAGTGCCTGAGGTCCAGGCCTTGTCGAGTCTGGGCAGGGCCGTGTGGACAGTCATGAGGCACCATGTGTGTCACACTGAATCAGCTTCCTATGATTCGTTCTCTGCTGTCCCTGGGGAAGCTTGACTCCTCTTGGGTCTACTGAGGTTGGCTGAACCCTCTTGCGAGTGACGTGCTTTATGAAATTGGTTCAAAGTATATTTTCTGGATACTAATCAATGCAGCCCTCCCCTGTGAGCATGAAGTGCTCTCCATTCCAGGGTGCAGGCTCTGGTGCATCTTCACCCATTACTCTGTGGTTTCTTCTGGAACATAGAGCTGCCTGACCGTGTTTAAAATGTTTGCTTTCTTTTTCTCTTAATTAATGTTTTTTAAATTAATTCTTCTCTCATATATTACATCCTGACTGCAGTTTCCTCTAGCTCCACTCCCCCCAGTTACTCCCCATGCCTCTCGCTGAGATCCACTCCTCTTCCCTTTCCCTTCAGAAGAGAATACCAACTAAATATGACAAAACAATATGAGCTCTCATATCAAGGCTGGACAAGGCAACCCAGGAGGAGGAAAAGGGTCCTAAGAGCAGGTGAAATAGTCAGAGACAGCCTACTTCCACTGTTAGGAGGCCCCTAAGAACACCAAGCTACACAACCATAACTTACATATAGAGGACCAAATGCAGATCCATGCAGGCTCCGTGAGTCCCTCTGAGCCCTGCTTAGTTGATTCTGTGGGTCGTCTTCTTATTGTGTCCTTGACCTCTCTGCCTTTTGTTTGCTTTCCAAACTTGACAATTTACAGAGTCAGTTTGTTTCCCAGTTGTTTGGCTCTAATGTCCATCTTCTTAGATGTTAAACGCTGAGCTTCTTCACTGTGATTAAATCATAGTAAACCCAAGTAAATATCACAAATATCAAAATTCCCAATAATAATAGTCCAGGTGTGTTGCATATATCAACATATTTAATCCGATCATAACATTTTAAGGGGTAATCTTCACTGGTGACATTTTTTAATGTGTATCTATTTCTTGCTTAATTTCATTTTTATGATTTTTAAATTTTATTTATTCAAAAACACTTACTAAGCATCATTAAGTTTTAGGGCATGGAATTGATACTGTGTACATCAGACAACAGAACATGTGTGGTATTTTATCCAGTGTTCCATGGTGAGCTGGTGTTGATCTGGTTAGATTAGTCATCAAGGGCAAAGAAGATAGGAAGACAGTGAACCAGAGACTCTAGTTTCCCAAATGCAGGTCTCTGGAGTCCTTAGCACTGTGTGTGTGTGTGTGTGTGTGTGTGTGTGTGTGTGTGTGTGTGTGTGTGTGTGCGCGCCCAGGGAAGCTGCACCAGCCCCATAGCACTGTGTGTGTGTGTGCCCAGGGAAGCTGCACCAGCCCCAAAGCACTGTGTGTGTGTGTGTGTGTGTGTGTGTGTGTGTGTGTTTGTGCGCCCAGGGAAGCTGCACCAGCCCCATAGCACTGTGTGTGTGTGTGCCCAGGGAAGCTGCACCAGCCCCAAAGCACTGTGTGTGTGTGTGTGTGTGTGTGTGTGTGTGTGTGTGTGCGTGCGCCCAGGGAAGCTGCACCAGCCCCATAGCAGTGTGTGTGTGTGTGCCCAGGGAAGCTGAACCAGCCCCATAGCACTGTGTGTGTGTGTGCCCAGGGAAGCTGCACCAGCCCCATAGCAATGGCTACCTTGGGACTCCAACATGGCTACCAGTGTTCAGTCCTGAAAGGAAGTCAAGTCTCTTCGGTACCTCCCCTTCCCTTTGAAGAACCCTTCTCACCTTAGTGGCCCAGGCTTTTGTTCTCTATGATTTATGCTTATTGTCACAAAGCATCTGTGTGTGTAAAAATTATAGTTTTGAGGAGATTTTTTTTCCTTTTAACTTAAACTTTTACTAATTTGACTTTTGGTTTTGCGTGTCCTTGCTAGTAGGTTTTCCTATCCCTACCATTATTTTTTTAAAGATGAATGTCACATGATTTTTACTTGCTTTTGTTTGCAATCCACACTTTGTAGGAAACCTTTTTCCTTTTTTTTTTTTTTTTTTTTTTTACTGGCAGTGTCCTGTTTTGAAAAATGCATCCTAAAATAATCAAAGTTTTAACTTGATTATAAATGTCTAACTCCAAATTCATGAAATTTGTACACACTATTGGTTCCTTGTCATCAGAGATTTATAATGAATAGAAGTAAAAATTTACCTTGCCAGACTAATATAGGCAAGTGAGGTATAAATTAAAATGCCCAAAAGGAGGAGAGTGCCTGCATACATATCACGGACTGGGGATAGACAGAATTGAGGGGTTCTTTTTGTTTGTTTTTTGCTTTTTGTTTTTTTGAGACAGGGTTCTCTCTGTGTACCATTTGCTGTGCTGGACTCACTTTTTAGACCAGGCCTGGCCTCTAACTCACAGTGATCTGCCTGCCTCTGCCTCCCAAGTGCTGGGATTAATGGCACGCGCCACCACTACCGCCATAAGTAAAACAGTAATGATGGTGCTTTTGCTTTTCTAGATAAGAGACAATGAAGAATAAATTCCAACAGCATTTCAGCTTAAGTGATTTTCTGTTTATTAAGGGCTTCTTCATAAAATAGTGCATTTTACTATTTGCTGGCATTGTCATGTGTCTTTTCAGTACACAATAAGCTCTAATTAAATTGAAACAAAGTAAGACACAGTTGCTCCTCCTGTACTTCCTGCTCCTCCCCTTTTGTCTTCATGTCCGACTAGGGTGAGCAGGGCCCCAATATGGCTGCTGTGGGAGCCAGGAGTGAACATCTCTTCTCCTGATGTTTATGGCCTGTTGTAATTTCCCCTCACTGTCCCTTCCTCGGTGTCACCCCAGACTTTATGCATGAACACACACAATTAGAGGTCAGAGTGACCAGTATTCTGTGCATTTAGCTCATCTTTTAAAAGTGAACATGTTGAAAGCATTATATGAACAGAGGCACGAAGGGCTACATGTGAAAAATAAATTCAAATACATGACAAAATGAGCCATGGCCTTTATAGCAACTCACAATAGTGTCGGTGTCTCAGACTTGTAGGATGCCTTTGTCTGTTGAACTGAGTGGGCCCTACCATCTGTCTAGGCAGCCTTTTCTGTAAAAATAGCTTTTCTCATTTGTCAGCGAGACTATTTAAGAAATAGAGAAAGGTAATAAGAGGTCATATCGAAAGGGATTGGTTAGATGTAAAATTTAAGTGTGTGTGTGTGTGTGTGTGTGTGGTGTGTGTGTGTGTGTGGTGTGTGTGTGTGTGTGTGGTGTGTGTGTGTGTGTGTGTGGTGTGTGTGTGTGTGGTGTGGTGTGTGTGTGTGTGTGTGTGTGTGTATATATATATATATATATATATATATATAATGGTTTCAATTATTTTCCCTCATTACATCTGGAAAATTATTTGTGATCCAGTAAGCACGTAAAATGTGTGTGCTGCTACAGGAGCTGAGTGGGTAACGGGTGCTAGACTCTCATTGGGAATTACTAGTGCTGAATGTGCCTTTTGTGGCTGGAGCCTTAATGGGACTGTATACTCTGTGGTAGTTGTCAGGGTCCAGTCCCTCGGGCTTTTACTTATTTATTGCTGTTTGCTGTTTGCTTAGCCTTAGCGAGGAGCCTCATAAATTTGCAAGTTTTTCTTGAGGACTTACTTGTGAGGTTTGATTTTTATTTTTCTGAGTTCCCCTGTCTCCAAAAGAATATGTCTCAACGGGAGGAAAGGGCTCCACCACAGAGTGGCTTGTGTATCTACTCAGTGTTGAGAACAAACACAGACACGCGTGTCCATGCATCTGCCTCAAGGTGCAGTAAGTCAATATACAGTGCAGGAAAACACACATTTTTATTAATTATCGTTATATATCAGTATGTAGATAAAATCTAACTTCTCCATGGTTTGGTGTGTGTTTTTGTTTGTTTGTTTGTTTTGATGTTGTTGTTTTGACAGGATCTTACTGTGTAGCTCTGGCTGGCTTGCATCATCATACATATGAAAATGGTCTTGAACGCACATTTTTTTAAACACATTTTTATTGAAAGATAAAATAATTCATATTACATCTCATTTTCTATCCCATCCCATGCATCCTCCCATTCCTCCCTCCCTCCCACTTTCACCCCAATGCCCCTTCCCTATGACTGTGACCAAGGGGGACCTCCTCCCCCTGAAAATGGTGCTAGGGTATCAGGTCTCTTCTTGGTAGTCTGCTATCCTTCCTCCGAGTGCCATTGGACCTCCCCAACAAATGGACATGGCTAAATATGGGGCACCAGAGATCCTGTGAAAGTCAGTCCCCAATCTCCACTTAACTGTGGAGAATGTTCTGTCCCTTGGTTAGATCTGGGTAGGGGTTTGATGGTGGTTGCATGTTTTGTCCTTGGTTGGTGCCTTTGATCAAGCAGAACCCCTGGGCTCAGATCCACCCATCATAATGTTCCTCTTGTAGGTTTCTAGGACCCTCTGGATCCACTTACTTCCCTATCCCCTATGTTTTTCTCACCTAGAGTCTCAATAGGATGTTCTCACCTCTATCCCACTTTCCTGGTAGGTGCAGATTTTGATGGGACCTGCCCCTTGGGCTAGTGTCCAGTTATAAGTGAGTATATACCATTTGAGTCTTTCTGCTTCTGGGTTAGCTGACTCATTATGATCATTTCTAGTTCAATCCATTTGTCCACAAATTTCGGGAATTCCTTGTTTTTAATATCTGAGTAGTATTCCATAGTGTATATGTACCACAGTCTCTTTATCCATTCTTCTACTGAGGGACACTTAGGCTGTTTCCATGTTCTGGCTATTATGAATAAGGCAGCTATGAACATGGTTGAGCAAATTTTCTTGTTGTGTGCTGGAGCATCTTCTGGGTATATTCCAAGGAGAGCAATAGATGGGTCTTGAGGAAGCCCTATTCCCATTTTTCTGAGATAGCACCAGATAGATTTCCAAAGTGGCTGTACTAGTTTGCATTCCCACCAGCAATGAAGGAGTGTTCCTCTCTCTCCACATCCTCGCCAGCATGTGTTGTCACGTGAATGTTTGATTTTAGCCATTCTGATGGGTGTAAGATGGAATCTCAGAGTTGTTTTGATTTGCATTTCTCTGATGACTAGAGATGTTGAGCATTTCTTTAAGTGTTTCTCAGCCATTTGATATTCCTCTATTGAGAATTCTCTGTTTAATTCTGAGCCCCATTTCTCAATTGGGTTATTTGGTTTGGTGGCGTTTAATTTCTTGAGTTCTTTATAAAGTTTGGATATTAGACCTTTGTCAGATGCAGGGTTGGTGAAGATTATTTCCCAGTCTGTAGGCGGTCGCTTTTGAACGCACATTTTTATTTTTCTTCCTGCCAAGTGCTAGGACTAAGGGTGATGTAATCACACCCAGATAAAATGTAATTTTAATGGTTATAGAATATCCAAGTGTGGATACTAGAAAACTTTTAGTTATAAGCCCCTTGAGTTATTATAAGTAGAATATTTAGCATTAATATTCAAAATTTTACTTTTGTATTTACTAGAAAATTTTTTTGGCATGAACTGCCTACAGATTTTGTTCTAGTTTTAATTGATGTTTTCATTTTTAATAGATAAATAACTTTTGACATCCTAAATTAGCTAAGACTATACACTTACCACTTCCTCCAATATCTTCATTAAACACATGGTGCTGTAGAGATGGCTCAGTAGTTAAGAATGCATACTGATGTTCCAGAAGACACTGAGATTGAGTTCAGTTCCCAACACCCATGTTGGGTGGCTCAGAGCCACTTGCAATGCTAGATCCAGGGAACTGAGACATCAGCCCTGCTCTGGACTCCATGGGCAAACACACAAGGCATAAACCCAGATATAGGTAAAACATTAACAAATATTTAAAATATTGTAAATGTGTGTATATGATGATGCCAGCAGTCTCAAAACAAAATTTACAAAGCTTCTCTTTCCCCCAGGCAGCTCTGGAGGGTACCACCTGCCTACCCCCTCTTGCCCCCAGATCCTTCATCTTTTTGTCAGCGTTTCTACAGCCATGCCTCATCAGTCATGCTACTGCCTCAGACTTCCATGTCTTTCTCTGATGCCTTTCTCTTTGTTATAGTGGATTTAAGCTTACAGTGCTCTTTCATGAAATTTTGGAAACGGTAATGAATCTTATGGCGGTCGGTCTGTTTACCTACTTACAGTATGTTAGAGAGGTGTCTTAATTCAGGTGGAGGAAGAGATCTGTGGCTCAGGTTCAGGGCATCTTGGAAAAGCCCCTTCGTTTTCTTACTGTAGAACAGTATTACACCCTATATGTTATTTATTAACGCATTTTGAAGCTTAGAAATAAATGCCATCTTATTCTATGACTTCAGTGTCAGAGGGAGCATTATCTCCATTATATAAAATTGCAAGTGTTTCATAAATAAGGTCGAATAAAATTATTGGTAGTAACAGTAGAAAAGATAAATTGCACCACATGCTTTTACATGAAAAGCTCACAGACATACACAAGGCGCTACCCCCTATCTGGCGAACAGCTGTCGTCTGTTTTCTTCCTTAAGTGAATTTTAAGCATGTTATGGTGTGTCCATTGGATTCTCTACCTATGTAATCATCATGTGTATCTTCAACATATGTAATCATTATGTGTATCTTCAACATATGTAATCATCATATGTATCTTCAAGCTATAGACAAGAACATAGTTTATTGCTTTAAATGTGACTAACCCCTGATTTTATGGACAGTTATTTGAGGTCAATCATCTCTATCAAGATAGCAGTTGGGCTAGGTATAATGCCTTATTATGTCCCCAGTTCTTACAGTGGGCAGCTTGGCAAAAGCTGCCTCTGCCGGTTATTGTGTACATGAAATAAACAAAACATTTGTTTTCAAATCTCCTAGTTGTGCAGAATCACTTCAGTCGGCCATCCAATGTTGCCTGCTGTATCTGCATGATAGAACATGCACAGATCAGTGACTCTGGCCAAGGAATCCCCTTGGACCTGTTTGCAAGCACCACAAATGTCCCCATCAGTGGGATGTCTGCAAGACACTGTTCCCTTTGCCAACCAGCAGGCAGGCGAAGTGCTCTTCAGTCGTGAGGAGGCCTGGACTTCAGGGAGATGATGATGAGCTGCCTCTGCACTTCAGATCTAACCACGACAGCTGGAGAACAAGAATCCCACACTTAAAAATATTGTGCCTCTACGACTAATTACGCTTTTGCAAACTTAGTACAACATTGCCGTTTATTTAAACTTGGGCTGCACGCGCTCTCCCTCCAGTGAATGGGAGCTATTCTGAAAACCACGCGTAAACATCTATTTTGTCGAGAAACCAGCAATTAAGGACTTGTAATGAATTTTAGTCTTTTTTCAATCTCTTTCAAAGAACACCATGGAACCAGAGGAAATAAGACGTGGGGATCCTTTAAAAGACTGCCCTGTCTTTTTCTGTTGAGTTAAAAGAAAATCAAAAAAATAATTTATTTTTCTAGGTTTTTTCTTTTTTAAATTCATCTTTCCTTTGGAAATTCTATGAAAGTTGTAATCCAAGAGTCTCTGGGAACATTCCACACATAATTAGACAGTTTAAAAATGTGTAACATTATTCTAGATCAGTGAAATTCTAGAGACATTTATTTGCTGATATTCTAGCTCTGTGGTACAGCTGGGTTTTTTTGTTTGTTCGATTTTTAAGAGATGTTTGGTGTTTATTTTACGTAGTTAAGAAAATTCAAGGCAAGTCTAAAGAGTATATGAAAATGTTCCATAAATGCTAGATTATTTTCCATGGACAAAAGTAGCCACACAATTCACGCCCTTTGTGGTGTGAATGACAACATTCCGTTGACATGCCAAGTGAGATAGTGACCTTGGAGTTAGGGCAAAATCAAAGAGAACATGACTACGCAAAGGGTCCTATTTATATATAACAAATCAGATACAAGTGCAAAATAAGGAAGTATTCCAAGTAGAGTTATTCACACCCCTCATAATACTAATTGGAGAGGAGTGAGTGGTCAGAAACAGGAGACATTTGTCACCTAAACCTCAACCAGTGCTCAGCGAAGGCTCCTGAAAAGGTCAGGTGATCCCTGGGGTCTCCCATGGTGTCTCCCACGTGACAGGTACGTGGCATAGGGCCTTTTATCTCCTGCAGCTGTTGGTGTTTTCTTGATATCCAGAATCATAAAGAATTCATAGACCAAAGAGAAGCAAACAGTTACAACACTAGGGCTGAGTGCAGCCTTGGGATCTTCTCACCAGACGTTGCCTGGCTTTGAACTTCAGGAATGTTTAAGGTTGAACTGGAATGCCATGTCAATTTCACAACAATTGTTTTTATCTCACCATAGCCCATACTTCTGATCTCTGTTTTAAAAAAAGACATGAACAAAAACAATGAATGAAAAGTGCTTATTGCCGCTCCTAGAAAGCCAGGCTAAGGGCAAACACACATCATCTCCACGTGTTGTTAGAATGTGCATGCCTTTTTATAGCTGACAGAGAAAGCAACTGAGAGTTGGTGGCATTGTATTTTACCTGTCTTGTGTCAACTGGACACTCGTGTCCGTGTTATTTCATACAGTAGTTGTGGCCAAGTTCATAGTAGCTATAGAATTAACATAAGATCATAGGAGCTATAGAATTAACATAAGATCATTTTTTTTCTGTGTAAACACACATTGCTGAACCCTAAAGGAGGTTTTTTGTTTTGTTTTGTTTTTTGTTTTTGGTTTTGGTTTTGAGACAAGGTTTCTCTGTGTGTTCTTGGTTGTCTTAGACTCACTTTGTAGACCAGACTGGCCTCAAATTCACAGCGATATGCCTGCCTCTGCATCCTGAGTGCTGGGATTAAAGGACTGTGCTATCTCAATGTGACTTGTTGTCCCATTTAGATTTTTAGTGTGTCACAGTATTGTCACTGATGCATGAGACAAAGGAAATAGCAAAGTAACACTGGATTTTCCTGCTATTTTGATAAACTTATTTTTTGCTACTTTTTAGCTGCTAGTGATAGGCAAGCTTAAAAGAATCAAGCTAAATGTGTATGGGGACGGTGGGGGGGAAGTGTGTGTGAGCGAAGTGTGTATGTGGGTGGAGTGTGTGTGTGTGTGTGTGTGTGTGTGTGTGTGTATGCCTTTGCAACTGTGTCTGTGTCTGTGTGTAAGTCCTGAGAACAAACTATGCAGATCTTCAAACAGGGATAAAAGTGGAAGGACCAAACCAAGCAGAGAACCCCCGAGGCCAGAGCAGAGGTGGCAGGGGGTAAAGCACTGTGTCTGTACAAGTCAAGAGGCCCTTTATGCTAGGGAGTCAGTTACCCTTCACACAAGTCAAGAGGCCCTTTATGCTAGGGAGTCAGTTACCCTTCACACAGGTTTCCGAGAAGGAAACAGGCAGGTAAATCTATGGCAGAGAGGCACATACTAAACACTCATTTCTTTTCGAAGGTTTAAGTCAGCTTGGAAGATCCAGATCTCTTTAAAATATGTGAGGCAAGACCACTACTGATAGTGAAGGTGTGATTTTAAGCAAGCTGCCATCCTAGTGGCAGAGCAGCGTGAACCAGTGCTTGGAGACAAGTGCTGATTTTTGTAATTTTCCAGAATTGTTCCAACTGTGAGACAGTCACCAATAAGAATTAACTACATCTTAAAGATAAATGTTACTTATAAGATTTCACAGTATACACAATTACTTTGGCATGTGCGTACATAGATTTATGTGTAATGCACTGTGTGCTTTCATTTGAAGGAAGCTTGGTTTTAATTGCTTCATATAGGATAACATGGTACTGAGCTAACTCCTGCAGACCTCAGGCATTTTTATTCAATACATCTTAAAAACAAATAATGCTGCATCCGCACACCTCTTTGGTTGAGCAGTATGGGATGATATAATATTTAGCTGATGTGATTATTAAAACAGAACACACCTTTGTTTGATAAATCTGAGTAGAGTAAATGCTTCATCTCCACAGTCAGTTTTCCTCTGAAGAATGCTGTCCCCGCGTGTGACAGCATGAGAGCTATTGGCTTCTTTGGAGAGTATGTGAAGACTGACACCAGAGAAACAAGGCTTGTGAGCTGCAGCCTAGTCAAGAGTTGCTAAGGCAACCGCTGCTTGATAATAGTGTAGTGATAGGCGAGAAAAGTCAATCTGAGGAACAATGCCTCTCAAACCCAGAGAAGAAACAAAGCCCAGAAAAAAAACCCCATTGGAAAATAATAGTGTGCGATGCCCACAGGCCGAGTATTTCTTGGGCAGTGGAGTGATGGACAGAGTCCAATGGGACAGAAATCTGTGGAGTCAGGGCATGTTTGCTGTCTTTGCAACCCCATAGCTTTAAATTCTCAGGTTAGTCTATGATTTTTTTAAGAAAGGAGAGACTCTGAGACCCATCTCCAGATCTATTCATGTCATTGTGGAAGCAGCTGTGTCACAGGAAATTATGTGCATGGGAAGTTCTGAACCCGACACTACCTTCTTCCTAGGCCACACTACACATCACTCATAGATGCAGAGTCTGTCTCTCACTTGAACGAAAAGTTTACCAATAAGGCAGAGCAGCTAGCTACCTTTCTACAAGGTTCCCGACATCTCCCTGCCACATGCTCCCAGCATTGATGTAGTTCTGGGGGTGTGAACTCTGTACCCCATGGTTGCCAGTCAGTGCTTTATCGACTGATCCCTTCCATGATAAGTTTTAAGACAGAGGCATTGTCAGTTTTGCTGCCCAGTCCTCGTATTTCTGCCTCCCCTGTGTTTCCTTACAAGCTGGCATTGCCACACCTGCCCTTACATGGGTTCTGGGAATACAACTGAGGTCCTCAGGCCTGCAATGTAGATACTTCACCGACCCGCCCCACCCCCTTCCCTGGAGGCCAGGTTATTTCTCTTTAAGAAGTCAGCCAGCATCTTTGGGGCTGGTTTGCAAACATGCGCTGGTCCCATGATAACGGCAAGCCTCAGAGGAGAGGCCCCTGGGAATGCTGTAGTTTACTGTTATCAGTATAACAGGAGCTGCACGTTAATTTGACTGGCGAAGTGAAGCCATTAGTAAGGAAAGATATGGAAGGTATGGACATGGTTATTTTAAATCCTCTACTAAGCAAGTTCCACCTTTCTTATGGTGAGGATGAGGTTTCTGAGGATTAAATCCTACACTGGGAAACACCAATAGCTGGGATGGATCCTGTGTTAATCCTTGCCCTAAACCTGAACAGACTACACTTCCTAAAAAAGTCACAGGTACATATTCAGAACAACTTGGGGTTTTTTTTTTTGTTGTTGTTGTTGTTTGGGTTTATTTATTTATTTATTTTTTTTGGATCATTTGTACATCATTGTGCCATTTTTGGCTTTTCAGGTTTTTAGATTTTTTTTTTCTAGAACTGGCTCCCTGATAGGAGAGACCTCATTATCCTAGTTGGATCTGGTTAAAAGAGCTAGTGCTTTTTCTCCAACCCAGCTACTTTAATTTGGCTGCTGACCTGCTACATATCACCACACAAATGAGTGGAAAACATAAAATCATATGCAGACACTTGGGCTTAGTTCAAGCAGACATGCTCCCCACGCATTCCTTAACTGTCAGAGCTGCCTCTGGAGTTCCCAGACGCCAGACTGAGCCAGGGGAAAGGCTCCGTCTGTGGGCTGGCAATACCACATTCCTTTTTGACATGAGCACAGATCAGGGGTGCAAACAGTGCTGAAGACGTGCAGCAAACAATGCTGAAAACATATTTAAGCCAAATATGGCAAATAATCATTCCAGAGAAAGAAAATTTAAGATATTTAGTTAAGAAACCAGCAGTTTGAGATATTATTTTGTGCGATATCTGTTTTTATATCACAATTTCTATTTATATGATATTTAATGGTAATTTGTGGTCATAGGCTTTACGTATATTTGCAAGTTTACCCCTGCCATGCTATACAACTTTTTCAATAGTACATTTACTATAAATATTATTAAAGCATCAGGAAGATAAATGGTCAGTGGGCACTGTCCATGTCTCTCAGTGTTTCTAAAGCAAGTGGGCTGTAATGGGTACAAAGGTGCCAGTGTGCTCAGAGACTGTGTAAATTGGAGCAATGCTCAAAGGCCCAAAGGGAAGTTATTAAACTACTCTGATTCCTGAGACCTCACTGAGCAGTGAGCTCTAACTAAGCAAGGCATTTGCTTACTTTCTATGCAGCTAGCACAGAGAAGGAGCTGGACTGAGCTGATGTAGCAGGATTATTTCCTCAGGAAAATCTTTACACATTTGCAGAGTCAGGTTTGAAATGTTTTAATTACTGTCCTTTATTGTAGCCATGAAACAGTGGCTGGAGTGCATGGACCCATGAGGGCTTAGAAGAGCAGGCCCCGCTGGTAACAAAGGTAAGCCCACGTCTGTAGCATGCCCATTTTGAGTAAAGTTTTACCTATGTGAGGCCATCTCTTATCAGTGGAAATGTGCTGCTTCAAGTCTCTCCCGTCACATATCAAATACACAGTCCAACAGCTCTTCTTGATTTCTCAGTGTTTGCTACTATCTTTCAAAATTACCGTCCCGGTCACTCATGTAAAACAGTGTCATGTTTCCCAAGAAGTCAAGCGTGACAGTAATTAAACTTCATGTTTCTTCCAGGAACATTTGGCTCCAATGGTATTTTTTTCCCTAAGTCAGCATGTTTTTCTTATCCAATTTATTTGAAAAGAGGAAACAGGATGGATCTGTTATTTAACCAAGCTTTTGGTTTACACTGCAGTTTGAAAGCTCTGAACTCTTTCATTTCTGGTGTGCAGCGTTCTCCATCTATGTCAAATCCTTCAAACCCTCTCTACATTCCTCAAGGACAATTTCCTTCAGAGCCATAAAACACACAAGACAAATACACACACCACCCCAAAGAGCACAGCCTGTGCACTGCAGGGAAGGCAGGTCGGGGAGTCAGCTCTCCATCACCTGCACTTGCTAAATTTCAGAGACGTGGCTTAGGGGATGTGTGACATTTTATTAGCTTTTGCAATTTGCCTTCATAGGTTTAAGCAATTTAGTCAGTCAGGACATCAAATTTGGTTGTGGGACTTTTTCCTATGTGTGCAAATTTGCCTAGCTATTACTACTTTCCGTATTTATTTACTTAGTCATATGAGCTGTGAGGCTCTGTGAAATGTAGCCTTGGTTTTTTATCCAGTTTCCTTTCTTGAGAGCTCTAAAACAGTTGGGGTCTCAGGATCTTTGCATGCCCTTCAGACGACTGTTAGTTCAGGGTCATGAAAAAAGGACACTAGCAGCCTGTATCTTAGGAGGTAGAAAATGATGGCTGAACCCAAGATCTGTGGCCTGTGATTTAATCTACCATTTCTCTGTCGCAGAGAAATGAGGGAAGAGAGTTTGTATCAGCTCATTGGCCAATATCCTTCACAGAGGGAATCAGGCCAGGAACTTGACACAGAAACCATGGAAGACACAGCTTTCTGGTCAGCTCCTGGGCAGATTCATCTTTAGATAGGTTTCTTATGTACCCAAGAACCACCTGCCTGGGGCATGGTGCCATCCATGGTGCCATTCACAGCAGAATGAGCCCTTGTAGATCAACTGCCAATCAAGATGGTGCCCTGAAGGCATGCCCTGGAGGCCATGAGTTAAAGGTAAGGAGCCCAAACCAAGAAGATAGATGGAGAATAATCTAGTCTGTTTTTACTTCATCCACAGACACTTTAGTTCCTGTCCTGGGAAATGAGAGACCAGTTCATGTTTATTTTCTCACACTGGCCTTCCTTTTTCAGTGGCTGACAGTCACCCTTAGAAATGTCCTGGGTCTTAATAGGATGTCCTCCCCTCTGTCCCAGTTTCCTGGTAAGTAAAGGCTTTGGTGGGACATGCCCCTTGGGCTACTATGCAGATATAAGTGAGTATATACCATTTAAGTCTTTCTGCTTCTGGGTTAACTCACTCATTATGAAAGTTTCTAGCTCAATCCATTTATCCACAAATTTCCGGAATTCCTTGTTTTTAGTAGCTGAGTAGTATTCCATAGTATATATGTACCACAGTTTTCTTTATCCATTCTTCTACTGAGGGACACTTAGGGCTGTTTCCATGATCTGGCTATTATGAATAAGGCTGCTATGAACATGGTTGAGCAAATTTTCTTGTTGTGTGCTGGAGCATCTTCTGGGTATATTCCAAGGAGTGGAATAGCTGGGTCTTGAGGAAGCCCTATTCCCATTTTTCTGAGATAGCACCAGATAGATTTCCAAAGTGGCTGTACTAGTTTGCATTCCCACCAGCAATGAAGGAGTGTTCCTTTCTCCCCACATCCTCGTCAGCATGTGGTGTCACTTGAGTTTTTTTTCTTAGCCATTCTGATGGGTGTAAGATGGAATCTCAGAGTTGTTTTGATTTGCATTTCCCTGATGACTAAGGAGGTTGATGACTTTCTCACGTACTCTGGTGCCTCACATTTGACCATGTCCCCTGAAGGGGGAGACCTGGTGGCACTCAGAGGAAGGAGAGCAGGTTACTGAGAAGAGACTTGATACCCTATGAGCATACACAGGGGGAGGTAATTCCCCTCAGGAACAGTCATAGGGGAGGGGAGTAAGGGGAAAAGGGGAGGGAGGGAAGAATGGGAGGACACAAGGAATGGGATAACCATTGTGATGTAACAAGAATAAATTAGTAACAAAAAATTTAAAGAAAAAGAAATGTCCTGGGTCTTATCACACAAGGCCATGCCATGACCATCTTCCTGCCTCAGTGGGACCCCATGCCCCTGCTTCAACTTCTCAGCATGTCCATGTCTGACTTCCCTCTGTGTAAATTCTTCTGGCGATTGTCTTTACCCAGATACTGTGGTGAGTTGATGCACTTGTTTTCAGGTCACCAGAGTATCTCAGTTTCAAACTCTAGGCTCCCGTCAGGAAGACATAAGGCTGCAGGATTTCAAAGCCTGTATGGGATAAGAGGGTTGATATATTGGAAATGTTGGCCTACATTTCAGAGGCTCACTGTCATGGCAGATCCCTACACACTGGGTCTGAGGAGGACTCTGAGCACCATGTCTACGTATCTGGGAGGGACAGGTAGGCTGTTGTCTCCAGCCCACGAGGCCCATAGCTTGGAAGTGCTCATGGATTTTCCCCACTGTGAGGAGTCTGGGTTGAAGCTATGCCATGTGTCCTGCTTTTTTCCAGAGACTTTCTGACCTTCTGTGCTATACTCTGTGTCCTGAGATGCTACTGCTGCTGCCACTGCGTCCACTTTCTTATCCTCTTCTCCTTCTCTTCTCTTCTTCCTCTTTCCTCCTTCTTCCTTCTTCTTTGTACAAGAGAGGATTTCTCTGATTAGCCCTAGCTGTCCCAGAACTTACTCAGTGGACTAGGATGTCCTTGAACTCCAAAACAGAGATCTATTAGCTTCTGCCTCCCCAGTTCTGGGATTAAAGTTGTGATATCAGCACCCAACACTGTCTAGAGATTTTCACTCTGATTTTTTTATTGTTGTTTGTTTGTATTTCTTTAAGGGAAGAATGTCAGTCTCTGATTCCTCTGGTTCCTCTGATTCCCAGAATAAGGCTCTGACCATCTGGCATATTTCATTCTTACTGGCCACTGTGTACTTTGGTTTATAGCTTTTGCTTTCAAACTCATTTTTTAATTTGTCTGTTGTTTCTAGAGTTCTGCTGATTCGGATGTTGAAAGCTCTTCTCCTGCGAACTTTCACTGTAACACACTTGTGGTATGACAACACCTAGCAATTTTCTCCCTGTCGTTTTCAGCTGTCCCGTGAGTCTTATCTGGCTATGCCCTCTTACCAAGTGGTTGTTTAATAGAGCATCTGTTAAACAACCAGATGGAAGAGCCTTTCCTCTGATTTGTGGAGGAGAAATGAGAATATTTTAAATCTCCATTTCGTTCATAATAATCACGAAGATTGCAGGACTTTTATTTCATTTCATGAGTGTCTCATGAGACTGGGAGAGACGTGTATTATTTGCCAAGCCCGATAGCCTCAGTTTGGATCTATTGATTTCTGTTGTAACTGAGAGTGGCGAGCTAAATCTCATGTTAATGTTCTCTTCTTGTTCAGCTTTCCTTCATATCTTTCTTCAATATTGTTTCATTGAGATCACTGTGGTTTGCCTCCATTGATATTGATACCTATATTATGCCTATAAGTCATGGCTTCTTCTTTAGTCTTATTTTATGAATTATATGTAATGCTTTCACAGTGTGTCCTGTGCACTGGAGTGTAAGGGTCTCAATTTCTATTTTCTTCTGTTTTCATCTTCCTGGTAAATTTTGGTTCTTGTTTTGTCTCTTGGCTGCTTTGGACAAACACAGCTATAATCAGATTTCTACTTATATCATGGAAATGGAATTGGTTACTGAGACAGTTGAAGTTGAGCTTGATCTCAGTTCCACCAGAACGGTGTGTGATACTCACATGGTTTCCATGACTCTGTTTCATGTGTGCTCATCTCCTTCATTATGCTCACGCCCACTTCAGGGATGCCTGTGTCTTCTTCCAGCGGGTGCTGCATCCCTCACTCTCTTCCTTCTTCACTTCGTGGCCTCTCCTTTTCCTACTTTCGCCTTCCTCCCTCCCTCCCTCCCTCCCTTAGCAAGGCTGAGGATTGAACTCAGGACCTCATGCATGAGGCAGGTACCCAGCCAAATGCTGGCAGTCACATGACTGACTCTCCAGACCAACAACCAATCCACTATTAAATGGCCTCAAACTGTATTTTATGACATGTCACTTATAAATTGCTTTACCCAGTTCCTGTCCAACACAATGATATTACTGAAACTTCCTCTAATTCTTCCTCACTTCCTTGAGAATTTCTCAATCTTCACAGCTTTGTCTGATCATATAATTGGTGCTGCTTCCATTTGATTTTACCATTGTCATTCTTTGCTTTTCTTTTTAAAGAAGATATCTACTTTATATCAATTCTCTCTTTTGACAGTCTGATTTTAGTCACTTAAGAAATTAGTCTTTACAAAATCTTTTATTTATTTTTGAGGCAGAAACTCACTGTGATCTGGGGTTAACGTCAGTCTTACTCTGTAGCCATCCAAAGCAAATTCTTCCTTCTCAGTCCTCAGCCTTCAGGGGTCCTGGTTGCAGTGCAACTGGCTGTATCTCCAGCATCTGTGTCTTCCTCAGCTGCCACCACCACTGTCTTGGCACCCTTCTCTGTTTCTCCTCAGGATTAATTAAGGTTTTACATAAACTATTTTCTCACAGTTGCTGTAAATCATAGCTCATATTTCTAATATGATTTCATTTTATTTTAGTAATGTCTTCAATGTATTTTGATTCATTTTTTCAATTTTCTTTTATCCATATCTGTTCTTTGTTTTGTTCTTTATGTTCAAGAAGTTTCTCTTCAAATCTAGATGCTATTTGAGGATGTTAGAGTTGGTTTGGGTCATAATATTTACAGGTTCACAAACTGGTCTTTTGATTGTTAACAGGAATTTTTTACATGTGTTTTCTAACTTTTCTTTTGGCAAAAACTGTTTCATGAGTATGAGTTACTTCATGCTTTTTCAAATTTCTATTGCTTTCCTACTATGAGCCTACCTTTAGAGTCCTGCTCCCTCAATCAGCAGTCGCTTGTGGGTGGTGACAGCTCTACCCAGTGTCTGAGGAGGAGTGTTTAGAAGTCTGCTCTCCTCTCACTTCTACATGATCTGCTCCACTGCTGCCTTCATTCCCAGGACGTCTTTGCTTTCCCACCTTTCAAGAATACCTCCTTGGGAAAGGTGTTCCCCTGCTTGACATTTTTACATTAATTTTAGTATCTTTTGGGTTGGAACTTAATTTGCCTTTTATATAAGATGGTTTTCATATCTGGGGAGCACTTTCTGGTATGTGTAGATTCCATTTCTAGTACTGCATGTGTGTGAGCATGCACACATGCACACATGCACACACACACACACATGCACACACACATACACACACACACACACACACACACACAGACACACAAAGAGAGAAATATACAAAACCGAAACTGCTTTCACATCTCCTTTTTAAGAAGTGATACCATCTGTAGATTAGGCTGATGTTCTTGAGCTTAATATGTGTCTCAGCTCAGATTGCCTTTGATCTCATTACCTTCCTGCCTCAGCCTGCCAAATGCTGGAACTACTGATGCACACGAGCCTCCTCGATATCTGTCTGTGATCTGACCCCTGAGTCCCTGTCCTCTACTCTCAGAGGCAGTGAAGGCTGTGAGCACAGGCTCCTCTAAAATCAAAATGTGCCCTCTTGGCGATGCTGAGAGTTGCTGGCTAGTTTAATTTCCTGTAGTTGTTTTTGTTTCTTGGGAAACACATGAGTGTTTGTTAACAAGACAGAATTATTGAATTAGATGAGGCCAATGACTCT
Organism: Acomys russatus; assembly: GCF_903995435.1. Taxonomy (NCBI): domain Eukaryota; kingdom Metazoa; phylum Chordata; class Mammalia; order Rodentia; family Muridae; genus Acomys; species Acomys russatus. The sequence continues at coordinate 56,032,741 of NC_067159.1, forward strand.
GCATTTTAACAGACCATCCCACTAATTCTACGGAAGTTTTAGAACCTTTTCCTTCCGTATACTTTTACATTAAAATACTAGGCACACTCTGGACAGCATATTTGTGTTCTGAGTAACTGATAAGAGACAAATGCGACTTCCACATACCAAAACATTTTGATTTGATTTGTGAAATTTCTGGCTATGGATCTGAGATCTGGAATATATACATGTAATAAAAGCAAAGGCTTTTGGATGTTAGTCACTACCAGACCACCCAAGTTCTAAAGAAGGAGAGTGATTGGCAGTTCCTCCAAGACTCTGCTCTTGCCTCTAATATTTCCCTCCCTATATTACTAGCATAAAATGTAAATCTCGCTGCATGGAAGGAGATTCCATGAGTCCATCTTGACCTATGTGTAGCTCCTTGACAAAGAAAGTGCAACGGGAAGTCAGAAGTAAAACCTCACGAAAACTAGAATATTTCTCACAGTGTAAAGATTAATGACCAGAAATCTGAGGATTCCCATCAGGCATGTAACTTAACTCAAGAGATCTTAGAATTTAATATATGTCAGATTTATAGCAGCTTCAGCCAACCTAAAGGATGGTATTTGGAAGTCAAATTTGTAAGGATCTGATACCTTACCACTTGGTATCATCTAGTAATTTCAAGGACCCATGAAAATCAAGATGGCGATGGGCCCTGGGGCAGGCAGCCAGAACATTTTCCCTGGGCTAATGCGGCCTTCCCTCCACTTTGAGCAGTTAAAGATGCCATTCACACTCACTGCAGGGGAGGTCAAGATGACAACTCCCCGGGAGTTTCTGTTGTCTTCTTTACTTAGGTGAGGAGCTCTGGGAAGCTGGTGAGAGCCACTTTCTGCAAGTGGTCTTTTCCTAGCACACAGGATTAGTCTCTGTCTTCAGCAACCCAGGACTGGTGGCTTATTGTTGTTTGTTCGTTTGCTTGTTCTGTCAACTTGACACAAGCTTGCACTGTCTAGGAAGAAGAAGTCCTCAATGAGGACTTGCTGTGGGCAAGTGTGGAGGGACATCTTCTTTAATGATGACTGAAGATGGATGGTCGGCTTTACTGCAGCTGTGCCACCCTGGGCAGGTGGACTTGGATGACACAAAAACTCAGGCTGAGGGGAAAATGGGGAACAAACTAGTAACCGGCACCCCTCCACAGCATCTGCACAGTTCTTGCCTCCAGAGTTCTCAAGTTCCTGACATCACTTCATTCAGTGAAGGACCGTGTCCTGGCGAATAAAACGAGCAAAGTATCTAGGCAGTAAGTAGGTTTCGGTCATGGTTTTATTTCGGCAATAGGAACTGTAACTGGAGAAGTAAGAGACAAACCAGGCCCCAGGTCTCCTTGTGCTGATGCATGCCTTCACTGTGAGTGAGAGAGACCACAGGCCACAGAACCGCCTCCTCCACTGTGGGTGAGGGAGACCACAGGCCACAGAACCACCTTCTCCACTGTGAGTGAGGGAGACCTAGAGGCCACAGAACCGCCTCCTCCACTGTGAGTGAGGTAGACATGGAGGCCACAGAACCACCTTCTCCACTGTGGGTGAGGAAGACCACAGGCCACAGAACCGCCTTCTCCACTGTGGGTGAGGGAGACATGGAGGCCACAGAACTGCCTTCTCCACTGTAGAGTGGGGGAGACCACAGGCCACAGAACCGCCTCCTCCACTGTGGGTGAGGGAGGCATGGAGGCCACAGAACCACCTCCTCCACTGTGGGTGAGGGAGACCTAGAGGCCACAGAACCGCCTCCTCCACTGTGAGTGAGGTAGACATGGAGGCCACAGAACCACCTTCTCCACAGTGGGTGAGGGAGACCACAGGCCACAGAACCACCTTCTCCACTGTGGGTGAGGAAGACCACAGGCCACAGAACTGCCTTCTCCACTGTGGGTGAGAGAGACATGGAGGCCACAGAACCGCCTTCTCCACTGTGGGTGAGGGAGACATGGAGGCCACAGAACTGCCTTCTCCACTGTAGGGTGAGGGAGACCACAGGCCACAGAACCGCCTCCTCCACTGTGGGTAAGGGAGACCTGGAGGCCACAGAACCGCCTTCTCCACTGTGGGTGAGGGAGACATGGAGGCCACAGAACCACCTCCTCCACTGTGGGTGAGGGAGACCTAGAGGCCACAGAACCGCCTCCTCCACTGTGAGTGAGGTAGACATGGAGGCCACAGAACCACCTTCTCCACTGTGGGTGAGGAAGACTACAGGCCACAGAACCGCCTTCTCCACTGTGGGTGAGGGAGACATGGAGGCCACAGAACTGCCTTCTCCACTGTAGAGTGGGGGAGACCACAGGCCACAGAACCGCCTCCTCCACTGTGGGTGAGGGAGGCATGGAGGCCACAGAACCACCTCCTCCACTGTGGGTGAGGGAGACCTAGAGGCCACAGAACCGCCTCCTCCACTGTGAGTGAGGTAGACATGGAGGCCACAGAACCACCTTCTCCACTGTGGGTGAGGGAGACCACAGGCCACAGAACTGCCTTCTCCACTGTGGGTGAGGAAGACCACAGGCCACAGAACCGCCTTCTCCACTGTGGGTGAGAGAGACATGGAGGCCACAGAACCGCCTTCTCCACTGTGGGTGAGGGAGACATGGAAGCCACAGAACTGCCCTCTCCACTGTGGGCGAGGAAGACATAGAGGCCACAGAACTGATTCCTCCCTTACTTACTCTCTTCAGGACACACTGTCAGGATAGCACCCTAAAGAGCAAACCGTTCGAATGCCTTACCTACCACCCAAGTCTAAAGATGCAGTGACACACATAGAAGCTCTGGGTTAGCTGTGCTTCCTTGTCCTTGCTCGGTTCTGCTCATTTCCTTGTTACCACCCCTCCCTCCAAAGCCTGTATAATCACTGCTCAATACTGGCAGCTGCCGGGACCTCTGTCTCCTCCTCTGATACCTTGTTTTACTACTTGAGATGTATACCCTCAGTTAACTTACTAAATAGTCACTTATTTCTTTACTATTTTATACTTAGCCAACCACCATCTGTAATATACAAGGGGAAAAGATACTTTTCAGTGTTATAAATCCAATAACTATGTCACAATTAGGATTCACTTGACTTAGGCATTTTTTAAAGATTTAATGCAAGTAGAAAATTTATGAACACCCCGTTTTTAAACTTTTGGTATTTGACAGAATATTTGAAAAGTCTATTTATAGCTACTGTTTAAAATATGTTGAGCATATTCTGTTTGAAATAATCGTGTTTCATTACAAAAGATAGCAACATTGAAAATGCAGTTTATATAATTAGTACTTGTAAATTTGAATTGCCAAGATCATATAGCTCTCACCAGACAAGACTGTAGGTAGATTAGACTGTAAATTATGCTTTAATTGTTCATTCTCTTGTGCAAGTATTACAGATGTGTGTGTAAGTCTCTCTTCTCTCTCTGTCTCTCTTCTCTCTCTCTCTTTCTCTCTCTCTCTCTTCTCTCTGTGTATGTTTGTGTGTGTGTGTGTGATACAGGTTAACTATGGGTGTCATTTTTCAGGTTCTTCCACTGTTTTTGACTGGAGTTTGCCAAGTAGTGTATACTGGCTGGCCAGCGAGTCCCAAGGATCTTCCTCCTTTTCAGATTCATTCAGGGGATCAGCTCAGGCCCTCACTCATGCAAAAAAACAAATATCAGTCATCTGTCTCCCTAGTCCTGAAATTGTTTTATCAATTTGATTTCAATCAAATAAAAAGGGCTGAATGACATATTTTAAAATGATAAATTCTAGAGTGGAACAAAATATAAAATAAAGAATGACTTGGGTTGTTTTCAATTACTGGATTGGGGTGTGTGTGTGTGTGTGTGTGTGTGTGTGTGTGTGTGTGTGTGAGACAGTGAGTGTCCTGTGTGGGTAAAGATTGCTGTGTGAGCATAGTTATAGCTTGGGAAATGTAAGCAATGCACGTTCAGGAGAGGGTAATTAGAACACAGAATATGTGCAATTAGTTCTTTTAGTACAGTGACTTCTATTAGGAAGCGTCCTCCAGCTATGTCATTGCTCAGCCCTCTTATGCATCCCAAGGTCCATGCAGGCTTCTTAGGAGCTTTGTCTTTGTAGCACACTACCGGTGCATGGCTGTACCTTCCTTAGACCAACACCTGTTCTTTTAAACTTTATTACATCTAATTCGTAAAAATGCTCTTCTTTCCTTTTTTGTCTTTGGTCAGCCATGAGTATATTTAGTCATAAGTATGAGTAATAAACCAAAAGAAGTATGCTAAAATGTATAGAAAGCACTGAAGGCCCTGTTAATTGTTCTCATGGCCTCTGTGACAAGAAAAGCAAACCTCTTCTTGAGTTACTCTAACCCGGTGGCACAAGCTTTGGCCCTGGCATAGGAAGTTCTAGGGATGGGAACAGTATAGTATTGAGGCCCTTCCCTGCTCCCAAAGCAGCAGAATGGATACAGATGTTCAGAAGGAAGGGAATGTAGTTTCTAAACCCTCTTCTGTGTGCACCACTGGACATTTTCTCATAACAGTTTTTATGTTTGCAGCAAACCCGCTGAGCCTTAATGCAATTTTATTAATAATTACTTCCAGGGGTTGCAAAAATATTTTATTCCAGCTTTAGAAGCTCCAATGTCAAAAACTTTGTAGTGCATGCATTTTGTTAGAAGGCCAAAGATTTCTGCAGAAAAGACTAAGTCAATATTTGTTCTGATCTCAAGCTTAGCCTTCTTAAAGCCATCTGGTGCCTGTGGTTTAGATTACAGGGCACTCTGAGTAGAGATTTGTATATAATTGATTATCTGTGTGGGGAGCTGATGTAGTCCTGCAAATGGGAGAGGATCAGAGTACCCCGGTGTCTAAAATGCCCTGCGAATATGATTAACGCAAGCTGGAAACAAACTTCTAAAAATTAGTTTACACAGACTTATTTCAGCATAATTAATATATACTTGAGGTGTTCTAGTTTTCACTCTCTCACTATAAAAAAAATGCTATGACCAAAATTAAACTAGGAGAAGTGTGCGTTGTTCTATTTTGCTTTATTTCAATGACCCTGAAAAGTCACGGTCCAACACTGAGGGAAGTCGGGGCAGGAACTCAAGCCGGAACTTGAAGCAGAAGCCACAGAAGAATGATGTTTCTTGCCTCAGGCTCAACCTCACACGTAACTAGATTCCTCATATAGCCCAGGGCCACCCACCTGGGGAATGATGCTGCCACAGTAGACTGAAGCCTCCTATACTAATTAACGTTCTAGACAGTTCCACACAGACATGACCCCCGGACAGTTTGTGTCATCAATTTCTCAATGTATGCTTTCCCCTCAGACGACTGTAGACTATGTCAGGTTTACAATCAAGGCTAACTAGGCCAGAAGGATAGTGTGGGTTTAATCAAATACATTCACACTTAAATAGCACCATAATGAAGATACAGTGTGTTACTGCCACCCTTAAAATTTTCTCAAGTTCTCTCTAGTAAGCTCCCCTTCATGCCCGGCTTAAAGCCGTCACTGACCTGACTTCCAACATAAGACTGCATTTTCCTGCTCTCACTTTCACACAGTAGGTCCTGCTTAGTTTACTCTGTGCCCATTTGCTGGTGGATTTATATTTTGGTGCTTTGGTGGTCAGAAAAGACCTGCAGAGCTGTTCAGTTGTTTTTTCAGTTTGTTAAGATGTGCTTTGTTGTTGTCCACTTGAAATATGACATCTAAGGGTTGTTCTTCCATCTCTGTCAGGTCTTCACACGAATGCCCTTCTTCACTGCAGGCTCTAATGGCAGCAGTGTGAAATGGCACCTTTTTGTTTTCTATATTTCCTAATTTTATCCTCAGTTTTCACCGCACTCCTTTAAATCTAACTTCCCAATTTTCTGTATTTCTTTATGTTTCCCCTACACTTAAAGAGAACAGGGGATTTTGTCTGGTTCTAGTCAGTAGATTTATCTGTTTTGTTTTGCTTGTTTTTGTTTTATTTGTTTTTATTTTCTTGCTCTTAAGACAGTGTTCCAGCCGGTGGTCAAGTCAAGGCTTACTCTTGAATACAGGAGGTTTACTTTTGGCTTCCTTTGAATTCCTGCATTAACGGTGTAGCGCAAAACAAGTCATCCCAAAATCTTTGTTCTTGTACAGATTTGTAAATAAAGGTGTGAATTTGACGGGCTGCCCTTGTTGGTTGTTCCCCATAGGCTGTCCTTCTGAGGTCTTGTCCGGTGCACTAATACAAGATCGTCACAGAGCCTCTGCACCCAGTTTTCTTTAAATAATGCCCTTTTGTTGTTTAAGGGTTAGATACCTATGGAGTGCCATATAATCAGAGCTTGATGGAAATGGAGAGGATAGCTCTATCTATCTTAGACAAATCCCTGTTATACTGAGGCACTTGGGACCTCCATTTCTGAGCCTCATTAGGAGCAGGAGGACAAGCATACATCTTTGTAGGTAGCAAAACCCCTCTTGGGTACCTTTGGGTAAAGTGTTCCCCACTAGTTCTTTAGTCAGGATTTCCTCTCTGGGTTCTGTTTTCTAGCAATTTTTGATAAAGAATCACTCTCCTTTCCTTTGCTGATTTTATTATATCTCCTCTCTTATTGACATCTCACTATAGTCTATGACAGAACAGATGAGGGCCCTGTGTGCTTAATCCATCAGCACAGAAGGAAATGTTTTGCTGTGTTTTAAAAATCAATCAGGGTTCAGGCACAGGCTGGTCTTTCCCAGCTACCAAGTGCAGCCCAATGCTGTCATCATGCCCTCTTCCTTCACCAGTTCTTACATAAACACCATGCCTCATGCTCTAAGGAAGATGTGAGAAGAGAGCGTGTCTGCTCTGAGTGACAGCCCAATGTTCTCACTGTTTCCTGTGAACAAGAAAGATTTATCTTGAAGTAATAAAACCTAAGAACTGTGTTGACAAAGCTACAGAGTGTTTCCTGGTTCCTAACCTCAGACTTCAGAGAATAGCAGTGGAGACCAAGGACGCATGTGCAACTTGGGAGATATAGGAATTTTTTATAGCACCAAGGAACATGACCAATCCACATTATCACCAAATACTCTTACTTGAATTCTGTCTTGTTTTGATATGCCTTTCCCTTGTTAGTGGCAAGAGATTAACTTCTTCTTTTTATACACATACAACAGAGGAAAACAGCTTATCAAATATGAGAGGGGTGGACGCTCCACAGAAAAGAGGTCTTTAAGATGCATTAAAGGTTGGCAAATGAGTCTTTTACCCAATGGGTCAGAAAATGGTCACAGAAGTGTCCTAGTATGAGCGATCACTCCCTATCTCACGCTTCCATGTGAAGTGCACCTGTAGCTCCAGGCAAGTATTCAAAACGTTCATTACAGAAAGTTCTTAGGGCATCTATTTCGCACACGTCCTGGCTGGTGGACCACTAACTTTCTGGTCTTTTGGCCTAGTTATCCTGGCTGGACCTCTCGGCAGCTTGTTACCATGGATTGAATGAGAATACAGGTTCTTAAGTACCTCATGCACAAAAGTCATAGAATGATATTTCAAGGTTGTGTGGTAAAAATGGAATAATTCATATAAAGGAACTAGATTCAAAATAAGTGTTCCATAATTGAAGAAATTGTTATTTCAATGGCTGTAGTCAACTATGCTTCTGAACTCCTTTTGTGTTAGACATTATATTCCTCAAGCAGGAATTATTTGTGGTCTACATTATCCTTCAAGGCCTGTGGCTGAAGAAAACATACCTAAACCTTTCAAAAAGAATTCACCCATGTTGAGGGCTGTGGCTATGGAAATTTTTTTTCCTTCTTCTTCACTGTTTAGGAAGTCAAATCATGCTTGTTTTGGTAGTATAACTGAATAACATTTAGCAAAATTACATTAAAACATCATCTAAGCAGCCCCAGATTGCTAAAGAATTACTGTTTTAGTAATTCCTAAGTAATGGATAAAGCACCCCTCCTCGGCTTTTCCTGAAAAAGCATAGTGCTCTCGTGAAGGAACACTTTCAATAAATAACAAATAATTGGTAGCTAGACTTGTTCAGGTTCCTTCAGTGGTCATCTCATTACGATAATCATTTCATAATGATACAGAATAAACATGTACAAAATATCTCCAAGATGTACACCAAACCATGGATATAATATACTCTCTATTGTTAAGGCAGTAAACCCAGAGGTCTGATTTAGGAAAGTCACTGTCTCCTGTCCAGCAGTTACAGGAGATTTGTCTTAAGATCTGACCTTAGAGTTAAAGCAAAGCACTAAAAGCAAATGGCAGGAGCACCACGTGCAGGATGGTACTAACAGTGTGAGCTTTCAGTTCTGTTGAGGAGACCAGCAATTTTATGTGTTTGAAACCCATCATAGAAACTGACAGGCCTGAGGGATATAAAAATAGAGGCAAGTCTTCTCTTGTTAATTGGTACTTTAGTTCTGAGTTGTTTCCCATATATAGGGAGAGTGAGGAGAAGGTGCAGAGGGTCCTCCTGCGGCCCTCACCGCACAACACCCTCCCCTCTATTATTGCTCTTGCAAAGCATGGTAAATGTCTTACCTCAGAAAAGCCAAGGCACCCACATACAAGGCCTTAGCGTAAATAGGGGTTCGCTCACCAGGGATCTGCACTCTGCACGGTTTGAAAAATGTGGACCACAAGCCTACGGTTGCAAAACCGTGCAGAACACTGTCAGCAACACAGGAGTCCTTCATCTGCCCCATTTACTCTCACCCTACTCCTCCTTCTGAGCGTAGTGCCCTGGTCAGGGGAGCCTTTTTTAGTTTTATATAGTGTACTTTGTCAGAGTATCATAGGTTACATAACATGTACTTTTTTCTGTAGCATGGCATCCTTTCTTTGCTTGGCCACATGATTTAAGGTTTCTTGTGTTTTCCTGTGGCTCGGTTTCTCTTCCCCAGGCCGTTTATTCCTGGGTGTTTTTCTATTCACTCACTGGAAGACATGCTGATTGCTTCTTCAAAGTTTTGATAATTATGAGCAAATCCCCTGTGGGCACTCAGGAATAGGCATCCCTGTGAAAATATGTTGCTAGCACATTTGAATAATTACCAAGTAGCTGGCTGGTGAAAGCACTGCTAAAGTCCTATTTAATTTTGTGAGAAGTAGTCAAAGTGTTTTCCAGGATGGATCTATCATCTTGAACGTGTTTTAGTAGTAAGAAAGAAGTCAATGATTTGAGGGGTCTTATGTTCTGGACTTGGGCTACTATTATAGTTACAGTTATGTTGTTTAAATTTGGAATTTCTTAATGATGCATGGTGCTGAACATATCTTCATGTGTGCGTTTTCCTTGTGACTATTTTCTTTGATGATGAGTTATCATGTGCATAATTACATACATTTCAATTGGTAAAGTTGGGTTGTTAGTTTTCTGGTTGAGTATAGAAAGATTTTTATCTTTTTTAGTATCAGATTTTTTACAAAATGACATTTTTAATTCCTTTTTAGAGCTTGTAAATTGCCTTTTTCACTTTTTTTTACATTGACCCTCAAAAAGAAGGAATTTAAATTTTTAATAATGTCTGATCTAGTAATATGTGTAGAGCCAAATCTAAAGCTGCTTTTGTCATCCTTGTTATGTCATATAGTCTATACTATGTATAATGCATTAACGTTGAAAAAGGATGTACTTGTCCCCTTGATCAGACTGCTTAATAAGTTTTATGAAAACAAGTATCATGATAAAAGATCAAATATTGTGACCTTTTGTGTTTAGTTCTGCTTCTGAGTAGGGTTTCCACATTTTTAGTGTTATTTACTTTTCATTGTGGCTTTTGTCCTTTCTATCTAGTTTCTGTGTACTTTTTCAGCAGTGTGTCTGCGCTCTCAGTACCTTTATACAGCCGCCATCTTTGGGTTGAGCCCAGCATGATGCCTATGAGCAAGCTTTTTGAAACATTTCTGCCCCTGATGGAGTAATCTAAATACAAAGCATGCTTCTCTTGTTTAAAGTTCTCCACTGGGTCACCCTCTGGGGTCAGGCTGTATGTTCCCTTTCATGTTATAAAAACACTATTTTCTTCCCTTCCTGTTTCTTGTCTCTGCAAACTCATGTTGAATGTTGTAGGCACAGCGTGTTGCATGTTCTTGGCGCCATTCTACACTTTATATGCTTGTTAGAATTTACCATCGCAAATATGGCCCCAAGTGCCTCGAGAGGCACAAGTCCCATGAGCAAGTGAGGGATGTGCAGTTGGACAGGTGGTCCTCGTTACCTTTTGTAGTGTACAAATAACCTTGCTTTCTTTGTAAAAATAAAAATAAATCATGACTTTTTAAGGGAATAGCTCATGAGCATATTAGCGTCTCTGATTAGAAAACACTTGCTGTCAGTTTAAGATGAAAGTATTAGGTTCTCCCAAGAACCTTTGGTTCTTCACAGTAAACCTAATATGTTAAAATATTTCTAAATTACTGCAAACCTCACTTTCTTCTCTTATGAAAACAAAATGATTGTGATACCCACATTAAAATACTGTAAAAGTCAGTTAATATAATTAATATCCAAAAGCTCTAACTCCAAAGCGTTTGAAATACAAGATATTAGAAATAACTTCCACAAAATTATTTGTGAATTCATGAGTTCACAAACTTAACTTTTATGAAAAGGAAGCTTAACTATTTACTGAGCTGTGGCTTTGTGTCCCGAACATGGCTGATTAGATATAGTTTTCATGTGGCTCTGTTAGAAGCACTCACCTTTGCCACCATTGTTGATAGTGTAAAGCAGGACCAGACTCCACCCAGCTAGCGTGTGCTCATGAAAGTAGCCCTCAGCTACCAGCCTTCTCAGAGTTTGGCCTCGTTAGAACAATTACCTTCATATAAACCCAAACCCTTTACTGCTGCCAACAAATAGCTCATCCACTTAGAGCTTAAAGGTAAGAAATTCTCAGTTAGACTCTGTAGTACTTTAAGCCTCACCTTTCCCTTGATGATTTCTGGAGGGTAAGCTGAGGTATGTGGATCTTACACCACACCTAAACCTTCCTTCTTATATGTCCTGTTTTGTTCCCTTCTCACTGCACCTATCAATTAAATTGACCTTCTCTAATTACCTTCCTCCTTGCTTTCATTCATCTTGGAGTCTATTTCTCTCCAACACTAGAGAGTCAAATGAGAACGGAGAACAACCAGAGCACAGAACTGTTTCCCATAGCCTCCAGAGCCATAAGACATTGTGGCTATTCAGTGAGAGTCATGAGGCCCCAAAGTCTCTACCATAGGCAGCTGATAAACTGTGGACACATTGTGCAGTTCGTCACTCATCAAATCATGTCTCTGGGAATCTAAACATCTATAGCTCTTGACACATGCTCCCTCTCCTGTTTCACCCATCTAGGCTTGGAAGCTGCCTGCACCTCACATTAGGTCACAACCCATTCAAGAGCAGGGTTGCATGCCATAGGCTTGGGAGAGGACAGAGAGTAGCAAGCCATCCTCACATGCAAAGCTATTCTCAGCAGCATCTGTTCTGCGGTTGGACACCATATGATTTCTCTCTCTTGTGGTAACTTTTCTGCTTTATTTATTTGCCCTTCTATGTGTTCTACTCTTATAACTATCTAGATGTAGCATTTTTGATGATTCATTTAATGTATCCTTATCATGTTTTATTATAAAAGCCCTTTAGCCTTTTTCTGGACATTCCTGTAACTACTATCAGGGAAGTAGTGATAAATACATTATTTTCTGAGTCTGTGAATACATTCTGCAGTGCAACAATATTACTAAAAGGGAATATTCAAAGATTCAGATGAAGGCAAATGCAGATAAGAGTGCATCATTAAGGCACAGAGCCATTTTTGCTTTGCTAGTGTAATGTAATAAATGATAGGAAAATCCTCCTGCCAGAAGTCTTTGTTATTTCGCATAAAAACATTTCTAAATTGTCTTTCAACCAGAACTAATGTATATAATAAAAAATGCAGTGGCAATGAAGTTGGCAACTGTGTCTTAATGAATATGTGCTGTGAAAAATGTGCATAATTGACAGCGTTGGAAACACTGGCTGTAGTAGCAGACACAGCCCCAGACGCTCACTTCCAGACCCTTTCCACTGTCCCTCTGGACAGGCAGGGTTTGACATATGAAAAGGCAATTAAATCTGTTTAGCTTGTGCAAAGATGAGAATAAGGCTGTGCTGAGTCCCCATAAGGACAGACATTAGATTTATTTTGTTTTTGTTCTTAAAAAAAAAAAAAAAAAACTTTTCTTTTTCTTTCTTGGCAATGGAATCTCTCAACTGAGATATTGGTTTTCCTCGAGGTGTCACTCAACCAGAGAGTGTTTTTCAGTCCTGCAAGAAAATTTAAAATGCTTTTGTTGATGGAATAAGTAAGAACACAGGAAAGGCTTCTCACCCATTTAAATCAGCGTTATGGTCTCAGCCTGAAAATTTGCTACCACCCTTTTCCCCAGAGGTTCATGTGGCAGGTCATCTGGCACATAATACAGAGGGCTGCTGGAGTTCAAGTTGGATCTCTATTTTGCCAGGAGATGGGAATCAAGCAGGGGGCAAGGTGCTAAATGGAAGAGTTATTCAGTACACTGACCAGCACGGGCTTCTGGGAGTTATTACAAAAGAGGCATTGAAACCACGGGCTCTGAGCACAGCGGTAGGCAAGGAGGGCAAGGAGGATAATAGTCGATGTTAGGAGCAAGAGAAAAGGAGCAGTTTGATCATTTCTTTACAGCTCAGCTTTTCGTCTCTTCCATAGCAATCTTAGAGATCTGTGTTGCAGAAAAAAAAGTATTATCACAGGCAGGCAGACAATGTGACATACACCACCAAAATAACTGTAGCTGAGAAGGTTCTGTAAGGAAGGAGACAGGCTTTTCTGATGTAAGGGTGTTAATTTGAAAAAGGCAACAATAACAACAATAGCCACAATGATTGTGTCCATGCCCCAGAGAGTAAGCAGGCCCACCGGTCAGTGAAACACATGGATACATTTAGTGATAGCTCAAGAAAGATAAACATTGTGTTGTTTTTCTCAAAGAAGAGAAACCTAGATCCAGGAGATTATGGACCTTCCCAGGTCACAGTGCCTGTAAATAGGTAATCTGAATTCTAGGATATTATGGAGGCTGAAGTGCAGGCGCTTCAGCTCCAGGAACTGTTGCCTGAGCATACTTATTTCTATAAGTATGGTACTAAGAACTTTTACAATGAAAATGAGGGAATCCTTGTGTAGCCCTTGGATTTTGGTGAATAAATACAGATATAAATATGCATATGCCTCTTGATTTTCTGTGGGATTATATCCCAATAATGCAACTGTAATCTGAAAATGTGTAGGTAGAAAACACTATGGAGGATCATCACTAGGCAGCACACTACACTGTAGGATGTTTGTTTGCCCTCTGTGAGGGATGGGCGGTGTGGGAGGTGTGCCTCACGCCTTGTTCCTCAACTTGTCACTCTGAAAGCAAACTTCATTACACAGCACTCTAAATAGTGTCAGTGGTTTAAAATCTGGAGAATAGATTCTTTAGAATTCAGGGGTCTTTGCTTCATAGTAAGATTAACAATGTTAAAACTGTAACAAGGACAGTTGAAGGTCCCCTGTACAGCTCATAAAGCTTAAACATATTATAATTTTATTTCACATCAAAAATGTATGCTTTTCTATTTTTTCCTTGGCAACTTTTAGAAGAAATAGTTTAGTTTTTTTGGTGGGGGGGGGGGGGCTCTTACACTTTCAGATGGGCAGAGTCCACGTCCACATGATGCAAGGCCGGGAGAGGCATGGCAGCAAGCAAGCAGGCATAGTGCCAGATCAGTACCTGAAAGCTCACATATTATTCCCAAGTAGAAGGCAGAAAGAGCTAACTGGGAATGGTGTGGGCTTTCGAAAGCACAAAGCCCACTCCAGTGACTTCCTATAACCTTCAGTTGTCTCCTGTGCCAATGTGTTCCAGGCTCTTCCTCACTTTTCCTTCTAACAGATTTGCTGTCTCTGGATTTATGTTGAGGTCTTTAATCCATTGGACTTGAGTTTTGTGCATGGTAATAAATACTTGCATTTTTCTACGAGTAGACATCCAGTTGGACCAACAACATTTGTTGAAGATGCTATCCTTTTTCCATTAAGTAGATTTGGGTTCTTTGTCAAAAATCAAGTGTCCATAGTTGTCTGGACTTATTTCTGCATCTTCAATTCAATTCCATTGACAAGCCAGCCTATTGCTATGCCAGTACCATGCTGTTTTGTTACTGTTGCTTTATAGTACAGTTTGAGATCAAGGACAGAGATTCCCTTTGGAGGTTCTTTTATTGTACAGGATTGTTTTAGCTATTCTGAGTTTTTTTGTTTTCTATATGAAGTTCAGATTTGATCTTTCAATGTCTTTAAAAATTGTGTAGGTATTTTGATAGGGATTACATTGAATCTGTAAATTGCTTTTGGTAAGATGGCCATTTTTACTATGTTAATTCTCCCAATCCACGAACAAGGGAGATCTTTCTGTCTTCTGATGTCATCTTCAATCTCCTTCTTCAGAGATTTGAAATTTTTTTTCAAAAAATTCTTTCACTTGCTTGGTTAGACTTACTCCTAGATACTTTAATTTATTTGTGGCTATCATCAGGGTGTAGTTTCCCTAATTTCTTTGTCATCATGATCTTCCTTTTTGTATACAGGACATCTACTGACTTTTATGAGTTAATTTTGTATCCAGCCAATTTGCTGAAGGTGTTTATCAGCTATAAGAGGTCTCTGGTGGAATTGTGGAGGTCACTTATGTACACTATCATATCATCTGCAAATAGGAATTTGACTTCTTCCTTTCCCATTTGGATCCCTTTGATCTCCTTTTGATGTCTTATTGCTCTGGCTGGAACTTCAAGAACAATATTGAAGAGATACGGAGAAAATGGGCAGCCTTGTCTGGTCCATGATTTTGGAGGAATTTAATTGTGTTTTTCTCAATTTAATTTGATGTTGGCTATTGGCTTGCTGCATATGGCCTTTATTATGTTTAGGTATGAGCCTTGTTTTCCTGATTTCTCCAAAACTTTAAACATGAATGGATGTTGGATTTTCCCAAATGCTTTTTTGACATCTAAGGAGATAATCATATAATTTTTTTCTTTCAGTTTGTTTATATGGTATGTTACACTGATGGATTTCTATGTATTGAACCATCTATGCATGCCTGGAATGAAGCCTACTTGGTCATGGTGAATGATATCTTTGATGTGTTCTTGGATTCAGTTTGCGAGTATTTTATTGAGTAGTTTTGCATCCATGTTCATAAGAGAAACTGGTCTGAATCTCTCTTTATTTGTTGTGTCTTTGTGAGGTTTAGCTATCAAAGTGACTGTGGCCTTATAGGATGAGTTTGGTAATGTTCCATCCATTTCTATTTTGTGGAATAGCTTTAAGACTATTGGTATTAATTCCTTTTGAAGGTCTAGTAGAATTAAGCACTGTATCCATCTGGCCCTGGGCTTTTCTTGGTTGGGAGACTTTTAATGACTGCTTCTATTTCTGTAGGGGAAATAGGACTATATAATTTGTTCACCTGATCTTGTTTCAACTTTGGCAAGTGTAGTTGATCGAGAAAATTGTACATTTCCCTTAAATTTTTAAGTGTTGTTGCATATAAGACTTTGAAGTAGGACCTAATGATTCTTCGAATTTCTTCAGTGTCTGTTGTTATGTCTCGCTTTTCATTTCTGATTTTGTTGATCTGGATAGTGTTTCTCTGCCTTTTAGTTAGTTTGGCTAATAGTTTGTCTATCGTGTTGATTTTCTCAAAGAACCAGCTGTTGGTTTGTTGATTATTTGAATTGTTCTCTTTGTTTCCAACTCATTGATTTCAGCCCTGAGTTTTTTAATTTCCAGTCATCTACTCCTCTTGGATGTTTCTGCTTCTTTTTTTCCTAGAGCTTCCAGGTGTGTCATTAAGTTGCCTATATAAGATGTTTCCAATTTCTTTATGAAAGCACTTAGTGCTTTGAATTTTCCTCTTAGCACTGCTTTCAATATGTCCCATAAAATTGAGTATGTTGTACCTTCATTTTCATTGAATTTTAGGAAGCCCTTAATTATTTCTTTATTTCTTTCCTGACCCAGTTGTCATTAAGTAGAGTTGTTTAATTTCCATGGATGTGTAAGCTTTTTGCTATTTCTGTTGTTGTTGAAGTCCAGCTTTAGTCCATGGGGATCTGATAGGATACAAGTATTATTTTAATCTTCTTATATCTGTTAAAGGTTGCTTTGTGACCTACTATATGATCAATTTTGGAGAAGGTTCCATGAAGTGCTGAGAAGAAAGTGTGACCTTTTGTGTTTGGGTGAAAAGTTCTGTAGATATCTGTTAGATCCATTTGACTCATGACATTGGTTAGTGCATGATTTCTCAGTTTAGTTTCTGTTTAGTTGACCTATCCTTTGATGAAAGTGGGATGTTGACGTCTCCCACTATTAATGTGTGGGGATTGATGTGTGGTTTAAGATTTGTTAACATTTCTTTTACAAAAAATGTGGGTGCTCTTGTATTGGGGGCATAGATTCTCAGAATTGTGAAGTCATCTTGGTTAAATTTACTTTTGATGAGTATGAAGCATCCTTCCTCATCTCTTTTGACTAATTTTGGTTGAAAGTCTATTTTATTAGGTATTGAAATGGTTACAGAGCTTGCTTCTTGTGTTGTTTGCTTGGAATATTTTTTCCAGCCTTTTACCCTGAGATAATGTCTATCATTGTGTCTGAGTTGTATTTCTTGAATGCAGAAGAATGTTGGGTCTTGTTTATGCATCCATTCAGTTAGTCTGTGTATTTTTATTAGGGAATTGAGACCATTTATGCTAAGTGATATTAATGACCAGTGACTGTTAAGTCCCTTCATTGTGATGCTGGTTGTGGTAGAGCAGTAGTAATCTGTTTCCTGTGTTATGTTGGTAGTAGCTTGTCACTTTGGGTTGGACTTTTCCCTCTAGTAACTTCTGTAGGGCCAGATTTGTGGATAGGTACTGTTTGATGGAATATCTTGTTTTCTCCACCAATGGTTATTGAAAGTTTCATTGGATATAGTAGTCTGGACTGGAATCTGTGGTCTCTTCGAATTTGAAGGACCTCTGCCCAGGCCCTTCTCGCTTTTATGGTTCTCTGCCAAGAAGTCGAGTGTAATTCTGATAGGTTTGCACCTGAGGCTTTCTGTCGACTGGCAGGGCAGTATGAGGTCAGATACATCCTCTTCCCTGGCTTCTCTCCAGGCCAGAAGAGTCACATGATAGTGATTCACTGGCCACAGTTCAGTCCCAGAAACCTAGTCCATGATAGAGTGCACAACTGCAGCTTGCAGGCAGGTATGGGTCCTGACTCTGGGGGCCAGTTGGATAGGCTGAGGCTGGACACACCCTTGCTCTGCACTGTGTGGACCCCTCTCACCTAGGTATTTCTAGATCTTGCAGTCTGTAGCTTCCAGCTGGGTCCCTAGGCTCAGTCCTGCTGATCAGAAACTGTGTGTGGTCAGCACCACCATCTTGGATCTCCCATATTCTTTTCTTAAAGTCCAGCATTTTCTTTGATACATAACTTAGTATAAAAATAGAGAATTATAAAATTCAGGCTATCTACACACTTTGACACTAAAATCTACTTACAATGTATTAATGCTTTGTACTTTGTGTAAAACTATCCATGCACTATACCAAGGCTTACATGAGCACATGTGTATGCTCTTTCTGGGCGTGTTTATCTTTCCAGGAATGTTTACATGCACTTATATCTCTGTTTGTCTTTCTCCATCTTCTCTATAGTCTAACATCTAGAGATTTAAAGAGAGGAGAGAAAGGAACACAAAGAAAACACATACAATACAATGAAAATACATACAGAAAGGATGTTACTATGAGGAAAACAAATTAACAAAACATACTAGCTACTTATTGATGCTTATGAACCATTTTTATCTATTTGTGAATGTGACTATGGTATTTTCATTATAAATCCAGAGACAGACAGACAGACAGACAGAGAGAAAGAGAGACAGACAGACAGACTACAGATAGAATGGTTTATCTATGAGTTAAATAATGGTGCACTTGGGTGCTTGGAGAATGACCATGAGAATGCGACCTGCAGTAGTTCATCATTGGAGTGGCTTTCCCCCCACCCCAAAAGGACAACTGTCATGATCAGAATGTATTTCTAATTGTTATAATTAGAGTCATGTGAAAGTTCCACACCCATGTTCCCATGAAGTGACATATAAGAATAATTTAGCTTAATATGTTGTAGAAAAATTAGTTTATTAGCTTTTGTAAACCCTTAAATTATTTCATAATATTCAAGTCTAGATAATCTATAACTGGATGGAGGTGTGTTTTATTTTCTTAAATCAGATCCCAATATTGGGATGATATGTAGCTATGACCAAGCCACCTCAGGAAGGTCCAGTCAGAGACATGTTATATATGAAACAAATTCACAGTCATATTCTAATTAACCTGTTTATACCTAAGAGGGCAATTAAGCCAAACACACTGTTTCAGCTAGAGGAGTTGAGGGATACAGGGCCCTCTGTGATAAGTTAACTTCACAAACAGAGATCATGGCTCAAAAGTAAGATGTTTAGAGAGTGATGGCTCCTTTGTAAGTTAAGTCTTTAGAAGGGATGCACTCTACAATTTCTTTAAATAAGTCTCTTCCATGCATAGATATGAATTAATCTATGCACGTTTGGCTAAGATGCAAATTTTCTAGAACTCACACAGAGTATGAATCAAGGTATAACCAAAACACAAAGTTCCAAATGTCCCGTTATGTGCCTGAAATATTCAGTAGCAAAATACTTCGGCACATTTAAGAAAATTGACAAAACGTACATTATGGCGCAACCTGTGTCATGTATTACTCCCAAACTTTGAAACACAACTCTTTTGTGTGGAAGGCTGTAGAAGAAGAGAAATAACAGAAACTCTAGGAGGGCGGAAGTGTGAAAAAGTCAACATCTTGTTATTTGACGATTCTAAGGAAAGATTCAGACACTGAGAATTGTGTTTCATTTCTATTCTTAACACAGTATAAGAAATAGACTTTACTGCATCAAATTAGGAGATCAAGGGAGTTATTTGAGAAGGTAGAACAACAGTGGCAGGAAGGTTTGTATCAAGATAAGGTGATGAGGCATAAATTTGTAGTTCTCACTCTCAGATTAAGAAGTTTGGGAGAAAAAGAAGGCTCAATGAAACCTCAGAAATTTTTAGATTGACCACTTGAAGGGACAATTCAGCTTCCTATGCGAGCCAGATGGAGGAAGTGTTAATGTGAATGAGAAAAATTCTATTATGGCCATAGACAGTGTGAAATGTCTTGTAAGTATAAAATGGAAGTGTTAAAGATGATTGTGTCTTGTCCCCGGCAATGTGAAAGTTCTAGCAGAACTTTGGGGAGAAAACCTCTCGGTACATGTGGGAGGGAGTTTGTGTATTGAGACACTGATTAGTGAAACTCATGCTAAATATGGGTGGCACCACTCCACAGACAGAGCAAAGCTGAGCTGAGCATTGCACTCATTCTCTGCTTCCTGACTGTGCACACAGTGGGATTGCCGGCTCACTCTCCGGCCTCCATGACCTGACTGTGCACACAGTGGGACTGCCGCCTCACTCTCAGGCCTCCATGACCTGACTGTGGACACAGTGGAACTGCTGCCTCACTCTCCGGCCTCCACGACCTGACTGTGCACACAGTGGGACTGCCACCTCACTCTCTGACCTCCATGACCTACCTTCACAGGTTGTGCCCTTGTACCATGAGACAAAATAAATATCTCCAAATTAAGTAACTTTTGTCAGGTATTTTGTCATAATAATGATAAAACATTTAACTAGTTTTAACTAGTTAACTAGTGTAAATATGTAGCTACGCAGTTAAGTCTTGTAAAATAAATCTATACTCCTACCAGCTGTAGATATTTAAGAAGAGTCAGAGACTGAACAGTAGTGTCTGCGTCTGTGTGTGTGTGTGTTGTGTGTGTATATAATCATTTGAATATAGACGATAAAGAACTGAAAAAATTGAGACTGATATTAGAGTTTTAATAGAAAGAGAAACTAAGAAATGATTGAGAAGAAACAATACTTAGTGACCAAGTTGTTTCAGTGTGTTGTGTCTCAGAAATCAGGTGAGAACATATTTCTAGAAAGACACATACATAATTATCAATTCTTATTTCAAAGAAGAAGTTAGACATCAGATGGTTCATTTGAAATAGTACTTAGCCAGGTGCTGTCAGTCAGAAACTTCATTTGAGATGTGTTCAGATCCACTTTGCTTTGAAGTTCATTAGCCAATGGTTACATATCTTTTTGTAAATCATAGCCACATAGCAGCTTGCTCTATTGAAAACTTCCTTTTCTGGCATCCTTAAGACTAAGGTAAAATACTAGCTTGTCCTTTTGTGATTCCAACAGTGAGAGCTTGTCCAGTCCTGGCTGGACATCAATCTCCAGTGAAGTACTGGTTTATTCCTGTCCTTTGAATTTAGATAGCACATCATAGTCATAGTCGGGGGGTGTAAATCACACTGAAAGCTTAGGTCTAATACTGTGATCACTGGGAAAGCACAGAAAAGGAAATGAGACTACAGATGTTGTCCTCTCCGTCTCTATGAGCCTGATTAGCCCACAGGGTTTCAAATGGCTGGTGTAACATAAACCCTGAGTCTCAGCATATCTGTGGTGTTTCGCACAGTTATAGATAACCTGCAAATTTCATCCAATAGTCATTTTACCTTGATTCTCCATCAGTCTTGCTTCCTTGAAAGTTACATAGTGTATACATTTACTATGAAGGTACACCTACTGATTTCAGCATCACAGCCAGGAGCTGAGTGATTGAGAGCTAAGACTGAGCTAATGATGATCTTTCTTATGAACTTAGAGCTGGCCTCATCATAGTGGTCCTAAGAGGTAACTGAGAACAGGCGTATCCCTGAGGATCCTGGTTGGACCTCCAGGTAGACTCTCCAACTCTCTCTCTCACCAGCCTGCTTTGTTAGGGAGAATGCACGGGTGTTGAAATCCACCTCACAGTCTTCCCTGGTCCCTCTATGCACTTTCTGTATTCAGCTGTTCCTACCAGAAGAGAAATTGGTGAGACACCTGCTTCCTAGATGTGTGGGCAGATCTTTCTGGGTTGGTCACTCGTACCTCCCCATGCATCTCTTTCTGTCCCTGGGTTCAGCTCTTTGCTGCCTCACGGTGGCTTGTCCAGAGCAAAGGCTCTGCCCTGGTCATAAACTAATTTGTGAGCAGTCCAACTCCTAAGGCCTCTCTGTGCGCTCAGGCTTTATCTCCTCGTGACCATCTTCATGAGTCTTCCTGATATATGCGATCACGGGGAACAAATTTCAAATTATATTTTCTATAAAAATTAACTATATATAAATTGTGTTCTCCAAAATAATGGTCTAATCAGTAATACATTTATTAGTCCCTGATGATATATTCCTGAATATACAATGAATTAATTCTCAGAATTAACTAGATACACTATCTCTCCACTAAGAAAGCTGGAATATGGAGACAAAATATGAATCCAAAAAAGGAAACACAAATTAGCATTTACTAATAATTCCAAAATGAGTAAATAAAGGCTACACATTTGTAAAACATACTAAGTATATTCTAAGCAAACTAGACTAGAGCTGAGAATGTGCTGTGCAGTTGTAGTGCATCATGGAACTAAAGAGCGTCCACTGGACAGCATGGCTTATTAGCATGCTGCCCCATCTCTGTCTTCCTCAGAGTCCACTGACAGAACCATAGTTGCAGCAAGGACCAGTCTCAGATAGTAGAGTTGTTACAAGAGTGGGGAGATCTTAAGATGGTGAAACAAGCTAAATAACGCAGACAGATTTACATTTCTCAATCAGCATTCTGAGCATGTGCCCATGACAAATGTGACCTGTTTTCTGTTAGTGAAAGAGCTACATCTACTGATACAGCTGACTCCAAGGGCAGCTGCTGTCATCATTCAGAAAGGGAAAAAGGCCAATTTAATACTCTGTGGTTATTTTTAAATACTCACTATCTGGGTCTGACCCTGGACTAAGTGCTAATAAAATCAAGGTAAGGGAGATATTGTGTTGGCTTTCAGGATGGTTAATGTAGTGGAAGATACAGGTTAATGCTCAATTTCAATACCGAGCGGCCAGTGCTGTATAGTGCAGCATAGAAACAAAGGTCCCTGAAGAAAGGCACTGGCAATTGATTCAGAGAGCTAAAGGAGATGCATTAAAGGCTGTGGTGTTTCAGTTGTGATGGCCACAGGTAACAAGGCATTAACTAAACAAGAAGATTGCCCAAGCACGCAAGACCTGAGCATCCCACTATTGAGGACTAGTGGGTAGACTTGAGGAAGAAGGTTATGGCTATAATTAGAGAAAAAGTCCCAGATTTTGGTGGGAGCTGACCCACGAAGATAGTTTTCCATAAGAATGTTGCTTTCAAGAGAAGCCACTGAATTATTTTTTATAAGGGGACAAAAATAAAAACCTTACTTTTGTTCATTATGACAGTATATGCCAGATGCTTAGCAACTCAGAAACATGTAATTTATATGTCAAATTTTTAATCACTATTTTTTAAATTGATGCCTCTGTATCTATGTTATAATAAAAAAGCATACGTATGGTAAGTATTTTCTTCGATTCAATCCAATGTTTGAAATCTTAAAGAAATGCATTTATGTTTTATATATTAATCAAAATGGGCAAGAAATAATTAGTTTTTATAAAAATAGAAGAAAGAATTGCATATACATCTGCATTTTTATTATGAATAATAACTTTTAAAATGTGTTTTTCATCTGAAATTCACAACAGTCCAGGTGTCCCAGGTGTAGATATTGTCACTTCCCGTGGATGTGTTTGCGATCTGGTTGCTTATATGTTCTGGGTCCAGTTTTAAATCTGTGAAAGTGACCACACTACCCTTTAACCAGTGGAGGACTAAGTGAACAGTGCCTGAGACACTTCACAGAATCATCAAATACTAATGAAGACACTTGAGGCCTGGAAACTTCCATAGCATGCTGCTCATTAGATTTCTTTGTCTTCTGCCTTCATGGGTTCTTGTTCAGGAAAGCTGAGAATCAGTCAAAGGAGGTTATTGTAGTAGAGAGAATGTATGCCCAGACACCTGGGTCTGTGTGTTTCCTGGATGTCTGTGCCAAGAGAATCAAGAGAAGGGGACATGGCTCAGGGAACACCACAGTTCAGGTGGAAATAGAAAAAGTTGGACAATGAAGTCTGGTTTTGTGAAGTGCTATGCTTTGGAGATGGCAACCTAACAACACCTGTAGTTACCTTCCCTTGACCTGGGCAATATAAGGCCTGTAAAAGTCCCAGTAGAGAGGAAGCTCAAGAGACCCCACACCTAATCAAGGAGCTCATGGCAATTGTTGCTGTTAGAGACCGAGGTTCAGTCTTGGGAGTGTGACCACTTGTAGGCTGACTTGGGTCTAGTGAATGGATTGATAACTGTGCACATATGAACAGTTACTTGGACTAAGTGGGCTAGAGAAAAAGAAAAACAAAGATAAGGACACAGAGATGGGAGGGGGCAGGTGGGGGCAATTCAGAAGGTGTGGAGGAAGGAAGCGTGTGGTTCAATGTGTTTGCAACCTTATCAGAGCAGCAGCTAAAAGAACTGGTGAATGCAGTCTGCTAGCTCCTGCCGTAGCCCTGCAGCACCCAGAAGAGTGAGCTAAGCTGCCAGCAGGACCACTACCCTCTATGGCAGGACCACATTCTGATAGCTACCTAGCACTGGCTTCCTACTTTGGGAGAATCTGAAGCATGGGGAACTCTGGTGGGCTCGGAGCTGTGGGCACACTGATTATTCTCTCCCAGAATCAATGTAAGCATGGCAGGTCCCCAGAACTGAGACATCTGCATAATTTATAGTATAAACAAATATGCTTATATCGGGAAGGTGCTGGTGGTGTCACGTGACTTTTCATCTGCTGCTTGCTTTAGTTGATCTACTATGCTACAAACAGGGCTTGTGTGAAAGACTCACTAAAAAATGGGTCCAGGGGAAAATTCAGTGTTAGGACACCAGCAGGGTCCCTGTAAGGGTGTGGGGAAAAGAGAGCCTTTAGCTGTTTGAGGGTGCAGAGATTCTGGAAAGTGAGAAGGACCAAGGACCTAAGTGTGTAAGAATCATGTTCTTCTCAGCTGTCATTGGTTCACCTCAGAAAACATAATGTCAAATTTCTACATACATAGGCTGAAAATAATTTATTCATCACCAGACACTCTCATTCTGAAGTGCACATATCAGCAGAACATGTCTGTTCCCCCTCTGTCTCAGTGGTCTCTGCTTCTGACTTCTTTGAGCCTTTCCCTACCACACCACTACCTACACACAAACTATTCTCTGACAAGACAGGAATACTGAGTGCTTTACAACACCGAGATCCTTCTACTTGAACCATTCCGTTTGAGGGCAAAACTGCTCTCCTAGTGGATTCTTTCACCACCACTCTGAATAAAACCATTGGCACATACCACAGCCAGGCCAGAGCATGCATGGGGAAGCAACTGAAGCTAGGTCCAACCTTCCAGAGTGATGACCAGAGAAAGCTGCCAAGCTGTCAAGTAACCATTAACATGGTGTATAATAAAGTTATCAGAGAGACTTTCTGGCCTTAAAACAAAACAAAACAAAACAAAACAAAAAAAAACCAGAAGATGAGGTCATACAGAATTCAAAGGACCTCTGACCAAGGATGCCTCTGAGCAAGGATACGGGGTCGCTTGTAAGGCAGAGCAAAGGATGCCAGAGATGAACAGAGTGGTGCTAAGAAAGGGACTTTTACTCAGCTTTAAAAATAAGGACATCTTAAATTTTGCAGGAAAATGTATGGAACTAGAACATATCCTGAGTGAAGTAACCAACACCCCCCAAAATACATGTATTGTATGCACTGACTTATATGTGGATATGAGCCAGAAAGTACAGAAAGTACATGCTACAACCCACAATCCCAAACAGGCAGGGTTAGAAGGAGAGCAGGGGGAGGGGGGAAAAGGATGCTTGAATATCACTCAGAAGGAGAAATACAATAGACATTGAAGGAGAATGGAAGAGGGAGAGAACTGGGTAGGAGGAGGGGAGCAGGGGTGAAGGTTAGAAGTAGGGAGAGAAGGGGAGACAGGACTAGCCAAGTGAGACAACGGAAATCAGAGGTGGGGGAGTTGCCTCTAGGAGCTGCAAGGGACCTGGTTCGAGGGTGGCCTCAGGATCTATGGGGGATCACCCTAGCTGAGACTCCTAGCAATGAGGGATCTGGACGCTGAAGTGGGCCACCTCCTGTGGCCAGGCAAGACTTCCAGAGAAGGGATAAGCGTGCCAACCCACCCACAAAACCTTTGACCCAAAATTTGTCCTGCCTACAATATCTGCAGGGACAAAGATGGAGCAAAGAGCGAGGGAATGGTCAACCAAAAACTGGCCCAAACTGAGACCCATTAAAGGGGACAATCATTCTCTGATACTGTTAAAGTTACTCTGCTGTGCTTGTAGACAGCAGCCCAGCACAACTCCTCTGAGGGGCTTCACCCTGCAGCTAATGGAAACAGATGTAGAGACCCACAGCTGAACATCAGCCAGGGCATGGGTAGTCCTAAGGAAGAGCTGACAGAAAGAGCAAGAGAACCAGAGGGGCCATGGACTCCACTAGAAGATATACAGAGGCGGCTAACCTGGGCCCGTGGGGGCTCACAGAGACTGAACTACCAACCAAAGAGCATGCATGGGCTGGGCCTAGTCCCACTGCGCATATGTAGCAGATGGGCAGCTTGGCCTTCATGTGATCTAACAGCTGACAAAGGGCCCGCTCTGACTCTGTTGCATGCCTTTGGATCTCGTTCCCTTAACCAGGCTGCCTTGTGTGGCCTCCGTGGGAGAGGACGTGCCCAGTCCTGTAGCAACTTAATGTGCCAGAGTCCCTTGGTACCCACGGGGGACCTGTCCCTTCTCTGAGGAGCATGAGAGAAGAGAATGGTGGAAGGGGATTCAGGGGGGGACTGGGAAGAGAGGAAGGAGGGGCTGTAATCAGGATGTATAGTGAATAAACACATTATAAAAAAGAAAGGATGGGTCCCAGAGTTCCTGCAGACAGATGAGCTACATTCCTCACCCAAAGAAGCTGATGCTTCACACACTAGTGGCTGGTTTTACAGTGGAAAGTTTTAAAATACAGTTAAAGCTAGAACATTACCATTTCATAGTACAGATCAAATATGTAAAGTACTAATGATTAGTGTCTCTTCACAAATGATCCAGTAAATGAGGTTTTTATTCCTCACCACTATTTTCATGACAAATGACATGAACATTTCTAGGTAAACGATACCAGTACCTGTCTTCAGATAGATCTGGACTGACAAGATGGCTGAGTGGATAGAGGTGTTTATTGCCAAGCCTGATGGCCTGAATTTCGTCCCATGGACCACATATGTGGACGGGCACACACACACACACACACACACACACACACACACACACACACACACACACACAATGATAACCACAAGAAATAATAAGTGCAATAGATTTAGCATTCCTAGAACTGTCAGTTCAGGAGGAAATGTTTGATCTAGATACCTGATTTATTGACTAATGCAGATTTTCAGTTTTTCCTGAGTGAGAATGTTTTTCAAACTATATGCTGCAATGTGTTATTGGTGAGTGAACATGTGGATCCAAGTAACAATCTTAATATGTTCTTAATAATCTGCATCTCCCATCCTGCAATGATAATTAAAAGAAGATATACCCCAAAGTATGCAATGATAAAATCTGTAGCTGTGGACAAGCCACCATTGACTAATACTGAGATGATTAACATGTAGACCACTCTATGATAAGTGAAGAGTCCAGGAATAAACACACTGAGTCTCTTACCTCAAAGATGCTTTCATCCTACTCCTGTGAGTCTGTTCAGCATACACTGGATAACAATGAATGAGAACATAGCTAGCAAGCTCCTTAAGAACAAAGACACCTCCATATTTGCTATGTCTCTTCACTACTTGGAAAAATTCTCATACAGAATGCGTTTGATTAATGTCTATTGGATGTCTGAAGGAGCATAAAATAAATAACAGCAGAATCCAAGGAAGGAAGTATGCAGAAACAGATTGAAAAAATAGAAAGCTGCATTCAAATGCAAACCAACACATATTATGAATTTCAAAAGAAGAAAGAATTCCTGTGTGAATAAGGAGACAGAGCTGAGCCTGAAAGGAAAGTGGCATTTGACTAGGCTTCATGGAGCAGGTTGATTTTAACAAGTGAATATTGAGGTGATTCTTGAGGTAGAAAATGCTGATCAACACTCACAGACATGCCATTCAGAAACATTCTAAGAAACATTCCATATGTAATTGCATAATTTTATGTGGGAGACTCACTGCAATGCAGATCATATCAGATTATGATTACCAGTACTGCTAACTAAATCTCCAATGCAAATAATTTTTTTGAGAATTTGAGTCAACTGATAAACAGGAAACTGTGAATAGAAAGAACCCGTTTGCTGCAGTACAAAGATAATTTGATGAAAAGTTAAGCTATTTTAAATTAGTCATATTATTGCATAATCAGAAAACAGCCTTAAGTAATTGTTGACTAATTAGCCCTCACTCCTGGAAGGGCTGGTAAGGAAAAGCATGTAAACTGTAGAGGAGTGCCACCTGTGCTCATAAAAGGGCGTCTACACTGACCAGGTGTTCAGAGGACTACGTGTTTTCTAGTCACAGCCACCTGGTGGGATGCTAACAGACAAAGGTGATGGTAAGGAAACATTTAGAACCACATTGCAAACAGTCACAGCCAAGAGAGAGTTCATTGCCAAAGTAAGTATTTTCTTGTGGCTATACAACTTTGTTTTATAAAAATAAACCACCTTGTGTTAACTTTCCTTTCCTGTTGAACTGAATTTTTTCTTTAGTCCTACAGTATTTAACTGACTATAGTAGTCAAAAAACATTTATTAAACCTCCATCTGCCCTAGGTGAGTCCAGGAATAAGAAAATAACCTGGAGATGGTTTCTCTCTAGTCTAGCAGACATTTAAAATATAAATGTGACCTCTACCTTTGAAGGCAAAGAAAGCTGGAAGGCATTAATGATTGAAACAGAGGCACACACATGTTCTTCATCATGCTTACTTTGATTCCATGAACTGAAACATGAATAGGTGACAATTAAATATGGAAGTAGGTGTGCATTTGAATCTATTCTCACATTCACTTAAGAAATGTCTATGTGTCTTGTATTTAGCAACGGTGCTTATTGAACACATGACTATAACAGTAAAACGTCAAACAGTAAGACGAGCTAGCATCAATTTCACACACACAGTCATTATTTTGTTTAGTTCCTTCTTAAAAAGTATTGCTCAAGTCATTTGAAAAGCAAGAATAAGAAAATAAAAGGCACCATTTTAAAAATCCATCTTTAGAAGAGACTGCTATCTGTAGATGATGTGAGACTGAAGCCTTTGCCTGTATCACTGCACTCTGATCCTCCTCCTGTGTCCTGACTCCATCTTTCATTCTTATAAGTCAGCACGGTTTAGTAATAATGGAATTGTGTTCCGTGTAATGTTCAATAAGTATGTGTTCTTATAATATACATATGAAATATCTATGTCTATTCCATGGATAACCTATGTCTTTATACAGATATATGTGTACATTTCCAAGTTATTTTTTGTTGTGGCTCCAAAATACTCTATGACGTAAATGTCTAAAGTTTATTCAACTTTTTTCCATTAAGAAACTTTCAGTTATATTTTATAAGAATAACACAATAAGTATACAAATACAATTTTAATTTTTTTTTTACTTTAAAATCAGACTGATAAGGAACACTTTCTTTTGAAAATTTAAGTGAAAACTTGTCTTCTTTAAATAATTTTACTTGACTGTCTCAATAACTTATTTTACACTTATTTGTGGTAACCAGTTTTGAGTCAGATGCTATGCTATATGGACTACTGAGTAAGATATACCTTAACCATAGAAACTCAAAGGGGAATTTTGAGAAAGTAATTTTATACAATATGGCACTTCACGAAATAAAACAGACCAATGACTTGTCTGCTTTAAAGGGTGAGGATGCTCCCATGTAGATTTTTGCATTTACAAACTACTGGAGATGCACCCCATGGGAGAGAGCCAACCCCTGACACTATTAATGTTACTCTGCTGTGCTTGCAGATAGGAGACTAACATTACTGTCCTCTGAGAGCTTCCACCCAGCAGGAAAGTGAAACAGATGCAGAGACCCACAATCAAACATTAGGCAGAGCTCAGGAGTCTTGTTGAAGGGTTGGGGAAAGAATAGAGAGACCTGAAGAGGACAAGAGCTTTACAGGAAGAAAACAGAGTCAACTAACCAAGGACCATGGTAGCTCAATGCCAACCAAAGTGCATGCATGTACTGGACCTAGGCCCCTACACATATGTAGCTGATGGGCAGCATAGTCGTCATGAGGGTCCCCTAGCAGTGGAAGGGGAATGACTCTGACATCGACTCTGTTGCCTGCTCTTGTGTCACTTTTGCTAGCTGAGATGCCTTGTTGAGCCTCAGTGGAAGAGGATGTACTTAATCCTGATGTTATTTGATGTGCTTGGGTGGGTTGGTGGTAGTTGGGGCTTCCCTTTTCTGAGGAGAAGGGAAAGGCGGAAAGGGGAGAATAGGCGAGAGAGTGTTACTGGGAGGAGAGGAAATGAAGGAAGGTCAGGAAAGGTTGGAATTCCACCCAGGTTCTCTCAATAGAACAGGTAGGTCAGAATGACACATCTCTGATTTAATCCTCTTGATGATCACTGAAGAAGACAAAGCAGTCTCATAGCCCTCCATATTTCTGTCTTAAATTTAAGTCTTCTGGTCAAAGTTTTCAATGAAAGTGATATCATTGGAGAGGCATTGATGGAGGCTAAAGCATGCCTCAGACTGCTCTCTGGGGTTGTCAACATAAGGGCAGTTCAACCTCTGATCCAGAAGAGCTAGTAGAGACAAAATAAAGTTAAGGATTGTTTGTCAACCGCTTTACCTCCAACACCTTAAGTTGATATGATTTCTGGACACTGCCTCACCCAGATGACCTCAGTCTCGTTATGACTCAATTGTCATGACCCTTTACACACTGCAAAGGACACCAGAACCAGCAGCATGGGGTCTTCGGTGCTGGGCTTCTCAAGCCAGTAGCTCTGGTTTTGGCCGTCTTCTACCTTGCATAGATATCCTTATTCTCCATGGATCAAAAAGTTACTTATGCCCATGGTAGCACAACAAACAGGAGCAATTGAACTAATTAATAAGTTCTAAAACAAAAACCTGGGATTTATAAACTAGTCTGTTGAGAGGATGTTTGGGAAAAGAATAAGTCTCATGTCAGTGGACATAACCCCACTTCAAACATCACAAAAACAAACAAACAAACAAAATCAAGACAGGACTTTCTCTCCATGATCCTCAGGATGCTGCTACTTTTATAGATTCCAGGCATTAGTCATCTTCCTCCTCTAAAATGTAAGCACTTACACTTTTGAAAGGTTATAGAGCCCATCACTCATTCAAGAGACAAGACCAGGGTATCACGTTGCCTTCAAATGACTCTTAAGAACTCTGTACCACTTAGCTCTCCTTGACTATAGGAGGGCATTTCATAGGAGGATAAATAGCTCCATATTTCTGTATCTTTATAGTTATTTACTCAGGCAATGGAAGTTCTCTGGGCAAAAAGGGAGAGGGTGGAGAAGTTTTGCCTGGTTTTCAGTGAGATGAACAGTGTACATCTCTCACTGGATTCCAGGCATCAGACCACTTGCCAAGGTTGTTATGGATGATGGATGTGCCCTAGAAATCTTCCTTCTAATCTGGTGCCGAGTCTGCACAATTGTGAACAGATGCTGCTGTACCTGAACAGATGTTTGTGGGAAAGCACAGAGGTTGATTCAAAAGGATTGTATGCAAACTTAGTGGAAACTCCACCTGCGTTGGAAGTCTAGCGCCCTGGTGATCTGTGAAGGGTCTGGGGATTTGGGAAGCATGCTAAAGGTCAGCAATAGAGCCTGAATTATCTTGATGCCCAGGTCTCCACTGATAGTGCCCTTCCATAAATTTACTATGAGGAATGGAGAGCAAGCTAGATTCTGGCCTTCCATAAGATTTGCCCATCTAGCCAATAATGAAGTATAGTTGAGGAAACACACACCGAAAACCATTGATTTAGGCATCTCCACACACACTCAAAATCACTGATTTTAAAAAAACCACTGAATTAGGAAGGTATCCCCACCTGAAACCCCATAGTTAGACTATCCAAGAGCTCCAGGCAAACCAAAATAAGACCATTAGTTATAGCATTGCAAGTGCTTTACAGATACTGCCAAGAGTCTAAAGAAAACCTTCAATCACATTTTTTCGAAAAGTTTAATTGTTCATGACATTCTCCCCTACTTGACTCTGTGACCTACCTCCTATATCTAATGACCAAGAAAATCTCTCTGCTGAAAATTACTGCAACACACCAATCATTTCCTTTTACATGTAGCACAAAGCTTTTCATCCAGGTGTTGCTTACTAGATGCGTGCTAAGTGAGCAAGTCTGCAGGATGTTCCTTACTGTACCATGCACTTAAGTCAGTTCTCATCTGTGATTGCAATGCTGTGCAAATGACCACAGGTGAGTG
The DNA here is from genome assembly GCF_903995435.1 of Acomys russatus. Lineage (NCBI taxonomy): Eukaryota > Metazoa > Chordata > Mammalia > Rodentia > Muridae > Acomys > Acomys russatus. The sequence continues at coordinate 56,064,471 of NC_067159.1, forward strand.
GCTTCGAACGGCAAACAGAGTGGAAGGGTTTCTGTTATTAAAGAGATAGACATCTTAACCGACATTAGGCTATGCTCTGGGCAGATACATAACAGCTCATGTGAGCCACACTGTATGCAATGTGCCACTGACAGCCAGAGAAGTGATAGCTCAGGAGCAATTCAAACAAGATAAGATTCTGGGCTCCCCTGCTGCTTTCATGTCAGAGAAAGACATGACAGATAGCCAACCATTCAAACGTAAAGGGACAGGAATGTGTTCCTCCTATCGGCACCTTGGTTTATGACTACAGGTTATTGAAAAAGAACCTTTTTATCTGTGAACACAATTTAGTGGAAGTAGAATTAATTGAGATCCTCAGCACCTCTTCCGCTATGTGAGCATGCTCACCTCTACCCACATGCAGGGGAGAAGCTGGGACGCTGCTGAGCACAGAGAGGGACCTGCCGTCTACACGGGAACATACTCTCATGTGAGTAGGCCTGAAGTAGGCCTGTGATCTCAGACTCAGGCGCCACATTCGTAAAGCACATTCCCAGAGATGTCAACATGGAAGTGGCCATTTTTTTTTTTTAATACTTCCCACACCTCCTTTAATTGACTTAAGCTTTTTAAGAACCTAGAATTCTCATCTTCTGGGAATCCTCTGTCATTTGACTGAGAAGATGAAATTTGCAATTCATTCTGAGTCACATCAAATTTATGACTGCATAGAGTCTATGTGTAAATCCCCTTCCTCCAGTCTAATACCATAATCCTGTACTGCACATCATATCTAAATGGATTAAATAGATAACCATGTTGACTTTTTATGGATTAGAAAAATGTGGCTACATTTGTTTTCATATCATCAAATTAGATGTTTGTAGGTTATTATAATTGACCCCTAAGTTCAGCTATTTTAAAAAAAATAGATCAACTTTATGTAAAATTTATATATGAGTTTATTGGCATACTGTTTCTTTAAATAAAAAGAACCTGAATTATTGAAGAATTTGTTGCAGGCCTTTAACTAACTACAGCTCATGGACTTAAGAGAAAACTAGTTAATACAATGATGAATAGTATTTAAAATATTTACCAATATGTTAAGAATCAAATTTTTTCATGTGCATAGTTTTATAAATTATTTTTATAAGACTCACGACAAAAAAAGACATGTTTTCTTGATCCAAGTTCTTAATTCTTATTTCTAAGAGAACCTCTTTCACAAATTTCATTATTGTTTTCCCAATTGTGTAAAGCGGTAAACTCCAACTCCATATGAAAACAGTATTTTTCTTTAGAAGTAATACTGGAACTACTTTCATTCGTCTAATTTCCTATGTGGTTTGTGGAACCTATGTGGTATTCTGCAACTTCGGCTAGAATATAAATCTCTATTAAACACTCTCTGGATGTCTTCTAATTGCGCCAGGAAGCTGGGGCAGAAGATCAAGAGTCTCAGCTACCAGAGAGGCTGACGATAACAAACAGTACAGTAAACAAATACACTACGTTTGAGAGTGTAGATTCTCCAGGAACAAACGGTTAGGGCAGGGAATTGTGGGAAGGATGCTGACATCACTTTAAAGCAGGTGACACTGTAACAGGAAAGAGGGAAAGGAGATGGGAGTTTGGAAATGGTGGAGAGCTTGATGTGGAGCTACTCTTCCCTGATGTGGCCTGAAGCAATATGACAGCAGAAGTGTGGAGACAGCAGCTGGAAGGAGAGACTACGCGGAGCAGCTTTGCAGGCCTTGGCATTTTACAAGAGATCTCACGCGGTCCAACTTGAGGATTTAACAGTGCCATATCAGCAACAGTAGGAGCTGTGTTGACATGTGGAAAAGGGAGAGCAGAGAGATGTTGGCTACAGGGGATTGGAGAAGACACGGGTTTCTCTATCATCACACACAGAACTGTTGCTTCTGTGTTTTTATTTAAAGGTGACTGACAGTGCCCCAGCTTCGGAGGACTGCCAGGTCCACTCCTCAGTGACTGCCTGCCGTCATCCGCAGGGGAACCTATGCTCTGGGTGGCTGTCATCTTTTCTGGGCAGTCTTCCTATTTCCTGTGAGTTTTACTTTGGTAGACCAAGCAATTTAGTAGACTCCTAAGGGCATATCAGAACTATTTTTTTTTTTTTTTGAGTACTTAAATATCTTAAAATTAACCTTTTGTAGTCTGGAGGATGGATGTCTTATCTAAGTCAAAAATCCTAAATTGAGAAGTAAACTCACATAGACATTTGAGGGCTTTGTTCTTTGGCCATCTGGAACCCACCACTACATTTTCATGTTATAATCACTGAGGCTTAGTGCTCTATTCCCCTTCCTTTGCTATTGTGTTTTTTTAATCTAAAACAAATGTTTCCATCTCTTTTAGATTCATTTTTATACTTTTCATTTTTCAACATTTACTTTTCTATAACTTATTTTCAAATTTATACTCCCAATTTGTAACTGCTTAACTACTGGCTTCATATACAGAATTGTTCCTCAAAGCCCAAGCTGTTCAAATGAGTTTCTTTTAGTGTCCTTCTTTCTTCTTTCCTCTGCTCCTCCTCTGCCGCCTTCTTCTTCTTCTTCTTCTTCTTCTTCTTCTTCTTCTTCTTCTTCTTCTTCTTCTTCTTCTTCTTCTTCTTCTTCTTCTTCTTCTTCTTCTTCTTCTTCTTCTTCTTCTTCTTCTTCTTCTTCTTCTTCTTCATCCCTCTGGTCTCCTTTGTGTCCCCCAACAGTCATTTCTAATCCCTCTCCTTTATTACAACATCCTGATGGCTGTCACCCTGATCCATTCCCCTTTTTCTAAGAGATGATGGATATATTCCTTAATCCTTTCACATAAATTTAGAAGACTTTCTCTACAGCAGACACCTCACCTAAAGGCCTTATATCCTATTTCACTGAGAAAAAAAATATAATATATAAGCAAAGGGGTTTTATAATTTATTAGCACCATTTGTTTTTGGCAGACGAACCCCATCTGGACCCCATTTATTCTACCTCTTTTCTATGATTACAGATGAATTATCCATGTTTCCATCAAGTGCCCACATCCTCTTGCTGGAGGTCCTCAGCTTTGCCAGTTTAACACCCTCTGAGCCTATGAATGTTTAATCCACTCCAGGATGACTCTCATCATCCTGTCGGCTCATTGTAGTCTGAGCATACTCGACACTTTCCAGTGCTCCATCTTTCAGATGGCCAGCCCTTGGGTCCATCCCTGTGGCATAATTGCTTGAAATACTGCGTGGAGTCCATCTCAACTTCCTCTTACACTTGTGTCCCTACTGGTTTCTCTGTGGGAACCAACGTAATCAAGTGTTTGATTTTTGCCTATCGCAGCCATCTGTTCGCTGCCTAAACACATTCCTGAACTCGCCTATGGTTAGTATTTGTAGGACGTGTCCTATCTCTTGCTCCACAGTTGTTTTACCTGGATTCCCAGATGCCATCACTTTCTAGCATTTGCTCCTAAGCTGCTGACATATTCTCTTTGTTTTGTTTTATCTTCCTGTGACTCTTAACAATGTGTTGTCCTCTCTACTTTTTTCTACCTGTTTACTTACCTCCAGGTACTCTCAATCAGCTGTGTGGTTTTTTAATTCTCTTTATTAATTTCATTGACTCTGAACTTTTTACATATTACTGTTCTTTTACATTTCCACCAGCATGCTTATATTATGTATTTCCAAAATAAGAAGACTAAAATCTAAATTCTTTTCATTTTTGACTCTCAAACATACTATAACATAGCCTTCGTCTTTTGCTTAATGACAATATTTCGTCCAGATAACCAAATCAAATAATGAAGCCAACTTTTACTCCTTTCTTTCACAATTTACCAAGTGTATTTAACTTTACATTTAAAAAATGTAAGATACAGTGAAATAAATCAAATTATGTAGGTCAAATCCCAGCGACAGTTCTTAAGTTATTTCAAGGAGTTAATCCTCTTCTCTTGTTTCTAGCCTTGACTTTTCCAATGTTTGTTTTTTATATATTAGTGGAAATACACCTTTAAAATTAATAATATATTATTTCTTTGCTGAGAATCTCTATCTTCTCAAAAAATTAAAATTAATCAATACAAAGGAAAATATAGCTGATATATATAAACAATACAAAAATCTTAGGAATATATAAGAAAATGTTTTTTTACTCTCTTAGTACTATACTAGCCCATACGTAACAGTCTTTCTCTAAATAAATGCCAACTTACCCTCATGAGAAAGACAATAAAAAAGAAAAGTAACAACTAGACTGTAATAAATGTTAAATATAATATGCTGGATGACATTAAAAATAGACATGATTGTTATGAAGTAGAAATGGAGAAGTTCAGGAAATTTAAAAATAAAGGACAAAATGTGATGTAACCTGAAAAGGAGAAAAAAACTGTGGATCTGTTGATGCACAGACACTGTGTCCTTAAGGAATCAGAATTTGTAACGTGCAGGGAAGTGTTGTCCCTAAACTCTGGAGATATAAAAACAGAATGTGGGAAAAATGGAAAAAACAATTGTCAAACATGCCCAAACCTGGAAAAGAAGCATTAATTTATAAACTTAAAGAACACTAATCATATAATTAATATGTAAGATTTAAATTACATCATTATCATACTAAGAAATTAAAGATAAAATATGAGAAAACTCAGAAATCTATACATCAAAATGGGAACAATTCCAATACTATGAATTTTCAGCAGAAATGGAATTTCTAAGATAGTGGGAGTGTATTGTAGACAAAAGTAAAGAATTGCACAAGATATTTCTAGAAATTCTTCAGTTGAAAGAATGATAAAATATTTATATTAAACACTAAGAAAATCCACTGTCTTGAAGTTGTGTAAAAGGAATATTGTGTGTATTGTTGGCTCTTGCCCCTGTAAATAATAAATCTGATGGCCTACATCATAGGAAGGAAATAGAACGTGGGACAACTAGTAGGTAACAAGGATTCTGGGAGAGAGCCAGGTATAGGAGATTCATTGGCAAGATGTGAAGAGGACAGACACATTATCCCTGATCACAGGTAACTAGACACTTTGCAGAATGAAATTAGAATAAATGGGTTATTTTTAAGTTATAAGCTAGTCAGAGAAGGGCCTAGCTATATGCCTTAGGTGCTTGTAAATATATTTTGGGTTTCATGTGTCTTTATTTTTGGAGCTTGTGGATGGAAGAAAAAATACTAGCAGCAGAATTATTTACACAAAGGCATCTTTGAGTATTCTTTGTCTCATAATGGTAAGTAAGGGCATTTGTTTTTTATTTTATTTGTTTATTTTTGTTTTGAAACTTATAGTTCCTTTGAGCATATAGTTTGCCTTCCAGACTTTTATGGGATTTCTGTATATTTGACTGTCTATGTCTCTGTGTCTATTATGCATTTGTTGTGATTTTTTAAACTTTTTTCTATCTTTCCTTCCTTCCTTCCTTCCTTCCTTCCTTCCTTCTTTCTTTCTTTCATTTTTGATCATATTACAATTTGATTTAAATTTACCATATCCTATTTTACTATGATTCCTTAGATGCCCGTTTATAATGACAGACAGGAAGTGTGTGGATCTGGGCTAGGCTGGGGTGGGGAACAGGGAGGAGTGTAGTGAGGAGAAAATATAATCAAAATGTACTATACAAAAACCATCCATTTTCAGTAAAATAAAAAAGATTATCAGAATGAGTAAAAATCCATTGGGAAGTCCAACTTATGGAGTCTGGATTTGTGGGCTCAGTCCTTTATTTGAAGAGTCACTTTACTGCATAGAAAATGGTCTCCTCCCTTAAAGACATAAGCTTGGCTTGTTGTGGGTCGTGAGGTGGAGAAGTTTCACTCATCGTTGCCTTACTCTGACCCCCTGTTCTCAGAGTTGTGTCCTTACCTACACTAAGTCCAGTATACTTGCTTCCAAGTCCTATCTAACTGAAATCCTGTTTTCCCAATGGGTCTGAGTTCATTCCATCTGGCTACTTATAAATAGCACTCCATCTTGTAAAGGCTCACTTATCAGAAGGGTTCTCATTGGGAATAATATGGGAACAGTCATCCTCAAAATCCTTGAAAAATACAGGGGTGAGATATCATTTTGGCTTTGTGCAGGTACAATAGGGAAGACAGAGGCAGGGTGGCAACCAGCGCCTGCCTGACAGGAAGGCTGCTGGTTGCCATATGTCTTTATTACAGGCCATCAGCAAACATTTTCAATCCTCTCAATAGGAGTTTGTTCCCATGTTTCTTATCCTTAGGTAAGAAACTTAGCCATGTCTGGTAAGTCAGTTGGTTGAAAAACAGGTGCTCATTTTTGTTAGCCTTTCAGTTCTGCTGGGCAGGAGCTGGCTCAATCAAAGCCAGAGCCGTTACAGGAAGAGGGGGAGTCATAAGCTCTTTTATGTGCAATTAATATGCAATTCATCAGTACTCACATTATTTATGATGGTAAACTTAAAAGTTCATTAGATATAAGAAAATGCATTGCCCGTAAAAAAATAGCTCATGGTAAGACGTCTTTGTCTTTTTTTTTTTTTCCAAAAAGAATGTTTTGTCAGCATATTTTTAATCTCTGGGTAAGAAAAAAAAAAAAAAAAAAAAAAGAATCTATCAATTCTACCATCAAAAATTTGGTCAATTGAATTAAATGGTAGATTTATCATCTCCCTATAAGCTAGAAAAAAATGCACCAGGTGTTCTATTTCATGGTGATTATTTCATGAGCATAGCTAAATTTTCATGCACTGTGAAGCAATGGTGACATGTTTATAGATGGATGGCAGAAAGTCTAAAAGGCACGATCCTAAGTCCTTTTCATGTTTAAACATAATTAGTAAAAGTGTTTCTATTTTCATCACATGGTGGCACAGGGACAAGAAAGACATGTTAATGAGCTAACTTTTTAAATCAGATATTTTATGTACTAATTCTGGAGCAGGTGGGAAAATTTGTGACCTACAGGCTACATTTATCCCATGATACTTATGTGATCTCCTGTCTGTAATCATGATGCCTGTGTGGCCCATGGGCTCTGTTAAATACATGGTGTCCACATGGCCAGTGTCCATCCCGTGATACATATGGACTGTGTGTCCTCATGATATCCATGTGACCCATGAAGTGTGTGTGCTTCCCATAATACCTAGAAATCCTTAACAATAAATTTGAAGATGCCACTGGCATGCTTCAAGCTCAGAAGGTCACAGAGCCTTGTGGAGTAGCAACTTCCCTTGCTTATCTAAGATGTAGTAATAGTGAGCAGAGCTCAGGCCTTGCTCCTCTGCACTTCAGACATAATCTCGAGTGTGTAGGAATCAAACTTGGGTAACACGATAACAGCTAAAACACTTAAGTTCTATAGCAGGTCAAACAGCACACAAAACAGAGAAGAGTCTGCAACTCATCAGATAAACTTAATTTTCCCCTAGGTCAAGGGTGACATTTGGTGAGACTGGAGTTTCAGTTCCACCCAATGTGCAGCTCTTCTCAAAATGAAGCAATACTGAAATACCAAGGCTGCCGTATAGCAGAGTCACTGCAGTTGACTTTCTCTGCACATTCCTTTAGATCGTAACATTCTGCATGTTCTCCTGCGAAATCTCTGTCTGAGCTACAAGGACATCTTACCTATCAAGTTTTTGTAGAGAACTCCATCTAACTCGTAGCATGAAACTAACACGTATGACTCATTTCCACATTAAAATTCTCTCAAATAGAAGTTGACCGCCTCCTTAGCCTTTTTATTATATGCTTTGGAAATGTTCCTTGATACCATAAGATCTTGCATGTTGACATTTTTGATACTTTGAGTTCTTTTTTCTTAATACTAGTCCAGTGTAAAGAGCCACAGATGATGTCATGGGGTTTATGGCTGTGAAGAGACACTGCGGTCATGGCAGCTCTTAATAAGGAAAGTGTTTAGTTGGGGCTGACTTACAGTTTCAGAGGTTTAGTCCGTTATCACCATGGCAGGAAGCGTGGGGGTATGCAGGCAGACACGGTGCTGGAGTAGGCACACACCATTTACATCCAGATTGACAGGTAGCAGGCAGAAAGAAAGAGAAACTGATTGCGGCTTGAGCCTCTGAAACGTCAGAGCCCACCCCTGGTGACACACTTTCTTAAGCCAAATATCCAGCAATCCCACTCCCTATTACTATATGCAGGATATTTTTAATTAATTAAACATTTTACATATATATTTATGCTATAACACATATATACAGTAAACTACCTACAGCAAGAAGAACCACGACACAATCAGGAATTATATAAATGTTGCTTTCTTAGTGTTTTAGCTATTTGTATTTGACAGCCTTGAAGAAAACATCTTTTCTATCTTGGTGTGTCTAAAATTCTGAATGTAAATCAATCTCCATCACATCTAGGCAGTCATTATCAACTTAAAACATCTATCTAGAGCTAAAAACATCTTAATCCTTAAACAACTAAAAACCAAGCTTCCTGGTCTTCAACTCCATCAGAGACTTGAGAAGAAATAAACTTGATTACCTGAGTGTGCTGGGAGTGCAGGTTAGTAGCTTTCCAAATGAGAAGATGACAGAGACAGTTTGCTACCTGAATAGTCACCCAAAACTCTCTATAATGTTGGAGCATCATCTTCAGCCTTCTTGCCCAATATATCTGACAGACACACATATGTGTGAGGCAGAAAGTGTTGAGGACTTGCTTTACCTGTCTGGGCAGAGTTTGCCCATTGACTCTGTGTGCAGGCTGTTTCCATTGAAACCAACACAGATGATTCTTTTCCTCAATTCTGCCACCTCAGTTCATGAGGTCATGCCTCTCTTGGCTTCATTTTTCCTTGATGAGCACATTAGGTCATATTAAATTTTCCACTCAACATCATGTCTGTAATCTTCATAGATTATTTCAAAATCTAGATATAACTTTAAAAATGTTTTTACACAAACATGCAGTAAATGCATCCAATGTACAAAGTTTCCTATACTTGAATATAATCTCATGGATGAAAATATTATTTTGGGCCCTTTGACAATGAAGAGGCTCACACAAGGAAAGAGTCAGTTGGATCAACTAGTCAGAGAAGAACATGTTGTGCAACATGAGTTTACACAAAGCCCCAAAGAAAGAAACAGCGCTTGTAAGACATGTCATCACAGAGCTTCATCTCCAGTCTGTCCCATTAACCCACATGTACATCTCCTCTCCTTCTGTAAGACACACCACCCACCTTAACTCCAGACATATCTTGGTAGGAAGTCTCTCTGCCATATCTTCTAGAACTCTGTTCTGTTTTTCACATGGATCCATCTGTGTGAAGCATCTGCTGTTCCTCTTGGCCATCTGTCAAACTCTTGTTCATACTCTTTAGTTTAAACATTAACTATTAGATGAAGACTTCCATTCCATAGCACAGGAGGCTGAAATGCCCATTCTTCTGCTCAGCTATGCCCTGTGGGTGTTTCTAGAAGCTGTCACCATGTGTAAGTTTAAATCAGGATATTTTTAACATGTCTCAGAGCTCTGAAAAGAGGAGACTAACAGGTAGTGGTGTACATACTTCACGATTAAAACAAAGTAAAAGGTTATGAAACGAAGACAGGTATTTTTAAAAAGGAAAGGAACTCAGATTAAAGAGAACAACTTTCATTTTTCCAATGAGCCTCAGCAGCAACTTCTTGTTCATAACTGATTAACTCTGAACTATAATTAAAACCGCCTTCATGGCCTGCATTCTGTCTTCACATCTTGTGTCAGGTACACTGTCTCTAGGAAGAGGCTTTGATATCGACGATGGACACGCTATGTGTTGTCCTGAGCTGGCCTAAATTCCAACACTGGTGTTTGTTTTGTTTTTTTGATACAGGGTTGCGCTGTGTAATAGAGCCCTGGCTGTCCTGGATTCCCATTGTAGACCATGCTGGCCTTGAACTCACAGTGATCTGTTTGCCACTGGCTCCCGCATGCTGGGATTAAAGGCCTGTGCCATCACACCAGGCCAATTCTGACATTTCTAAAAGCAGATCCAAATGTGGTATCAGTGTTTGTTCTTATATTCTACCATCTGCAAAGCACAGTTTCCAAGTTTGCAAAACATTGACAACAACAAAGATTGGCTTACTCTTAGCCTGGAATGGGTGGCTGTCACTCTGCAGGTACTGGGTGCTGATTTAGTCATTTGACACCTCTGTGTGCAAGGGCGTTAAACACTAGTCCCAAATACAACTTCACAGTCTGGATGACCAGAAGTGCGAACAGTCCACCATTCTTACCATATAAAAGACTACTGCTGCGCGCACCTCAAAATAGGATCTGCTGTAGAGAAACTCAGATCTGGTAAATAAACCAAATAAACTAAAGGCTTTGATTTAATAAAACACCCTCCTAAAATTGTTTTTCTTTAGCTCAAATAAGCCTTTACAGTTCCAGCTCTGCAGATCTACAGAAGACACCATGGTGGCTGTCCCTTTGTTTTAATGTTATGTAGGATTAACTCTTCATGGCTGCCATTATAAGCACAGATTTTACTTTCAGATTCCAGAGTTGACACCAGGTGGTGGACGTAGAATATGCTCTCGCTCTAATAAGTTGGCTGATTCCTGTGTGCTTGTACCCTGTATTTTTGACACTTGAGTGACAGATGGACTCAGATTCCTAGTCAAGTCATCCCAAAATAGGGAAGAGTATTTTGCATTTGACACACCATACATATATATAGTATTTAGAAGCTAAGAAGATTGTATCATCTTATTAGTTTTCTCCAAATTACTTATTTATTAGGATTAATAAGTAATTATTCATGCCAAGCAAATCACAGAGCTTTGGGCATTTTCAAGTTAATGTTTTTATTTCTTTACAGTGTATCAAACTAACATTTATCCAGTAATGTCACCGCACTTCTTCACACACTGTGCCTGCTCACCACACTGTGCCTGCTCACCACACTGTGCCTGATTGCCACACTGTGCCTGCTCGCCACACTGTGCCTGCTCACCACACTGTGGCTGCTCACCACATTACTAATGTTTATAATATTTATTCATATTACCACTTCACATGAAAAAGTAAAAATAATTGAAACTCATTGTAAAACTTAAAGTGCAGTAGTTGCAAAAGTCATTGATATAAGCAGCTTTAAAAAATAAAAGAAAGAAAAAAAAAGAAAGGAAGGAAGGAAGAAAGAAAGAAAGACATTTTAACTTACTGCACCCCTTGGAGCACAGCCTTGGACATTTTACTTTTTTCTATGATGTAACATACATTATTGAAGAATAGTAGATCAGGGGCTGCAGCAATGATTGTGTGATGAAAACCTCTTGTCTCCTCTACAGAGGATGCTTCTTCAGTTCCCACCACCCACACAGTGGCTTATAACAATCTGAATTCCAGTTCCATCAGACCTCTTTTCTGGCTGTCATGGATACTTCACTCACATGGCGAACACATGTGTAAATGTCATTTTTATTTCCTCAAGTGATAGGATGTGAAAAAAGCCATACCCAACCCGAATTGGGCTGAGCCAAGAGCATTTCTATCTCTGTTCTAATTATCCCTAGGCTAAGGCCTGGCCTGGAAGCTTCTAGTTGCCGTACACTGTAACTCTTTCTAAGACTGGACCTTGAAGGCTTCACCTTCCAGCCTCCATCTACTAAATTAGGCCTAGATTATTTTCAGCCTCTGAGACTTACTGCTGTATAGGCTCACCCTTTCCAGTTCTCTCTGAACTCTGGCTGGGTGGTTCAACTAAGCTGTTGTGGCTCAAAAATACTTTTCAAAGTGACTGATTAAAGCTGGCTTCTCTCAGCTTCTCACTGAATTGGTCTGGTTGGAAAAACCATCTCTGAACTCCAGGAACTGAACTGCACTGACTGCACTAACTGCTCTAACTCCATGAACTGAACAAAACTGCATAAACTCAATTGAGCTGCACTGAACCCACCTTCTCTCTCTCTCTCTCTCTCTCTCTCTCTCTCTCTCTCTCTCTCTCTCTCTCTCTCTCTCTCCCCTCTCCCTCTCTCTCCCCTGCTTCTAGGTAGCCTCTCTTTCTATATGTTCTTATGAGATTTGGGAGTATCCTATCTCTGACTCATTCTGTCAAATCTTGCTGGGTCATCCCTTTGTCTGCCTCTCAGTTGGACATCACAGTTTTGGATTAAAGGTATGAACTAAAGGTCTGTCCTGTTTCCAGCCAGATCACACAGACCTAGAAGGTCTTTGTATGTTGTCCCTTTCCAGAGCAGCCATGTTTCTGGATTAAAATTTCTCTATACATGGAACAGGGTAGTGGTGGCACATGCCTTTAGTCCCAGCACTTGGCAGAAGCAGGTGGATGTCTGTGAGTTCGAGGCCAACCTGGTCTATAAAGTGAGTCTAGGGCAGCCAAGGCTACACAGAGAAACCCTGTCTCTAAAAACCAAAATGAAAAACTTTCCCATACATACATGTCCATACAGGCAAGTAATCATACTCTTATGGTTAAAATGCCTTTAAAAGAATTATATAGTTGGGGTAGAATGAGTCTCAGAATAAATTTTGATGGGATTCAGTCTTTCTTTGGATCCTTCACATTTAATCTGTTTAAATTATCTAATTTCTTTTAACTTCCCATTCCCTAACTATAAGTATAAAATGATTTCACAATTAAATTGGTGATCTATGTAGAAAAGTTCTTCAGACCTCAGAGCGTAATAGTGTGCAGACATGTGTATTTGAGTACGCATGCTCATGGGGGCCAGAAAGGGAGCTTGGATCCCTGGGTCTGGAGTTGTAGGCAGCTGTGAGTTGTCTGGCATGGGTCACTGGGTCATCAGAACGGTACTCTTGGACAAGCTCACACTCCAAACCACTGACCCTGACTCAAAGTAGTAATGATGTAAAGGGATACTAAAATTTACTTGTCTAGAAAATTTGACCCCATGTTACCACAGTGACGTAAGTTTACTTTGTGACCAGGCTGCCCGTGTTCAAGTCTGCAGCTTCAGCTACCATGACACATGCTGGCAAGTGTTGTGACCATGCATTCAAAGGACACATACGCTTCACAAAGGCTTAATGAAAGGACATAAAAAGGGGGTTGTTGTACAGGGCTCTATTTAAATAAGCACATAAGCACATATTGATGAGTAACAAGAAAGCTGGTGTCTTTAAGGGGCATACAGCAAAAGTGAACTTCAGACGCTGCTGATTTTTTTTTTTATGGGTTGTGCTTCAAACTTAAGAGGTCTGAATTTCAACACAAATTCACATAAAATAGTTTTATTTATACTACATTAGGCTCTGTTCCACTTGGCTCAAACTGTGACATTATATTTTCAAAATCATTGCTTTGCCATCGATTTTACTATGGTCTCCTGGAGTTCTTACTGAGTTGATGTTTCCTATATGAGAGATGCAGCCAGATGGCTATTTTAAGAGAAAACTCATGTATGGAAAGATGAGCAGTTCATTTTGAATTTTATTTGGTGTTTCATAGAGGTTATAATAGTTTATATAACACAATGTGTTCTTCTGAAAGTTGGAGAAAAATATTTACTATTTTTAGTTTTTCACTTCTTTCAATTCAACTGTTTTATCAAGAAACAGCAGCATATTTTAAACATACAAGCATTTCGAAAGGTTACTCTTGTTTTAAGAAAGGGAACTGATTATTTACTTTTGATACTTGGGTGATATTAAAAGAAATCACTGCTGTGTTGCAATCAGAAAATCATTAGAATTTTATTTGTCTGATTTAATAAAGTCCTTAATGTTTTTTCAGCAAGAACTTGTGAAACTTTAAGCAAACTTTAAACACTCAAAGGTTGTTTTTGAATAAACCCACAACTGTGAAATTCACATTTTGCCATTTCTAGTAAGTTCACTATTTCTGCCATATTTATTTACATCAAGTATATTGGTAGTGTAAAGCATTTTTAAAACTTTAATAATTATTGCACAAAGTATACTAGCAGTAATAATGACAAAAATATGTTTACATTGTGTGAAATTTTATAAAATATTTTCCTTCTAAATACACTTTCCCTTTTCCGTAGCAAACAAGTTTGACATTTTTAGCCAATGTCAAATTTTCTTTATGAATAAATTCTAAATAACAAAGTAGATATTCAGTACTTATTTATTTTTTTTTATTATTTTTGGCACCCTCTTAAGGCATGCAAAAATTCAATTTATTTTGTATTGCACATGTATATTTCACAGGATACAGGGAGACTAAAATTTACTAGCTTCTTTACTTTGTTCACTGTAATGCATGCTTTTACATATTTCAGTGATTTTTAAGTAAAATGTAGAGTGCTTAGAATATAATAGACATTCAATAAATAGCTATGAAGTTAGAATGCTTAGGAAGTCACTATCTCAGTCATTGAAAATGGAGAGATGAACTCTTATTCCATCACACACGCAACTGATTCTTCCCAGCACCGCAGAGGTCCTTGTTTCACGTGCAGTTCCTCATCACCGCGTCGTGTGCGCCCAAGTCCTTCTCAGCCTCATCAGTGCAGAGTTTATCAGCCCCCTCTTCCTTCTTGTCTTCATTTACACACCCACGTCTCCATCTACCCCATCCATCCGTCCGTCTGTCCGTCCGTCCGTCCAAACAATGTGTTATGTAATAGACACATAACACCCCATAGAAATAAAGCCACATCCCCCAAGCTAAGCCCCGGGTTGAATGTGCTGTACTGTAGCCTTGAAAGCTATGGATCCTTGGAAATGCTGAACTTTTCTTCAGCAAACAGTTATAAGGCACCTGCCCAGGGCATGCTCTGTTGTACACACAAATGCCCAGGTGGAGACAATAAAGCTCTCTTCTTAGGAGTTTGTGTTATAATAGAACAGATGGTATGAATTTTTTTAGAAATCAGTGACAAGGACACTTCTGTCATCCAGAAGGAATGTTCACCATGCTCACAGACTTCACGTACCGCATTGGTTCCCATTAGTGGGACTTAAAGCTATATATTTCCTATTTTTGTGAAGATCTGTTTTATTTGTTTGTTTGTTTGTTGGAGTTTGCCATTGCCCTGTTAACAGTATTGCACTTTATATAAATTGTCCAAGAACCATAGTGGGTTTTATTTTTAGCAAATTAATACTATAAAGTAATTTGCTTTCTTCTTTTGGGAAAGATCAAGTGCCTTTGCACTCTTGCCTTCTGACTTGCTATTAGGTTAAAACACAAAGTGGGGTTGTTTTTCTTCTCCCTACATTTGAGTGTGTCTCTGATGAGGAAAAGTAGCTGGCCAGAACCAGATGATGTAGAACACAGAAGCCAGCTTCAGTGCCCTATTTATAAGACAACAGGGTGCTCTGCTCGGAGAGCCAGGCTTCTTCAGGGAGCCCACAGGCAAGTCTGTTACCAAGCGACAACTGATTTCTTATGAAACCCAAATTTAAAAGCCTACATCATTAATTAGGCAGATAAGGATGATGCCTTCCATCTGCTAGTAACCTACAAGCAAGACTTGGCTCTGTACTAGTGTGGATCAAGTGCCACCATTTTGTTTTCGGTCAGCTGTTGTTGTTGTTACAGTCAGAGATGTGTTCTGAGGTAAGAGGGAGGAGCCTGTATTTAAAAATCATTTATTAGCTAAGGCAGGTGAATATTTTACCTGTCAGGGATGATTCAAGAGTTCTAACCTGGAGTTAGCTTTGGATTTTCTTAACGTAAACTACTAGTAATTGCAAATGAAAGTTCACAGCAACTCACAAGCTTTATATTAAGTGATGCCAAGCATTGAGTGTACAAAGAAGTGTTAAATAAATTGCCAGATTGTCTGTGTTTTATAAATGTAAAGACTATTTATCAGGGTTCTAACCCTATATGTGGTGCTTCTCGTGAAATGTAGAGACCCTGGAGAAAAGAGGGGACAGAACCCAACAAAACGGTTAGGGGGGAAGTGGTTAGAGGAGAAAAGGCGTAGCGAACACAGCTCAGCCCTGTATACACATAACATGGGGCAACGGCCATGATTATAAAGGGTTAGCTGCCATTCCTCTGATAAACTGGCATGTAGCCACTAAATGCCACTAAAACATTAACGCTCTGTGTTCTGCTTGTGAACTGGACTAAGTGATATCTCCCCTCAGGTGGGTAGAGGACTGAGACACACTTCACATGTAAATATAGTTGACCATTCTCTCAAATAAAAAAAAAGATTATTCTTTAGTCAACCTTCTTCTATATTTCACAAAAGTTTCTGTTACATATTGTATACTGTATTATACACAAACACACACACACATATATTAACAGAATGTTGTTTTTTAAGTTACCGTGTATGCATGTGTGTGTGTGTGTGCATGCATGTGTGTTTACAGCTACATATGGGGAAAAGCGGTTGGCACTGAGCTCTTCTTCAGTTGATCTCCAACTTTTGGAGGCAGAGTCCTTCTCACTGAACCTGGGGCTCACCGACACCGCTGGGATTCTGGGTAGCAAGACCCAGTGTTCTTCTCATTTCATCACCCCAGCCATGGTGCTATGGATCCATCCTTTCACATTGTTTCCAGGGATCTGAAGTTAAGTCTTGAAGACTGAAAGGCAAGAATTTCACCCACAGAGCCTTCCCCTCACATACACACCTGCTCCTTCATGGAACCCACGGGACTTGTAGGAAACACTTCTGCCCTTCACCAGGCACAAGGTGCATCCCAGCATAACAAACTTATCTGCTTGGCGAAAAAAATAAGTTGAGCTCTATTGTGACAGAGTCTGCTAATGAGAATGGAAATGTAATGATGAAAGCAAGATTATTCTTGCCAAGGCTTTGTAAAGTCACAAATTATTTAATTTTTTCATGATTAGACTCACTGTCTTGGGTCCAAGTGAGATTTTGGCTGTATGTATTTATTTTCATTCATTCCATCCGAAGACACTAGACATGTTGTTGTTTTTGTTAAAACAGTACCTGACTAGTAATGCTAATTTTGGCACTCAATTCAAGGTGTCATCTGTATGTTCACATAACCCTCAATCCTCAGCACATGTGTCCCTGCCACCAGATGTGGGTTACTTACTCTTCTGTAAACTAGTTGTTGTCATGTTATCTGTGCTAAGTTGATTTTCTAACTTGCAGATTCATCTACTTTGTCTACATTATTTATTCACTGATTTAATTAGTTAGCTATCTGTGTGCTCTAATCTGATTCCCTGTGTATCCTTTTAAGTCAGTAAAGGAAATTAATGATAACATTGATTTTTTTTACTTTAAAAATACATTGTCATTATTTAATTTTGATAGGCAAAAGAATATTTTTCCATGGAAAATACATATGAAAGATGAAATGATATCATGAGGTTTGAATATACTCTCAAGTACCTCATAAAATATAGTAAAATCCAACAAATACCACCATATAGAACAGATATCCATTAAACATTGGTCTCAGATATTGGAGCCTGTACTCCTGTCCAAACCCACTAAAATTAATGTCATGTGGAGCCAATAGCCAGGACCACCGAGGTAAGATTGTTTTGACTGACAGGACCTGGGTAAAGGCCTTTCTGCTAGCATGAGATAGTGGTAGTCACACCACAGCATGTAGACAGAGAGGGGAAGAGGCAAGAGTCCCTGATGGGCACTCACAGTGCTGCAGAGGGATAAATGATGACAACAAGCAGAACTTCCAATCTCTGTGAGGACTAAATTATGAAGGGCAGCACAGCATTCACATCCTGTCTTTCCTTGGTAATGGATCCTTTTGAGCACCAGCCTCTGACGTGATTGGCTATACACAGATATATTTCCTAGTCTTTCCTAAAGCTCTATGGGGCCGATTTTCTCAGTTCAAGCCACAAGGGTATGAACAAAGGTAACTCTGCTTAGATTAGCTCCATAAGTATTGTTGCTCTGAGCTTTGACTTTTCTCCACATAGAGAGAGTGAAATGAGAGCAGTCTGTGGATATCAGGGGAGGTAAATCTGGAACCAGCTGGACCACTGGGTCACAAGAAAATGGTGTGATTTCTTTAACCCAGAGCTCTGTTCTCCAGTTGCCAAACTCCTTACAGTTTGAGTTATGACTGCCAAGTGTTTGATGGGATTCAGAGTGTGGTGCGTCTATAAGGCAGCAATAAAGAATTTTTAAATTCTTACACACTATGCAGTAAATATATCCATATTATGTGGGAACTTCTAAGGTGATATATATGTTCCTAAAGCAAGAAAAGATGTCTTTAAATAAAAAAAAATTCAAGTAGGGAAGTCTTTGCCCAAGGTTCTCTAGGTGCCATGTCACAGGATGACATGGGTGATAAGGATATAAGATGACAAGGTGATAAGGTGACAACCACACAAGGTGATAAGGTGACAACCACACAAGGTGATAAGGTGACAACCACATAAGGTGATAAGGTGACAACCACATAAGGTGATGATAAGGTGACAACCACATAAGGTGATAAGGTGACAACCACACAAGGTGATAAGGTGACAACCACACAAGGTGATAAGGTGACAACCACACAAGGTGATAAGGTGACAACCATATAAGGTGATAAGGTGATAACCACACAAGGTGATAAGGTGACAACCACATAAGGTGATAAGGTGACAACCACACAAGGTGATAAGGTGACAACCACACAAGGTGATAAGGTGACAACCACACAAGGTGATAAGGTGACAACCACATAAGGTGATAAGGTGACAACCACACAAGGTGATAAGGTGACAACCATATAAGGTGATAAGGTGATAACCACACAAGGTGATAAGGTGACAACCACATAAGGTGATAAGGTGACAACCACACAAGGTGATAAGGTGACAACCACACAAGGTGATGATAAGGTGACAACCACACAAGGTGATAAGGTGACAACCACATAAGGTGATAAGGTGACAACCACACAAGGTGATAAGGTGACAACCACACAAGGTGATAAGGTGACAACCACACAAGGTGATAAGGTGACAACCACATAAGGTGATAAGGTGACAACCACACAAGGTGATAAGGTGACAACCACATAAGGTGATAAGGTGACAACCACATAAGGTGATAAGGTGACAACCACACAAGGTGATAAGGTGACAACCACATAAGGTGATAAGGTGACAACCACATAAGGTGATAAGGTGACAACCACATAAGGTGATAAGGTGACAACCACATAAGGTGGTAAGGTGACAACCACATAAGGTGATAAGGTGACAACCACTTTTTGTTTCTTTGTTTTCTGTACTTGAGATCAGGCCAGGGTCTTGCACATCATGTGCAGGCTGAGCAAGCCCTCTACCATTGAGCTACATCCCAACCCTGGATATCTTAAGACAAGATATTAACAGGCATCAAATCTTCCTTGGGTGCACAAAATTTCAGCCCTCACATGCCCAAGTGCTAGGAAGACAAACACCCTGCCTTGCCTTCTGGGTTCAGTTGTGTAGAGACTTGCTTTTAAATTGGGAGCAATTAGTGCTCATTAAGTGCACAATCAAGATAACCACAAGATAAGCAAGCATGATCTCAACTTCGGAAAGGGGACTTTTTAAAATTCAAACTATGATTAAATTTGACACAAACCACGTTATGGCTCAAATTATGTGTCCTGGTGGGCTAGGTGACATTGAGAAGGTTTTCTGACCTTCCTGAGGGGCGGAAATGAGGATGGCTGCTCAGGCAGACAGCAGATGTCTCCTAGCAGAGAGCACTGTGCTTTTAGAAAAGCAGAAAATTAGAATTTCAAAAAAAAAAAAATGAAGTTGAAAAAAAGTAATTTTCTTAATGAAATGTAAATTGTTAATATATTCAAAAATGTTTCATAGTGTTGTGGGTCAAAAGCCTACGTTCTTGTCATTTTACAAGCCTCTTTATATGTGTGACACTGGGCTGTAGTCATTATGACCAGTCCACAGCTCAGAGTCCACAAGATTTTATGCCTAAGAACTTTTATTAGTGATTCCTCCACTGAGGGAAAAAACAGTGCCATTACATTATAGGAAGGAGTTGCCTGTCCATTTTTTACATTAGCTAATTGGTTTCTTGTGTGTGTGTGTGTGTGTGTGTGTGTGTGTGTGTGTGTGTGTGCCTATTTGATTAGGTTAAGTTCCTAAATATGACAACTTTTCTTACTTTGCTGACAAACAGAGATTTAAAGGCTTACTTGGTCAATTCATTTATCCACAAATTTCGGGAATTCCTTGTTTTTAATAGCTGAATAGTATTCCATAGTGTATATGTACCACAGTTTCTTTATCCATTCTTCTACTGATGGACACTTAGGCTGTTTCCATGTTCTGGCTATTATGAATAAGGCTGCTATGAACATGGTTGAGCAAATTTTCTTGTTGTGTGCTGGAGCATCTTCTGGGTATATTCCAAGGAGTGGAATAGCTGGGTCTTAAGAAAGCCCTATTCCCAGTTTTCTGAAATAGCACCAGATAGATTTCCAAAGTGGCTGTACTAGTTTGCATTCCCACCAGCAATAAAGGCGTGTTCATCTCTCCCCACATCCTCGCCAGCATGTGGTGTCACTTGAATTTTTGATCTTAGCTATTCTGATGGGTGTAAGATGGAATCTCAGAGTTGTTTTGATTTGCATTTCCCTGATGACTAAGGAGGTTGAGCATTTCTTTAAGTGTTTCTCAACCATTTGATACTCCTCTGTTGAGAATTCTGTTTAGTTCCAAGCCCCATTTCTCAATTGATCATAATGAGTGAGTTAACCCAGAAGCAGAAAGACTCAAATGGTATATACTCACTTATAGCTGCGTACCAGCCCAAGGGGCATGTCCCACGAAAGCCTTCACTAACCAGGAAACTGAGACAGAGGGGAGGACATCCTATTGGGACTCTAGATGAGAGAAGCATGGGAGAATAGCAAAGTAGAAGGATCCAAAGGGTCCTAGAAATCTACAAGTAGAACATTATGATAGGAAGATTTGGGCCCAGGGGTCCCGCTCAAACTAAGGCACCAGCCAAGGACAATACCGGCGGTAAACTTTAAATCCCTACCCAGATCTAGCCAATGGTCAGAACATTCTCCGCAGTTGAGTGGAGAGTGTGATATGACTTTCTCACGTACTCTGGTGCCTCACATTTGACCATGTTCCCTGGAGGGGGAGACCTGGTGGCACTCAGAGGAAGAATAGCAGGTTACTAAGAAGAGACTTGATACCCTATGAGCAGATACAGGAACAGTCATAGGGGAGGGGAATAAGGGGAAAATGGGAGGGAGGGAAGAATGGGAGGATACAAGGGATGGGATAACCATTGAGATGTAATAAGAATAAATTAATAAAAAATAAATAAATTAATTAAAAAAAATAAAGGCTCACTTGGGACAAATCTGCTCTCTAACTTTTGAGACCTTCCTGCTAAACTTCTCCCCCACCCCTTGAGTTAAATACACGCATCTGTATCTGGATGGTGGCTTTCTTCTGCTAAATATGGTTTGCACACTGTTGACCATTTACAAATTGTTAGAAACTGTAAGTCATCTCAGGTGTCTTCTCCATAGTAACCTTTCAGTGCAGTCACAGTGTAGACAGCACAGTGTGGTGCGTTCCCACAGACGTTCCACAGGTGACTTTCCAGTCGTTTACTCACTAACAGCTGCTCAATGTTTTACTCCACCCACAGTCCCAAAAGTTTGACACGTGTTGAGTGTACTAACTCCAACACTTCCGCGACAGTGTTATCATTAGTAGGATTTCACAAACTATGAAAGTGAGGCACCAAAACTAAGTAATTTGTTCAGGAGCAGTCGAGAAAATTGGGACATATCCTAACTTGAGCGGTATGATTATGCCAATAATGGTTCTTATTGAAAGTTATACACAGCATTAAAAAAGAATATACATGCGTGAAAAGATCGTCATGAACTTTAGCATGCGTGTGTGTGTCCAATATTCAGTGTAGATATGTACATATGCTCATACACATGTATGAGCATGTATTGTATAAGGTGTGAAAATGATTAGAACTGAACTCACATTCCATAATAGTAAGAAGTACTCACCATGTTTTTGCCATTGCGTGTTTGAATCTTTTTTTTTTTATTAATTTATTCTTGTTACATCTCAATGTTTATCCCATCCCTTGTATCCTCCCATTCCTCCCTCCCTCCCATTTTCCCATTATTCCCCTCCCCTATGACTGTGACTGAGGGGGATTACCTCCCCCTGTATATTCTCATAGGGTATCAAGTCTCTTCTTGGCTACCTGCTGTCCTTCCTCTGAGTGCCACCAGGTCTCCCCCTCCAGGGGACATGGTCAAATGTGAGGTCAAATGGTATATACTCACTTATATCTGCATACTAGCCCAAGTGGCATGTCCCACAAAAGCCTTCACTTACCAGGAAACTGGGACAGAGGGGAGGGCATCCTATTGGGACTCTAGATGAGAGACGCATGGGAGAACAGCAAAGTAAAAGGATCCAGAGGGTCCTAGAAACCTACAAGTAGAACAATATGATAGGCAGATTTGGGCCCAGGGGTCCCGCTCAAACTAAGGCACCAGCCAAGGACAATACAGGAGGTAAACTTTAAACCCCTTCCCAGATCTAGCCAATGATCAGAATATTCTCCACAGTTGAGTGGAGAGTGTGATATGACTTTCTCGCGTGTTTGAATCTTTAAAGAGCCAAAATCACATTAGAAAACCACATTTTCTCATGGCTACTGGATCACAGACTGAGGCAATGAAGGGCAGCATTCCAAGTCTCAAACATTTATACCCTTTGGAAAAGAGAATTTGGTTGCTTGCGGCTTGTCTGTGTGGGGAGTGTTGTAGAAGCCACTCTTTGTGGGAAGCTGTTGGGTATAGCCAGGGTTTACGAGGAGCCTGGAGTTGTCTGTGGAGTGGAGCTGTGCCAGCCGCAGTCTACTGCAGCGAGCCATAGGGGTGGTGGTGGAGCTCCCGTGTTCCCTCCTCCTTCTGTGCTGGTGTCGTAACTGAGCATTGCAGCCTCCAATACACTCTTTTTTTGCATTATATTTTTTATTAATTCATTCATATTACATCTCAATTGTTATCCCATCCTGTGTATCCTCGCAATTCCACCCCCGCTCCTGCTTTCACCCCACTCCCCTCCCCTATGATGTGACTGAGGGGGACCTCCTCCCCCTGTATAGGCTCATAGGGTATCAAATACCTTCTTGGTAGCCTGCTGTCCTTCCTCTGAGTGCCACCGGGCCTCCCCACCCAGGGGACATGGTAAATATGGGGCACCAGAGTTCACTCTTGCTCACTTATTCACACTTTGCAAATTCACTACGACTCAACTTACGTTGGTCTAGATTTGTCCCACGAGGAATCTTGTGTGATGTCCTTCTTCATCACCTACAGAAGAAGACAAGCTGCTTTGCGCAGTTAGTGCTGGTGAGTCTGCGATGTGCACAGTTTGTTCTCTGTCTCCAAGTGCTTCCCGCCGTGCCAGAAGGCATCCTAGCGCCGTGCCGGAAGGCATCCTAACGCCATGCCGGAAGGCATCCTAACCCCTTCCTGTGAGAACATGTCTACATGGAGCAAGACTACAGCAGTCCTGTTGTCCTGACTAATTTAGGGAAACACAAAATCAACATGGAGTTGTGCATCCCCAATATCTAATGTTGTCAATGATAACTAACTATACAGTGAAACACTCAGGAAAAATCAGTTTCATCTGCCTGGGGAAGTTCATAAGAATAGCTTCAAAATAAAAATATTTTCAACTTTTTTTTACAAATATTAAAATTAAAGTAAAAGAGAAAATTGGGGCACTCCAATGCACCTCGTTGATATAATTCTTGTTCTGGACATTGTGACATGATTGATATCATCATGAGGAAATTAATACCCAAACTGATATCATTGTTATAACAGAGAGGAGAGAGTTGATTCACCTGTTAATTAATAATCATAAGATGGGTCAGAGTCAAACATGAAATGACAAATAGAATAATATACAATGTTGATTATACTACATGATGCCATAATCCTCTATTGTTGCAAATAATGAAGTTGCCTTCATGCACCGTGACAAAGAAATACACACATAACTAAAACTGCACTTCTGATTGGGGCTCCATTTTATTTAAAGTTTTAGATGCAGAATATAAAATGCTGTGTTATCTAATATTTGGCTCAAAAAATGGTTGGCCAGACAGCATACAGTTTAATTAGGAAATCAACATTTGCTAATATTAACTTATAAAGTTAAAAAATATTAGATGGAGTGTGATTTGTTCAGGCAACATTTAAAGAAGCTGATATTGTTCCATTAGGTGACTTCTTCTATCTTTTATTTTAAGTGACACTTTACAGCTATGGTTAAAAAGTCTTTGTTCTCCCTGGAACACAGGAGACAAGCCCATGAAACATACACTGTTACACACGCCTGATGAGTGTGCTGTGATGTGAAAATTTCTATGGCATAGAGGCAATACAGAGAAAGATTGTGGGATTGGACATACCAGAGGCTCGTATGTTTTTATTTAATCTTAAAAGTCCTGCAAGGATGAATGAAGCGAAGGGCCCATCCCCAGCTGTGGACCTGTAAGGCGCATGTGTTTGAGTACTGGGTCCTTGCCATGTCTTGCTGTTCAGGACAGTTATGGGTGCTTTCAGCAGAGGAGCACTGCTGGAGGAAATGTGCCACAGGCACCTGGCTTTGAGGGTTTGTGGCTGCTCCTCATTTCTAGTTCTCACTCTACTTCTTGTGTATGGATGGATAAAAATGTGGTCCCTCAGCTTCCTGCCCCGGCGGAGGTGCCTTCCCGTCATTACGCACATCGATCCCTCTGGAACCATAGGACAAAGCAAACCCTTTCTTGAGTTGCCCTTGGCCATGGTATTTTATCACAGCAACAGAGACGTGACTTTTACGGCAGCTCCCGGATCACTCGGAGTTCACTGGATCCTCAATAAGAGGCCTAGTGTGTGGAAGTGAGGTCACTGGGGGATCCTGACTGGCTTGGGTCCATTCCTTTCTCGGTTCCCTCTTGGCCTCCATCAGGCAGGCTCTTCTTTCACATGGCTAGGTCATAGGTCACAGCCTTCAACATGTGGAACAAAGCAACTGCTGACTTAAATCTTTTGAACTATAACTATCATATTCTTTGCTTTTTATGTGTTGATTTTCTCAGGCTTGTGGATGACATTAGGCCTTACTGGTGGCAGGAATGAGATGCACAGGGTAAGTCTCCCCAGTGCTAAGATATGTCAGTGGGAGGGTCAGAGCTGGAGAGAGAGCAAGCTTTCCCTGGAGGACAAGGGGACACCCTAGAGGACTGTCAGGCTCATTTCTCCTCGAGTGCTGCTTAGGACTCTAGTTAGATTGAATTTCCTGCCTCTGGAAATTTGTTTCTCTGAATGAGAATTGTGTATATATCTCTGTACAAATATATTACAAATAAAATAGAATATGGTGTATTATTCGTGTGTGGGGGGCGAGCACATGGCAACACGTGGGTCTCTCCTTCCACAGTGTGGGTCACACAGGTTGGACTCCGGCCATCAGTCTTGTAACAAATGCTTTCACTCACTGAGCCATGTTTCAGGCCTGAAAAAAATTAAAGACATTAAAAAAGCAAAAGTACTGGGCCTTAAAGTAACATTCATTTGCTTCAATTACCAAGTAATACAAAAAGAAACACATTCCCTTGTATTCTTTCATTTCCTCCCTCACTTTTTGTTATTAAGAAGGAACACTTTGAATTGGAAAGAAATTTCTTGGGGCTAAGGTGGACTAAATGTATGATTTCTGAAGAGGCCATTGGATTTGAGTCAAGGTCAAAAACTTGTGCTCAGAACAATGAAGTAAGTGTTGTGTGGCTGGAAATCACATTTACAACGTCTCAGGCTAGCCTTGCAGAAGGCAACCTCTTTTGACTGCCTTTACTCACGGGGTGAGAATTACCAAGACACTGCAGAATATGCTTTACCCCACTGACCAAATACTCTGCCAAAATACAGGCTCTGCCAGCTCTGCTCTTTAAGATACAAGCCACACGCTCATTACTGCCGGATCTGCTGCCCCGTGCAGTGTGCTAATCGTATATTATTTCTGTTCCATTGTATGAGGGTGAATTTCTTCATGTCCATGCCGACCAACCCATTCCCTGCAGTGATGGAGGCCCATCTGCCACTCTGACCACTCACAGACCTCGCACTACAAGGAATGAGATGCTTTATTATTCGAACAATTTCATGAATTCTCTAATAGCAAAAGTTAGTAAATCTCACTGTAAAGTTAGCAACTGTGCAACAAACTTTTAGGGCAAGATCTACATCAGTCTCTTACTAAACTATTAAAAACTCCAACTAAAAAGACTCATAGTAGCATCCAGGCTGCAATCTGAGGCTTGGGCTTTAACAAAATTATTATAAAATGTTATTTTTCTTTAAAATTTTCTTCTTTGCTGTAATTTGACAAGAAAAAGAAAAAAAAATCAAGTCTCGGTTGATTTGAATGCTTGATCTCTTACAATATGAACAACCTTTAGTCCCAAAGCTATCCAGCACAGAGTAATTTCTAGGAACATTAGTAAAAGTGGCTATTTTGATGGTGAGGTCATTCTCACCATTTTAAGAATAGAGAATAGTCCCACTAATGAGATGTAATAAGAAAACACTGCACAACAATGTACAATTGCATATGCCGCTGCCGAGGGTGGGCCCACACACACGCACGGCCACTGCCGACGCAGGCCCACACAGATACATGGCCTTGCACTCAAGGCACTCAAAGGAAAGTCATTTCTCTCGTGCATGAGCTTCGCTTTTCCCTTTTGGGAACTTAAAAATGAACAACAGCTTCAGGGATTTGAGGGGAAAAATGGATCAGGCCTTATCACACACCGATCACAAACTCCCAGGAAGCCCTGTGCTGGGAATAGCCTTCCCTTGCTCAGAGGGCAGATTAAACGGCCTGGTGATTGTGGACCCCTTTCCTTCTTGAACTTCTATGAATACAAATGAACTGTTCAAGGGGAAACTCAGTGAGAGGAACCTTTCAATGATCGGATCATGAGCCGCACACACATTTCTGCATAACTGCTGCCCACAAACTGTATCGGCCGCAACGGATCTGGCTCGGGAGGTGAAGTAGCTGGTTCCCACGTTATCTCCAATATTAGTAGCGCTATCTACTACCTTGTTTGACACTTGAAAATAGACAAGCACTTTTAGAGACTTAAAAATGTGTTTATGTTTCAGTTTTATATGCGATGGTGATGAGCGGCAGAAACAACAACAACAACAAAAAAACCAAGCAAGTAAACAAAAGCCAATGACAACTACGCGACTTCTATAGTTACAAAGTATGTATGGCACCAGCGAGATAGTCACCTAGTGAAGGTGCGCCCCTGTAGCAGAGCCTGACCAGCTGAGCCCCATCCCTGGCGCCCACAAGGTTGAAGGAGAGCTAGCTCCTTCCTCTTTCATCTAGTCTCCACACGGCGATGACAGGAGTAACCCAAGCTGAATACAATCACTGTGAACTAAGGAGGGAGCACAATGGCTTTTAGTCATGCATCTTGCGTTGACTTCAAAAGTATCGTGGGCACTGCTTGGTATCTGACAGGTAATTAATAAACTAAACTAAAAAAATTCATTTAAACTGTAAATGTAAAGAAAAATTAGCTTTTAACTTCTGTATTTCTGCATGTAATTCTAGGGCCAATTGCAATGGCAACACAGACTACTATGTATGATTGTGTGTGTGTGTGTGTGTGTGTGTGTGTGTGTGTGTGTGTGTGTGTGTGTGTGTACATATGTCTGTGTGTGTACTTGTGATTAAGTGTGTGTGTCTGTGTGTGTACATGCGTATAAGAGTGTGTGTACCTGCATATGTGTGTGTATGTGTGTGTGTGTGTGTGTGTGTGTGTGTATGTGTGTGTGTGTGACATGTGTACATAATTTGCTTTTGGGTCACCATATTTAATGCTCACTGGATTATAGTGGCCCATTAATATTATCAGCTGTTTTTACTGTCTGTTGTTTTTCTTCTTTGTCCCTCTGTCAATATCTGCCTCTCTTTTTGTCTCTCTTCCCTATCTTTCTTTCTTCCTTTTAATTTTTTCCTTCCCTCCTTGCTTTCTTTCTGTTTCCCAACACTATTGTAGCAGCATTGTGTGGTGGAGACATTTGACTTCTTACTGAGAAATGCATTCAGAGAAGGAGCCTTACACTGTGGAAGAGGCTCTCTCACTACTTGGGAAAAGCAAGGTGAAATTCCAGGGCTTTGGTCTGAGGTGAGTGATGGGGTTATGACTATGTCTGTCACTGACCTCACTCAGTTTCTGCACTGCTATCTTGTATAGTCATTGTGGTGATGACATATGTTCTACTATCAGGCCTCCAGAAAATAAGTTATATGTGGAGAATATGGCAAAAATAATGCTCTGTGAGAATATGTCAGGATCTTCCATGAATGTGTGATGGAATATGATTCAGCGTGTTCAAAGAATGGTTCTCTGTGGTGAGATTAGCTGCAAAATAATATGAATTATGTGAATAATTTGGGGCTAGGTGGAACAAATGAGAGATGCTGTAAGTACAAATGGACTTAGGACATGAAGCTGGTGCCCTCTACAAAGACAAAGCACTGTGTAGAAACAGAGTAGCGTGGGGAGAGGGTTGCTTATTCTACACTGTGAGGAAAGTGATTGTACTGACAGCTGTAATTACAAGATGAGTGATTCTCACTGTGTAACATGTCCATCTGTGCTCTTGGAAAGATAAGGAAAACAATTAGAAAGAATATTTTGAAAAAGAACAAAGAAAAAAAAACTGCCAAATATTTCTCCAGCAGGGCTGCACTGGAATATGGAAGAAAAGTGAGGAAAAGAGGAAGGATCAAGTGAGACTTGGCACATGTCTGCCTACAACCCTCCTTGATGAAAATAAAATTTGGGTCCTTTTAAAATTCCATAGATTAATGCTTCATATCAGATGCCCTGTGCATGTGATATTCTGTAAACACAATAACTCTATTCCCTCTTACTGGGAGCTGACTGTTCTGAGCTGACTGTTCTGAGCACCATTGTGAGTATCACGGCTGCTGGGAGAGGAAGCACTCTTCACTCTAGAGTGTGAGACAAATACCGAGAATTTAACCTACACCGGAAGTGGAGGAGAGCTCAGACAACGAGCAACGGGATTTGTAGATTGCTTAGATACAGATTCTATACCAGCAAGACAGGGTCCCTGCACAACCGTGTGAGTTGGTTGCCATGTTGGAATATACTAGACATAGAGCAATGTTAAAAGGAAAACACCCCCAAATCAAGTTGAAGGACCCAAAACTGAACCTAAAATGGTCATCTTATAGAGATAGCAAAGCCTTATGGCAATAAGCGAAACTCAGCATCACTAAGAACTTGTTCTGTTTGCCTATCTTCCCTGCGTTCAGTTGATGGCTACAGATAAAATGAACTACAGAAAACCACACAGCCAGAGTGTCTCAGCCCCTGGATAAACAACAGAACAACTACAGAAAACCACACAGCCACGGTGTCTCAGCCCCTGGATAAACAACAGAACAACTACAGAAAACCACACAGCCAGAGTGTCTCAGCCCCTGGATAAACAACAGAACAACTACAGAAAACCACACAGCCAGGGTATCTCAGCCCCTGGATAAACAACAGAACGCAGAGTCCAGACTTGGTTGATATCTCCATGAGTAATGAACATATTGCTTCCTCATTTTAAAATCAATTTGCTTGTTCTTAGGTGGTGGAGCAGATAAGCAAAGCTGTCAGTGCCAAATTTACTCCGAAGGTGACATCTGCTCAGGCAGGTTTCATCCTTTTATTGTGTGAAGCCACTTTAATCACTCATCTTCGAAGCTGCCTAAAAGGATCCTTCAGCCATCCTTTCTGGGGCAAGAGGCAGCCAGAGATGTGGAACTGCCTGTGGGTTTTGTCCACTTACAAAGCACCTGTGTATCTGAGGGTGTGCGCCTCTCTTGGGGGTGGGGGAGGATGCAGCTGTTTCTTAGCACTGGTTCTTTTGTGCTTCAGAGAAGGAAAAAAGTAAATAGCCCTATTTATTGCTTAGAAAAATATGTATCTGTTTTGAATTCACAGCAATTAGATTTCTCAAAATGAACGCATTGAACTTGGATGGCTCTGAGGTTAAGAAATAATAAGGCATGTGCTTGATTACTGAAAAGTCTCTTCTTTTCCATGTCTCATAATTTTAAATTTATTCAGCAGTCATCACTGCTATTTTCTTCAAAATTTGCCTGCTTGGCTATTACTGGGTCCATGAGAGCAGCATGAGGCTCTGAGGGGACGTCAATGCTGCCTGTAAACCCCTACCTGGCCAGGCAGCCACCCTTCTCCCAAACACACATGGGCCTCAGAAATGTAGTAGTGATTTCCAATATATACAAACAAATAAAAATATTGGCATTTTAGGCCATATAGGCTTAATGAATAGTACAAGGCTCTCTTCAGTTTTTCAGACAGCTCCCTGTAGCCTTGTACTGCAGAACTGGGATCCCGAGTGCTTACTACTGTGCTTGTTTGTTTTCACTACATCACTGATAAGGCAGTTTCCACAGGTACTACCCCACAAAGGTCGGCAGGCATTGTCTAAAGCAAGCTTTCAACAAGGAGCTGTGCTGGGAGTTAGGAGGAGCCTACCTATACCCGGTTAACATTTTGCAGTGGCAACATTACTGGTGGCTTACAACTTTTAAAACATTTTGTTTACCTATCTGTGTATCATCTATCTATCTATCTATCTATCTATCTATCTATCTATCTATCTATTCATCTCTATTTATCATCTATCTATCAATTACCTATCATCTACTTAGCTGTCATCTATCTATTCTCTATTTCTCATGCATCTATGTGGGGTGGCTTGTTGTGACATACATGTGGAAGTCAGATGACAGCTTGCAGGATTCAGTTCTGTCCTCTCACCATGCAGGTTCCAGACTTCTAACTCAGGTCTTAGACTTGGTGGCAAGCCCCATTCACTTGCGGAGATATTCTGGCAGCCCAGAGTCTGTTGTTTAATACAGTGTGTTAGACAAATGGATATAGCTAA